>NW_006774075.1:2490610-2521516 GCF_000442215.2 Lipotes vexillifer
TCCTTTAGCCCCATTTCTTCATCTGCAAGACGAAGGGCATAGAATTAAATTATTTTTAAGATCCTATCCAGACTTCTCCAATGCTCACCGAAGGGAAGAGGTATGTACAGGAAGAAGCAAGTGAAAGAGTTTGAAAAGAACGAAAAACAAATGAGTGAAAGAGCAAAGCATACACAGGAAGGGGAAAGTATATCAAAAGGCAGGAGGGACAGGGAGATGGGAATGTGGAAGGACTGATAATGAAGCTATGGAAAAAGGAAAAAGAGACGACTTCTGATAAAAGCCATTCCACCAGCCCATGAATTTTCATGGCTACCAGCTGGCATAGAATGAGAAAGACAATTTTCAGCTCCTCTAACGGAATTGCATTTGTAATAATCATAACAATATTTCTACAGAGTAAAAAAGACAAAGATAATTTGAAATGGAAAACACTGACAAGATGCAAACTAAATGCGCTATACCTGGGAACAAATTTAGGGATGGGACAGAATTTGCATGAGGAAAACTTATCAGCCGGCGTGCTACAGGGCATCAAACCTGGAAGGGCTTTTTAAAATTTATTTCTATTATTATTTTTTTGCAGTACGCGGGCCTCTCACTGTTGTGGCCTCTCCCATTCTGGAGCACAGGCTCCGGATGCACAGGCTCAGCGGCCATGGCTCACGGGCCCAGCCGCTCCGTGGCATGTGGGATCTTCCCGGACGGGGGAACGAACCCGCGTCCCCTGCATTGGCAGATGGACTCTCAACCACTGCGCCACCAGGGAAGCCCTGGAAGGGCTTTTTAAAATTTATTTCTATTATTAATTTTTTGCAGTACGCGGGCCTCTCACTGTTGTGGCCTCTCCCATTCTGGAGCACAGGCTCCGGATGCACAGGCTCAGCGGCCATGGCTCACGGGCCCAGCCGCTCCGTGGCATGTGGGATCTTCCCGGACGGGGGAACGAACCCGCGTCCCCTGCATTGGCAGATGGACTCTCAACCACTGCGCCACCAGGGAAGCCCTGGAAGGGCTTTTGATGGTTCCTTGTTAACCTCCTCAGGTAAATGGGGGAAAATGACTCCGTATTAGCCTCTCAGAACAGTGGCTTCTGTCTCACGATCAAATCTGTGCTGAAATGCACTTCTTTTGCTTTTCATTATCTGCTACACAAATAACGGCTGTGCCGATGCTCAAATGCCAGGTCCAGCCCTAATGTATCCATTTGTAAATGTCCCTGTTGGTCTTCGTGAGTGATTCTGTCCTTCTGTAGCTTCCAAGATGGTTTGGAATTGGAATTCTCCCCTGAGAGATGTTTGCAAATTTCAGTACCTACTAAGTGTGAGATCATAAATGATGGGACCAAGGCCTTCCTCTGACTCAGATTATGGTCTCATAGGGAAGATAAACATGACAGTTAACATTATTGAGAGGGTTTTATATGACAAATAAATACAACAGCTAACCTTGAACTACAGTAGTCATTTTGGTGTCAGGTGTATTTTTTTCACTGAACCCTCCTAACAGCCCTGAGAAGTAGCTACTATTATAACTTTACTTTATTGATGAGAAATTGGGGGATCAGGAAAGTGAAATAACTGGCCATAAGTCACACAGCTAATGAAGAGCTAAGCCTGGACTCTAAACCTAGCTAGAAAGGACTGGGGTGCCTATCTCCTTAACTACTGCCCTACACTAGCTCAGAAAAGAAATAGTGACTAGTGGAATCCACACTAGACTAACTGCTGGCTCTATTGTCCCCCTCGGCCCCTCCCTCTGAATCTAAGTGGTTGGGTATTTTGACTCATCACAAGTGCTTGTTTATTATCCTACACATTTGATTCCTCGACTGGGATAAATAGGAAGGCTTCGTGCTGGAGGGGGCCTCAGAACTGGGTTTTAAGACACACAAGGTATAGTTTTGATAGCAGGTGTATTTTGAATTGGAGTAGACATTTTTGTTCAATTTCTTAAGCACCTTATTTTAAAAAATCCTTGCTTACTTTGAAAAATGTAACAATAATTGGAGCCTTCCATCAGCCAGCTATTACGAGACAGCCCTAGGTGTAACCACCATGTGAATGATCCTCCTAACGAAAGCAAGAAGAATGGCTAAGGAGGGAGAGTGTCATTTTTCTAGTAAGGAAAAAGAATCCCTATATTTTTTTTTTAAGATTTTTTAAAATTAATTAATTAACTTATTTATTTTTGGCTGCATTGGGTGTTCGTTGCTGCGTGCGGGCTTTCTGTAGTTATGAAGAGCAGGGGCTACTCTTTTTTGCAGTGTGTGGGCTTCTCATTGCGGTGGCTTCTCTTGCTACAGAGCACGGGCTCTAGGCGCTCGGGCTTCAGCAGTTGCAGCACGTGGGCTCAGCAGTTGTGGTGCACGGGCTTAGTTGCTCCGTAGCATGTAGGATCTTCCCGGACCAGGGCTCGAACCCGTATCCCCTGCATTGGCAGGAGGATTCTTAACCACTACGTCACCAGGGAAGTCCCTCCTACATTTTTTATATTGCCCTGGCTTTTTATAAATCTTTACCTGAGACAGACTGGCAATACTGCACGGTCCAGGCGATCAATGCAGACAGCAGGAAGGTTCCCAGAAAGTAGATCTGCAAACATCCAAAGCACATGTCAGATGACTGACAAAGGGTGGGGACCATGAGGACAGGGCTGAGGGGAGACAGTTCCTACCAGGGCAGAGTGCAGGGTGGCACCCCAGATAAGCCGGAGGTTAAGGTAAAGCCAGGCCAGGGAGCAGGGGCTGAAGGACTCCTCGCTGCTGTGGCTCCAGCACCTGCAGACAAAAAGCACAGTGTTGCCAAACTTTGGTAGCATTACTTACGACCGACATTTGCAGATCCTCAAACCCACATCCTTCTGCTTTGGGTCAAATGAGCACATGTAAAATGAGAGAAAAAAAGAAATAAAACCAGTTCTGAGGGGTGTGAGCCTCGCTGAAATTCTAGGATCCTGGCAAAAATCTCAGAAAAAGGTCAGTCTTGTCCTTCATAAAAAGACAGGTCAAGGAGGCCCTTGTAGCATAGGAACTGCCAAGGAGCACTTTTATGTGAGTGTCTGTGTCCAAAGTCCAGACACTGGGATGCCTCCCTATCTTGCAGAAAAGCATCATCTTATTGGACACTTTATTTTTTCCACTGTCGTGGAAAAACTTAGTCAGCATTTTAACTTCAAATCAAGCACATTCTATATCTTAATCCTCAGATACTAGAAAAGGGAATTAAGTTTGGGTCCAGCTGAGTGTTCTCTAATCAAAACAAATCCTGAGCCCTTTATAACCACTGACATTAGAAGATAAGACCAAGGCTAACTTTAACCAAGAAGCTAACACCACCCACTTGGGTTCCACCAGCTGCTACAGTATTAAAGAGGCTCTGAACTCACCTTTCGTACAGTTCTTGGAGGATGGAGATGTTATTAGAATGGATAGTCGGGTCAATTTCCAAGAAATCCAAAATATGATGTGGGATTATAGCACCTTCCTCAATTAGCAGGGCCAGGTTAAAAAATCCCTGAAAACAAGCCATAAACCAAACTCACTCACTCCTTATAATAAAGCCTAGACGGACACTTCATCAGAATGTAAACTTTTACAACCTCTAGATTTTTTTTTTTTCAGTCCCTAGAGCCAGATGGTTTTGTCATCTTCACTGATGAATTGTTTCCCTAAATATATGCATCCGAGGAACTTATTTGCAGAAGAACCAGGAGGCTTTCAGAGGATGCTGTGTCCCATCTGCTCAGAAGCCAGTCAACCGGGGGAATCTGTCCTTTCCTGTTCATTCTCTCAAAACAGAACTCGCTGGAAAACGTGCCCTTGTATCATCAACAAACCCAGAATATCGACTCAAAGGCGGTGTCCTTCACTAACACACTATACCCTGGGTCACCATCGGTATGTCAGAATTCTAACAAATGTGGCTGTGGGTGTGCTCAGGGCTGACATTCTAAGAGGAGAGGCCTCTGATGCGCACAGTAACGTGCAGGTGTTTGTCCGATCTTTCCTAGGGCAGCGAGGAAAACCTCCTCACCTGATTCCTCTTGGTACAGACCCTCCACTCTGGTACGCTTCCCCACCTCCCTCTCATTATATATCTTGTTCTTGACCCACAGAGGTAGGACCTGCCTTACTGGGCTGTGCGGGTCCAGTAAAGTAACACAGTTAAGAGCCTGATGGTTGAAGTGCTTCATAGAGGATGGAAACTATTATAGGACCTGGAGGAGACGCACTGTCCATCATGAGCTGAGCATGTGGCCAGACCAAGAAATAAACAAAACATGATGTGTCACTTATTATTACGGCTTTACAAATTCCACTGAATTGTTGTCCTTCAAAGAATTCATAGTCATGCTTTAATGACTTATATCCTCCCTTTCCTTTCTTTTAGTTGATTCTAAATAAAAATCACCATCCCCCAGGTTGTAAAGTTGCAGGAGTCTCACAAGCAGGCTATGTGATGATCATGATAAAAATAACAGCAGCTGGCATTTTCTGAGTGATGCTATATATGAGGCTTTGTTCTGTTTTACATATATATTCGCTTAATCTTCACAACAACAAATTGAGATAGATTCTGTTATCCTCTATACTATTATTACTAGGAAGCTGAGGCACAGAGAAGTTAAGGAATTTGCCCTAGGTCATGCAGATGGAAAGAGGATTCAAATGTAAACACACTGGATTCAGAGCCTCAAATCTTAAGATCCACCTTGCTGCTAAATAACCTCTAAATAGATACAAGTATTAGGTGTCTTAAAATTTCACACACACACAAGCAGAAAATAGACTGTTTCTCCACTTTTTGAAAGAAAGTTTCTCTTAAAACTCGAGGTATTAGAAGAAAAGAAAATGACTTTATAAAATTTTAAAGTCTCTGAACAATGGAAAAATAACAAGATTAAAATAAATTGGAAAATGGACTAGGGGAATATTTGTATGCATTGTAATAGCTTAAGGTTCATTATCTACTGGGCAAATGTATAAAGAGCTAATTATAATTTAAATTATTATTATTATTATTATTATTTTTTTTTTTTTGCGATATGTGGGCTTCTCACTGTCGTGGCCTCTCCCGTTGCCGGACGCGCAAGCTCAGCGGCCATGGCTCACGGGCCCAGCCGCTCCGCGGCATGTGGGATCCTCCCAGACCGGGGCACGAACCCGTATCCCCTGCATCGGCAGGCGGACTCTCAACCACTGCGCCACCAGGGAAAAT
Organism: Lipotes vexillifer; assembly: GCF_000442215.2. Classification (NCBI taxonomy): domain Eukaryota; kingdom Metazoa; phylum Chordata; class Mammalia; order Artiodactyla; family Lipotidae; genus Lipotes; species Lipotes vexillifer. The sequence continues at coordinate 2,495,830 of NW_006774075.1, forward strand.
ATCAAAACTCCAATAGATAAGCAGACAAAGAGTAAGAATAGAGAATTCACGTAAGAAAATATACAGGGTAAATTATCATAGATGAGTATATGTAAAAGTGTCCATCCCCAGTAGTAGTCAAATACATACAATTTGAAACAATAAGGAAGGATCAACTGATAATCATTCAATTACCAAATTAAGTCACGAAAACATCCAGTGCTGACAAGATTTCAATGATCCTTTTATACTAAGCACTGCTTGGTGATACATTAATTGGGAAACAGTTTCAGAAAGTAAACAGCAATATACTATTATTATGTAACCATGAAACCGTTTAGACTGTTTGACTTAGCAATGCCATCCCTCAGATTATAAAGAGATTATTCAAACGGAGGTAAAAGATGGAAATATGAGAATGTTCATTGTAACACTTGCTATAATTGCAACACAATAGGAAATGACCTTCACATCTTCCTTAATGGACTATAAATCCCATGAAGGCAAAAGTATTGTCTGTCTTTTAATCTTGTGTCCCCACCACTAAGCAGCGTCTAAGACATGCCAGGACTACATAAACACGTGTCAAATCAATCAATAAATTAGCAAACAAGACAATAAATGTCCATCAAAAGATAAAACTTAATAAATTACAGTCTATCAGCTCAGCAGGATATGGGGCAGCAGTGACGAGCAATAATTACAGAGACCATGCAATAGAATGCACCCATTCCTACAATATGTGAGAAGAAGCAGACTTTTCAAGCGGCCCGTGTGCTCTAGTTACCATTAAAGAGACCCACTGGCCGGTGGCTGGGACTAGAAAGGGACATGAAGACTGAAGGAATTAAAAAAAAAAAAGAAAGAAAACCCAAAGGAATAAAGCCCCTGACATGGAATTGTGGGTGCATTCTTTGATTTGCTTTCTCTTTAAAAATTATTCTTGGGCTTCCCTGGTGGTGCAGTGGTTAAGAATCCGCCTGCCAATGCAGGGGACATGGGTTCGAGCCCTGGTCCGGGAAGAACGAACCCGTATCCCCTGCATCGGCAGGCGGACTCTCAACCACTGCGCCACCAGGGAAAATATCAAAACTCCAATAGATAAGCAGACAAAGAGTAAGAATAGAGAATTCACGTAAGAAAATATACAGGGTAAATTATCATAGATGAGTATATGTAAAAGTGTCCATCCCCAGTAGTAGTCAAATACATACAATTTGAAACAATAAGGAAGGATCAACTGATAATCATTCAATTACCAAATTAAGTCACGAAAACATCCAGTGCTGACAAGATTTCAATGATCCTTTTATACTAAGCACTGCTTGGTGATACATTAATTGGGAAACAGTTTCAGAAAGTAAACAGCAATATACTATTATTATGTAACCATGAAACCGTTTAGACTGTTTGACTTAGCAATGCCATCCCTCAGATTATAAAGAGATTATTCAAACGGAGGTAAAAGATGGAAATATGAGAATGTTCATTGTAACACTTGCTATAATTGCAACACAATAGGAAATGACCTTCACATCTTCCTTAATGGACTATAAATCCCATGAAGGCAAAAGTATTGTCTGTCTTTTAATCTTGTGTCCCCACCACTAAGCAGCGTCTAAGACATGCCAGGACTACATAAACACGTGTCAAATCAATCAATAAATTAGCAAACAAGACAATAAATGTCCATCAAAAGATAAAACTTAATAAATTACAGTCTATCAGCTCAGCAGGATATGGGGCAGCAGTTAAGAGTAATAATTACAGAGACCATGCAATAGAATGCACCCATTCCTACAATATGTGAGAAGAAGCAGACTTTTCAAGCGGCCCGTGTGCTCTAGTTACCATTAAAGAGACCCACTGGCCGGTGGCTGGGACTAGAAAGGGACATGAAGACTGAAGGAATTAAAAAAAAAAAAGAAAGAAAACCCAAAGGAATAAAGCCCCTGACATGGAATTGTGGGTGCATTCTTTGATTTGCTTTCTCTTTAAAAATTATTCTTGGGCTTCCCTGGTGGTGCAGTGGTTAAGAATCCGCCTGCCAATGCAGGGGACATGGGTTCGAGCCCTGGTCCGGGAAGATCCCACATGCCGCGGAGCAACTAAGCCCGTGCGTGACAACTACTGAGCCTGTGCTCTAGAGCCCGTGAGCCACAACTACTGAGCCCGCGTGCTGCAACTATTGAAGCCCGCGTGCCTAGAGCCTGTGCTCTGCAACAAGAGAAGCCACCACAATGAGAAGCCCACACACCACAACGAAGAGTAGCCCCCGCTCGCCGCAATTAGAGAAAGCTTGTGCGCAGCAACAAAGACCCAACACAGTCAAAAATAAATAAATAAAATAAATAAGTTTATTTAAAAAAAATTATTCTTTAACATTTTTATAACATCATCTTGTGAAAAAATTAAAAATCAGAACTGAAAAAAAAAAATTAGGTCCAGGCCTAATTTTGAGTAAAAACATAAATCATCTAGGGGTGTTTGGCTCACTAGCAAATCCTTTTAGTACCAACTCCTATTTCATTCCAGAAGAAATAATAATAAAAAGATAGATCATATCCACTAAGCATACTCAGTGCTGGGCTTGGTGCTTTACATCCAACATCTCATTTAATCCTTGTAACCTATGAGGTGGATGTTATTATTATCCCCAGTTCACAAATGAGAAAACAAAGAGTCAGTGATTGAGTGACTTGCCATATACAAATAGCTGTGAAGGCACAAAGATGTGGGGTAAAAGTAAAAGTAGTATCTCCTTTAAAAAAAAAGACTAAGATAGGGATGAGTTTCCAACTTTTGCTTTGTGATCAGATCACAAATCACACAAGAAACCTGTGGCATAAGAGGGTAACAACTATTCCAGCTTCCATCACGAAACAGCCCTGAGATCCTCACAAGAGAAGTCCAATTAGCAAATGTAGAAGGAAGGAGAGAAACAGAAAATCATCATTGGCACACTACAGTTAGTTGTTGCAGGCAAGATTTACTGAAGGATACTGAAATCAGTGGGCAGAAGTTGGAGGAGAAATCAAATATTTGCATCATTGCAAATTATCTCCCCATGATATCTATAAATTAGAAAGAGAAAATTATTAACTTTACATGGGAGAAACCTAGTAGAAACCACCTTCACCGAGTGACTGAGATCAGCCTCACCAATAATAAGACATACTGACACTATGTATGCCACATATGATACACTGAGAAGGACATATAACACCTGGGCTATCCTTGCCTCAAATGCATAATCTCAGTCTATTCACGAGAAAACAGAAGACCTACCCAAATCGAGGGACATTCTACAAAATATCTGACCAGTATTCTTCAAAGGTATCAACGTCATGAAAGACAAGCAAAGACAGAAACTGTCCCAGATTGAAGAGGACTAAAGAAATATGACAACTAAATGCAATGTGGGATCCTGAAACAGAAAAATAATGTTAGTGGAAAAACTAGTGAAATCCAAATAAAGTCTGAAATGTAGTTAATGGTACTGAACCAACACTGATTTCTTAGTTTGATAATGATATTGTGGCTATGCAACTTTTCTATAACTCTACAAATATTCCAAAATAAGAAGTCTCCCCCAGAAACATAGTAAGTGCTCAATAAAGGTTCACCATTCTGGCTAGTATTCTCAGATAGGTTTTGTGAGGGGCTCGTGAACACGGATGAGAAGTGACTTTGCAACCTCACAAAGAAGCATCACCAGGGGCTCATTTCTGTTGCCGTTTACCTGTGAGTCTCCATCCAGCGCTGCTTGGGCATACATCTGCACAGACAACTCAAGGTCTTGTGATTGGTTTTGGTGACCATAGTAGTAAAGGTCTCCCATTTTCAAATACGCTGCAGGACAAAAAGGACAAGTAGTTTTATTTCAGACAGACCTTTTAAATGATTGGCCCATTTGCATGACTGCAAGTTTTTCCCACCAGAATCTGGATATGGATACATCTTTAGGCTTCCTTGACGTGGGGAGGGAAAAAAAAGATTTTTGCACTGAGCACTCCCATTTCTAGACACATTTTCTTGCTTCGCTGGGTAGCTCTCCTAAATGGGTCTGTTTGTGAGAATCATAGTCTGCAACATCACAGCCCCAACAGCCAAGGTTGTTTGGGGCACTGAGATTTTGCTGCCTGGGTTTGATGACTGATGTGTATTTCTTTACTCTGTTTAAGCCATATATGTCATCTTTCCTCTGAGGAAAAAGTTTTGTTTGAGTGTATGTATCACTCAACGTCCAATCAGAATAGAATCCTCTTCAGGTAGCTCAGAAAAGGGATTTTAACACTGGGAACTGGTTACCAGAGTGTTGGAAGAGTTGAAAGGGCAAATGCCGAACAGTAGGCAACCCAGAGATTAGCAACGCAGGAAGCCACTACCTTCCTAGGCCTGGGGGCCAGCTGAGACCACAGAGGGTGGACGGCCAGGCAGGAGTTGGAACCATGGAAATGCAGCCATTGCCAGAGACACAGCCCAAAGCAGAGAGAAGGGGAGAAATACTTGGGCTTCTCACCTCCTCCCACCCTGCAATTTCCTGCCAGCGCCTCCCATTGGCTGAAAATAATCAGATGTCACCGGGCAAAGGAGTCTGGGAACTGTAGTTACTGAGGGTCAGCCCTCTATCACACAGGGCAGAGCCAGGAAGACAGGGAATCCATCTGAGGGCAAAAAGGCAAAAGACTGGCCCAGAGAATCTCTCCCGAATAGCTTTCTCTTTTGAATTCTCGCTGATTCCTTAGAAATGGTGGGTCCAAGCATTCCATACACAACGGATGAAGAGAAATGTATTGCTTGAGATTGAGAGCAGAGTTTAGGAAAGATCTTAATAGCCGAGATTCTTCACTCTGTTTCTTAATTGTTTAGAAATATTACACTTCACACAAAGCTGTTAGATGTTCCCTGTTACTAAAGATGAAAAGCCTCCAATGCTTTAAGTTAGCACCCGTTTCTCTATACATACCAAATGAAGGAGCATCGATTTGAAAAACAGAGAAATTATAGTATCTCCAAACACAATTAACATCCAAATACCTCTTGGCCAGGTCCTAAGGGGATGAAGGGGGAGAAAAAGTTAACTCATTAATATTTCTGCCAAGTGATTAATTTTGCCTCCACAAAACCCAATTCATTATCCTTAACCTTAGAGCTTCTAGTCTGAGGAGAATACATTTACTTACTGGCCTCTCCTCACAGATGTGAGCTAAATTTGTCTGTGACACTTCAATTCCAGTTTCTGCTGCTAAAACATAATACAGCAAAGCTTCGTGCCTAAAAATAGATGATTAATAATAAATTTCATAGAGTGGCTCTTACTAATACTCACAGAGAGCTTTATATTCACACGTAAGAGGGCACAAAATAAGCAGTTTTTTTAAAACCACAAAATCATGAGTTTTTTTTTTTTTTAAATAAATACTGTTGTTAAAAATAGTGCATGCACTGATTTATTTTCTCTCTTAAAAGGCTGAACTCACAGATAAGGTTGGGGAGCTAGTTGATACAACAGCGACCTCTACTGGCCGAATGGTACATCGCGTGCTGGCTGGGGAGCTGTCTATTAGCTTTGGGTCCTTGAAACCCTTCCATCTTCCATCCTCGCTTAGAGGAGATAAGTGGTATTAAGAAAAAGCTCTGCACTTTTGGGTCCTGTTTTGCGAAGGGCTTTATGGGGCTTACGACTCTGAACAAGCTTAATTAAAGCTGAGCTTCTGTGGTGCATTAGAAGTTTGGCAAAGGAGAGGCAGTTTGCAAGGGGCTTGATACCAATGGCCAAAAACACATCTGAAAAAAGTAAATATTCGACACCAATGGTAATTGAATAATTGCGAAACAATGAGACCACATTTCATTTGTTGAGACTGGCACCTGATTCATAATACAGATAACGGCAAGAGCTTGGGGAAAAATGGACCTATTCCTACAACCACTGTTAGTGGGAAGCCAATTAACGTGATAGCTAAATGTGAGGACTCTTACGAATGTACATACCACCTGGCCCAACAGTTCTGCCTCATGAGGGTTTATTCTAAGAAACAATCAGAAACATGTGCAAAGATTCTGTGGCAACAGAGGTCATGGCAGAGCTGTTTCTATGAATTGGGGAAAAAAAGGGAACAAGTATCTGAAAATCAATGACTAGTTCAATTAACCCATGGTACAGCCACTTTCAGACGAGGCCATTAAAAATGACGTTGCCAACGTTTCCACTGTGTAAAAAAAAAAAAAAAGGATAAAAAACAGTGCAATTTCATTTTCGTAAAACAAAAATAAAACTGAATCCACACATGTACACACACACGCGCGAATACATATATGCAGGAAAAAACAAAAAAAGATCCACCAAAATGCTAACGGTACTTATCTGTAGGTGGTGAGAAGGCAAGTGATTTTTATTTTCTTTTTACTTATCTGATTTCCTCCATTTTAACCACAAATTGTTGTTTCTAAAGCTTATTTTCATTTTCCGTAGCTAATATTAAGAGCTATTTCTTAATTTTAGCTCCATCTAGGCAATGGTTTAAGAAAGGGTGGGGGGAGGTTGGGTTGGGGGAATAAGTAAGCAGATCCAAAGGTCATCTTTTCTACATGGCTAAAGCATCTCCTGGGAGGCCATCCCGTGGGGACAGAGGGAGGTGACTGGGGGGTCAAATTAGGACAGGCAGACCTTCAATCAGACATACTGCAGGTCACGGCCATGTGGCTGCTGAGTGTGCTGTTTCCTGGCCTCCCGAGATACCCAAGGCAGCCGACCAATTAGGCATGACTCATGCTAAAGAGACAAGGCTGGCTAAGCAGCTTCCCCTGCGAGGACAAGCCACATAAGAGAACCACAACTGCAATGGCAACAACACAAAAGACCCCCAGACATTTTCTTACATAGCCTGCAAGTATCGTGTTTGGTGACAAGAATCCTCGAAGCGGACCCCAAATGGGGGAACTAAATTTGAGAGAAGTTCAGCAGAAAGACCCATCATTCTACAATCAGGTCCTATTCCAAAGGTCTCATAATCTCAAACACTCAGGTTTGCCCCAGTGCCTCAGTTTCCCCCACTGGATGGATGAGGGAAGGAGATGGTGTAGACTTGCCGGCCCAAGGTCAAATATCAGGTCGGCTCGCTCTGCTGCCATAACTGGATGAAATGGGGTTCATATAACTGCAGTGTAATAAAATGAGGTTTTCTTAGATAGCAGTTGGGCAGACTGTTAGAATTTTGGAGTGGAGGACACAAGGTTGACACTTCCTGTAAGAACAGTCACTACGATAAATTTTATAAAGACGATACCTTGCCTCTAAAGTTACTTGGAAGATGGGGGAGAGAAGGGAGGAACACATTTTATAGGAAGACTTCAATTGACCAATTATTGTATAAGCCGGGAGGAAATCTCACAGAATTCTCAAGTATTTCCTTTGAGGAAGCACTGAAATCACCAAAGAGATGTCTAAAAAATATTGATGTCAATAGAAACACTGAACAGAAATCCACCTCTGTCTTCCATCTTGCAGAAGCCATCAGCAGAGGCCGTAGACTCCAAAACCACCACCATCTGTTTTCATATATTTAAGGGTGAACTTTAGGCAAGGGTCAGAACACTGAAGAACAGACTTTCTCACCTTAAGACTTCGGAGACATGACACTTCTGCAGAAACCCTATCTGCGCTTAGCCTCCTAGCACTTTGCTCTTACTTGTGTCTCAACTGAGTCTGCCTGAAAATACTAATTACAGATATTTCTATCCTTATATTCATGCAATTCATACATTCAGTATGTGCTCTGCGCAGGAGGACCAAAGCCACAAAACTGCACTGTCCTGTGAATTTCCTCAAGGTTTAGGAAGCTACCAGAGGTCAGCTTTATTTCCGATGCACTGAAGTGAAATAGTCCCCAGTCAGTCATTCTGATGGGGGTGGGGGGCTGGGCAGGGATGCAGAGAGGAGGGGATTTAGAGTAAAGGATGTGTGTAGGGGCACACTTGCTACCCTCCCACTTCAGACTCGGCACATCCATTTATAAGACTTTTATAATGATACCTCTTAATAATCAATCCTTTGGCTGCTTTCTGTGAATTGTGAATTTGAGTAACTCTGAGCAGTTTCTCAAACAATTCTATTGTTTTCTCTGGGTTCTTTTCTGCCAATGTCTAAAGCAGCCCAAACTGGAAGGATAAAAAAAGAATCCTGGGGTCTCAGTGGAATTTAGGACCCTGCTCTAAGGCAAAAAGATGAATCTCTTTCAAGTGGAATCTTGCATGCCTGCTTGTCTTGCCTCAAGCTTACTAGAATCTGGCTAACCTCCTGGGTTAATTAAGTATTTGGGGTATATTTAAGACAAAGGACAGTAAAACACTTAGCTCACAGATGAAACACACAGAGGGGTAAGACAGAGAGAAATGAAACAGGACAGGTGACCTCTCCTTATCAGACTTCTCCTGGTGTCCGAGGATAGCCTCGGGCATGATAACATTATCTTCAGTATTTTGCCTAAACAGCAAAATGCCCTTTTTTTTCATTCACACTCCTCTTTCAAACTATCCCACATAAATCTTGGAACAACACAGAAAAACACAAGCTCATCAGACTGACACATGTAATTTGAAAATAACGTCCAGAATAAATTCACTCACAGAAAATGAAAAAATGGGATGGACTTGGGACATTGATGGATGACTTAGTTCTATTATAACAAAATAGATGGGACCCAAAAAATTCCACGTTGCGGTGTGGGGAAGCCAGCGCTCGTATATTTCCAATTTAACCCCTGAGGCATTTGGAGGCACCAGGAGAGAAGGAAGAGAGAAAAGCACTTTGTCCCAAATATATTTTGACAAAGATAGTCCCACTATAATGGATACTAAGTGTTTCTTCCTGTTGATAGGAAATGGTCTCAAGTCCAGATTAAGACATATCTTTAACAATACTTAGGATCAGCATCAAAATTGGCAAGGATATGAAGAAGCAGATATTTATATGCGTTTGATAGGACCGTACATTGGTAAAATATTTTGGAAAACAGTTGGCATTATCTTACAAAGTTGAACATATGGTTAGCCTGTGACCCCACTCCTAAGTTCATATTTTAGAGAAACTTTTTCTATTTGTGGCAGGATATGCATAAAAAATGTTCATGGCCACATTGTCCTTAAAATAAGATGGGAAACAACCCAAATGCAAGTTATTATGAGAATTGGTAAATAAACTGTGGTATATGACAGCAGTGAAAATGAATGACCTACAGGTACATGTATCAAAAGATATGAATCTCAGAAACATCAGGTGAAGTAAACAATAACAAAGAAAAGCAGTGAAGAATTCTATATAATACGATTCTAATGATATGAAGCTCAGAAACAAGTCCAATCTATTGCTTAGGAATATATCCATATATAGCAAAACTATAAAGAAAGCAAGGGGCAGAGAACCATAAGATTAAGGACAATGGTTAGTGCTGGATATTGGGGCCACGGGTGGGTTTAATATGGGAGGAACATGCAGGGGGCTTCGACAGTTCATTTTCTTAAATAGGGTGGTAGGGCTATAGGTGTTTATTTTATTGTTAATTTATGCTCTGGAACTTAACATACATATCACCTACTATTTGGTATGTATCAATTACTGTGTGATAAAAGGGAAAACAACTTACCCGGCTCAGGTCACAGCTCCAGCTCAAAATCTCAGCTCCTTTAACCTGGATTCTGAACTAGCTCTCTCCCTTTGAGGTTCTCCCTTCTCTTCACCATCATTCACAGATGCTTGGTTAGGAATCTCAGAACCCAGCTCTGTCATGTCACTACCCTCTCCCAAAGCCATCAAGGGCTCCCCACTGCTCCAGAAGCTAAGTAAAAAGTATATGACCTGCTATTTAAAGTTCCATAATGCAGCACCTCTTTGGTCTTGTCATATAGCACTCCCTTTTACAAATTTTACCCTCAAGGTAAACTGGTGGCTTAAAAATTTCTAGACATACCCTGAATTTTCCTATTTCTTTGTTTTTGTTCCTGCGATTCCCTTCACTAGAAGTGTTGTTCTCTGCATGACTAAGTGGAAATTCCACCCATCCCCCAAGGCCATATCATCTGTTACCTCCATTAGAAAGGCTGACCTAAGTCCCCCAAACCAGGTAGCATCTTTCCTTCCTCCAAATCCCTGATGTTCTTTATATACTGCTCATGGTTCTTGAGTTACAGTTGTTCTGTCTATTTGCCTTAATTCATTTTTAATGCCTTAATCCATTTACTTAATTCAAAGTAGTTTTTGAGTCCTTCCCAGTTGCCATTAAGTGCTGGGCACTGGGATACACATCACAGGGCAATCAACAAGTAAACAGCCATCATGACCCATCCAAGGACAAAAGGGAGTAAGGAGTTAAGCAGGATTTCTGGGCAGAGGGAACAGCAAGTGCAAAGGCCCAGAGGTCAGAGAGAGTATGAGCCATCTGAGAAACTGCAGGTAGTTTAGTACCAGGAAGAGATGAGGCAGCAGGCTTCCCCAGCCCTACTTGTGGCATCCCCTGCAGCTATGGCAAGGCACCCTGCATTTAAATGTACCCACTAAAATCTGCTGAACTCAACCCAAACTCACCAACAGTGTAGAACACATGTAATCCTTAGCTCCTCCTCCCCCCAAATCAATCATGTGATGTGGCTGAATATTCTAAGAAAGACAGCAGGCCACGAAATCTTAATTCCTCTTGACCTTCACAGCAAATTTTTAAATGCACTCCCTGAAGTGCTTTGTGATTTTAAATTCAAAAGTCGGCAAGAATGATGAGCTATTAGCAGATATTCTCTTTGTGGGAAAGTGTCAGACATCTTGGGGTGTGTGTGTGTGTGTGTGTGTGTGTGTGTGTTGGGGGGTGTTTACAGATATGCTCTCCCTTTGGGAAAACCCCACATATAAACATTTTGATATTTGAATGCTTAGTATCCCCTAAGAAGTTGTGGGGAGTAAAGGGTGGGAAATTTGGAGGATGAGAAGTAGAAATGGGCAAAAGTCAAATTTGGGAAAAGTTCAAATTTCATGAACTGAAGCTTACTTGGGAAACAAATAAAACAGCCCACAAATTGTAAGGTGTATCAATTGGAAAATGTCATTAAAAAATGTCTTCCTGATTATGCAAAGTAAGGCCACAGATGATAAACTTTTAAAGGATGATAGTAATAAACATTGTTATTCAGTGCTGTTTTCCCTGGGCTCATTTTCCCTGAATTCCCTAATTTGAGATTCTCATTCACTGAGGTGCTATCTGTTGATTACGTGGGCACCCATGGACCAGAGAAGAAAATGGCACTCTCTTGGACTTATATTTTAATTTTTAATTGAGGTTCGGTGATAGGTCTGCTCTAATGTCTTTGAGGCAGTGGACCGATGGGATATATGCTGATTTGCATATCCTTTTTAGTTATTATGGAAATACCCAGATCATTTACGCAATAAACGAGCCAAGAAAATATGGCCCAAGGAAAAGTAAGAGAGAATTCGAGGGCGGACAGAAGAAAACAGAAAGACGGACTCAGGTAGAGCTTGGAGAAGTGTGCCCTTATTTGTAAAATCAAGTAACTGCAGATAGGGGGCATTTACAAGTCCTCATGTGCGGGGTCTCATCCCATTCAGCACAGGATGAAATTTGCTAACTCCATCAGAAGAAGCTTAGAAAGAGTGAGTCCGTTTGGCTGTGACACTGGAGGTCTGGTGAGTGACTTCCAGAAATCCTAGGGAAGATGCAATAAAATATCTACCGGAAGATGTAGCCTGAGCCCTAAACACACTGTTTTTGCTCCTTCCCACAAACAAGGTGGAAATCCTGGACTTTCTGTGGCCTGCCAGTGAGAGGCAGAGGGTCAGCTAGGATCCCCTGTGCTGTCTCCAGACTCTGAAAGCAAGAAGAGCAAAAGCTTGAAGGGAAGAGAAGTCAACGTATTCATGTGTCTCTCAATTTGATGAATGCGGATGCTCCCTCTAGAGAACTAATTTTTGTGTATAATTAAACATGGAAATGCTGTGTTTTCTAATCAACAGCCAATCAGTCGGTGATACTCTGAATATCATTACCGGGAGGCTGTGATTTCCCTGCAAATTGCTTTTTCGGTTTCATTTTAAGACTCCATCTCATAAGACCACACTGACAGATTGAAAGGTAATGACTGCGAAAGTTCAATCTAACTTACCACGAGCCCTCCAGGTAGGCGTTGAGGGCTTTGCGAATGACGTGGCCCAAGTAGCCATTTTTCTCGGCTACATGCTTTGTCCATCTGAAAAGGAAACAGAAGAGAAAATATCCAAACTATGGCAAATTAAATAATGGCTCTTTACTTCGTATGATTTCAATAAATCCCACTTGGGGAATATTTTGCTTCTTAGAATTTTTATGGAGCAACAAACCAGAACTGAATGTTAAGAAGATAAAGATACATTATGAGAGCCTTGCATTCAGTGCCCTTTCTAACGAATGCTTAGGAGTTGTCATTTTGGGGGGAAAAAAGATGTGAAAAGTACCTAATGAAAAATGTCTACTAACATGGAAAAAGATAATCTTTACTGAGAGTTCTGGCAAGTTGATTTCAGAAGGACAGCTCTTCCTAAACCAAGACTCCAAGAGAGACATTGCCAAAAAGATTAACTCAATAGAGTACCTGATGGGTGTAGACGCACCAAGAGGAGATTTAGACGGTGGAAGGAGAATGTGGAGATCGAGTACACAGAAATGATAAATACACAGACAGAGCTAAGCAGATAAATAACAATAACAAATAATTATCATTCCATAGAAAACAAAAGTTATGCAGGAAAGAAAGGGTAGTCACAGTATACTACATGGCTCAGCTATGAATAGCGTTAAATTGTCATAATAATGTAAACCCTGACACCAATCCAACCAAACCAGTGATATATTTATGGGGAAGATGGGAGAGGGCAGGAAGCATGAGCATGCAGGGTAGCAATAGGTGGCAGAGTGAAAAAACTATATCTCTTTATCTTTCCCAGTGAGACATCATTAGACAATGCCTATAATGAGTATAACAAGAAATAGTGGTTTAAGCATGTTATTTAGACATAGAGGCAAATAAAAAAGAAATAATTAAAAGATGAAAAGTGATTTATTCCAGGGAGCAGGAAATGGAGTGTGTGGAAGGGAGGCAGAGATTTCCTGTTTTTTCTTGTCAAATTATTACTTTTTTTAATTAAATTTTTGTTTTTAATTTTTGTCTTTTCAAATGACTTGGCTTTTTATGTGCATGTGTAACTGATAAAAATAAAGATGAATTTTTTAAAATGCAAGAAAGGGCTTCCCTGCTGGCGCAGTGGTTAAGAATCCGCCTGCCAATGCAGGGGACACGGGTTCGAGCCCTGGTCAAGGAAGATCCCACATGCCACAGAGCAACTAAGCCCATGCGCCACAACTGCTGAGCCCGCATGCCACAACTACTGAGCCCACGTGCCGCAACTACTAAAGCCCGCACACCTAGAGCCCGTGCTCCGCAACAAGAGAAGCCACCGCAACGAGAAGCCCGCGCACCGCAACGAAGAGTAGCCCCCGCTTGCCGCAAATAGAGAAAGCCCGCACGCAGCAATGAAAACACATCGCAGCCTAAAATTAAAAAAAAAAAAAAAATTTAATGTGGAAAAGAAGAATAAAAGAAAACTATTTTCTCAGGCATGGTGAATGTAGTAATGAATATATGGCTTTCCCTTCATACGCAATATCTGGCAAGTTCTTACACAACAGCCTTCTCGGGATCTCGAGGGAATGTCTCCAGGTTGCCTGTGATATAGTAGAGAGAACACCACAAGGTTCCTTCTATGTGTCCGCCTTGTGCAGCCTTATGGAAATATTCACCAGCTAACGTCTGTAAAGAGATGAGCAAACGTCAGTCTCATTAGTGAGAAGTCCTCCTGGGCTGGTTTCATCAGAACTAAGGTCCTGAGGCACTTAACGCCTGATATTATCACAGGTTTATAACTTCTAACATCTTTAAGAAAACCAAGTCAAGTTCCAGGAAGACAGCCAATCACAGAAGCTGGCCTCTCTACATGATAACCTTGACTGTAGCTATTCTGTTGTTTACCCAATAAATAAGATAACAAGACACTACGAATATCATTATCACATTATCAGATCCTCACATAACCCCTGCCAGCCAGACAGAAGACAGCATCAAAAGTCACACCAGGTGAAACTTCAGGCATTTTCTTCCCTGACCTTGCTTAATACCTTTTTTCAAACTCAGACACAAAAACTTCATTTCCAGTAGGAAGGTGAGAATTAGAATATGACAATAAAAAATCCATTCTGGCAGATGTGTGGGAGGACTAAAAGACATTTGCAATGCATAAAATATACAACTTCCTAGTAGTCAGAGAGAGGCGGAGGGAAAAAAGAAAACAAACACTTAGACGGGTATACATTCCACTGATTACTATTATTTTTCCCAGGCAGTTAACTGCCATTTTTAAGTATGGGCTTTGGAGTCAGACAGGCCTGGGTTCAAATCCCAGCTCTGCTCCTTACTAGCTGCGTGACCTTGGGCATGTTAGTTAATCTCTCCAACTAAGAGAATAACTCACTTTCTGCAACTGAAAAATGTGGCTTCTGATAGTAGCTAGCATGAAAGTATGGTGTGAGTATTAAATGAGATAACGTGTGTTTGAGGCTTGGCATGGCGCGTCACAAAAAATAATTTTTTTCTGATTCCCGACCCCCAACTCTGCGGCTAGAGCTTGCCCATCCCATTAAATGCTAACTTTTCTTCCAATCTCAATAAATGCCAAACACTCAGGGGTCATCCTGACTCCTCTCCCTGCCTCACACCTCACATCCAATCGTCGTCAAATTCTAATGCCTTGACCTTCAAAATATACCCAGAATCTAGTCACATCTCAGCGCCTCTTCTGATACTGCCCATCCTTCCTCACTTGGATTCAATGCATTAACCCCCTTGCTCTTGCTCTTGTCTCCTTCAAGCCCAGTCTCCACCGGGATCCAGGAGGAACCTGTTAAAACAACACAGCGTCTCCCCGCCCTGTTCAGAGCTGTCCCTTGCTCAGCATAGCTGCCTCCTTAACGTGATTTTCCACCTCCTCGTACCTTCCTTGCTCTCTGATCCTGCCAGTTCAGCCTCCCTGCTATTCCTCAAGCACACCAAACCTGCTTTCTTCTCTGGGCTTTTGCCCTGGCTGTTCCCTCTTTCTGGGATGTTCTCCCAGACATTCACAAGACTCCTTTAGGAGTTTGTACACTGTCACATTATCAGAGAGACCTTCTCTGATCTCCCTTATAAAATAGCATCTGCCAATCTCTACCCTCTCGGTCCTCCTTATCCTGCTTTATTTCTCCCTATAACGCTTATCCCACCTGCCCTCATACTATATATTTGTTTGTTTATTATCTTTCTGCTCCACTGGAGTGTAAACTTCCCCAAAGCAGGGACTGTTTTGTCTGCTGCTGTATCCCCACTGCCTGGAAGAGTGCCTGGCATAGGGTGGGCATTCAATTAATTTGCTGAATGTAATGGTAGTCAGATTATTATTACCATCATTAATATTATTATTAATAACAAGGGGTTTCCATTTCACATGGGGACCAGGTCTTGACTCCACTTAAGAGTATGACTCTAAGTTATGAAACCTTTCAGAGCCTCGGTTGCTTACTCTGTTAAATGGATGTAATAACAATAACTATCCCAGAGGGTAGTTAGGATGACATGGGATGGCACACAGAAAGTGTCTGTGAGTGTCTGGCCTAGAGGAAGTGTTCGGCAAACATTGAATATTGTTATTTACATTATTATCAAATCTGGTCTCATACCAGGCAACCCTATTTGGACCCAGCTTTCTTTGCTTCCAGTAAGATCAGTCATCAATCTCTGCACCAACTCTCTCTCATTGTCACCTTGCATCATCTCCCTCTCCTCTCCCCAGCTTAGGCTTCCTCCTCCATGAAGCCTTCCTGACTGCTTTGGCCTTCACTATTTCCCCTTTCCAGAACTGTTTCGGTCACAGCAATTAGCACACACTTGGCGTTGGGCTAATGCCAGCCTTTGCTCTTCACCATCTTGTCTTCCTAACTGGGCACTTGAGTTCCTCAAGATCACGGTCTGCATCTTGGGTGGTGTCTGCACCACCCATGGGGCCTTGTCTGGGCTGGGCATACAGTACACCTGCTTCATGACTGAGTGACTGACCAGCTGCACAGCTGGTCTCAAGTCTTACTCACTTGATTCCTTCCAGGAACTCCTGGGAAAATGCCATCCAAGTACAGGACTCCAAGATTGTATGATGCATCTGGG
Organism: Lipotes vexillifer; assembly: GCF_000442215.2. NCBI lineage: Eukaryota > Metazoa > Chordata > Mammalia > Artiodactyla > Lipotidae > Lipotes > Lipotes vexillifer. Next base: position 2,512,099 of record NW_006774075.1, read on the forward strand.
TTCCCCATTTCTTCTGCTTTTAACCAGTACTTAGCTGCTTTGGCATAATTTTTCTTGAATTTGTGGTAATACCATCCCAGGCCATTGACTGCCTGATGCAATCCCTGGATTTTAGAACAACAAGAAAGGAATTCCTTTTTTTTTAAAACTAAAACTAAAACAAAAAAACCCCAAACCCAGAGAGAATCAACTGTTAATGAAAGCATTCTGCCTGAGTCTGAGAAAAACCTTTCCTGTCTCTTTTTTGGGGGCAGATGGCATTAAAGAAAAGCTAAGTGCTGGAAAACATGAGGCTGCCTCAGCGTCTTCCCAGGAGGATTTCGCCCGGCTGCTGCTGGGATTTCTGCCTTCCAGCTCAGCAGTGATGCTGGCCCCCAAATCATCTCTCAGCCCCTATGGGCTCTTACACAATGCCCTCGTCTACAGAAGGCCTCTTACTGTCCTGCAGTATCAACAATGCCCTTGAAATTCATGACCACTCAACTGTGACAGGAGGCCGGAAACCTGCCCTGGCTGGGATGATTTCTAGGTGACCTGCCTGCCTATCTTTTGATTACTCTGCCCTAAACACCAACAAACCCTCTGTGGGAAGCAGCCGCAATGGCCTACTTGTAAAGCATAGGTGCTGTGGGACTGCTTGGCATCCCAGCTCCGACAGGTAGGGTCTGGCTGGGGCTGAGGCAGAGGGGAGGGGGGTGGTCTCAGAACTGTGTCTAAATTGGGACAGTACCACAGAAGGCCTGGTTCATGTGAGTCTAGTCTTAAGCTTCCTTGTTCTTGCTGATTCATGCTCTCAGGGGCCTGCCTCTGCTCTTCCCAGATGCTCCCACCTGCTCCAGCCTGGTTGTTGAAGGCTCAGGAGCCCTGCAGGGGTGTAAGTGTGCAAACCTGGGCATTCGGTGCTCTCATTCCTCCTTTCCTGCCAGATCCACAAGACCATGGACAAGTAGGGGAGAAAAGGACTGGAGAAGCAAACAGTGAGTGCCCTTGCATCTGTGAGACAGGTTAAGTTAGGGTCCAAGTGTGGAACCAAATCTCTTTTGCCTCCCCTTTCAGAAGTGAAGGACAGGTATCCCTCAGTAATGGAAGCCAAGATACCAGCCTGCAGCCTTTTCTGTCTGCAACAACTCCTGATATGCTCTACCTCCTACTTTTCACGTTGGACTCCAGGTGCCAGGAAGACCAGGAGAAAGAAACTGACAAGGCCCATTAGAACAGATGCTCCATGAGGGCAGGGATCTTTGTTTTGTATTCCAAGCACCTATGTTAGTACTTGGCCTAGAGTAAGTGCTCAATAAATACTTGACAAATGAATGAAAGCCATCCTTTGAATGCTGATGACACACAAAACAGAATCCAAATCCTACACCCTGAGGATCAAGAGTAGGGTTGAGGGCTTCCCTGGTGGCGCAGTGGTTGAGAGTCCGCCTGCTGACGCAGGGAACGCGGGTTCGTGCCCCGGTCCCGGAGGATCCTACATGCCGCAGAGCGGCTGGGCCCGTGAGCCACGGCCGCTGGGCCTGCGCGTCCGGAGCCTGTGCTCCGCAGCGGGAGAGGCCACAACATTGAGAGGCCCGCGTACCGCAAAAAAAAAAAAAGAGTAGGGTTCAGATTCGTAGGCCCTCAAGACAGTCAACACTTGAGATGGTGTCAGTGCCAAGGATCAGTTATAGAGGCATTCTTCTTGAGCCTTGCACGGTACCAGATGCAAGGCAGCCTCCTGAGAATTTGCAGGATGAATGCATTTCCATAGAGTAATAGACCACGTCATATATAGTGGCAAGAGCCAGCTTTGGAATAAGCTTACGGAATACATATCCAAATGGCTTGTGCAATGCTCACGTCCAGACACACAGGTTTATTCAAAGGTACCTGTCATCACTCAAAACATTCCCAGAATGTCCTTTAGAAATTGTATTTGGACCCAGATCAGGAGTCCCACAAGAAATCTTGTTTTATTTCTTAATGCTCACACCTCATTCTGGACATTTCCAGCTGTATCCAAGTGACTTTTAGCTAATTCCAAAAATCAAACTCTGTTTCACCACAGTGGCTGACAAAGAGGGAGGGCTTAATAACTCCCTGCAGAATGAATGGGTGAGAATCATGTAACACTTTTAAGCATGAGAGTACTCCAGGCCATAAAACTGCATTTCCTCCAATACTCATCTCAGCTCTGCCAAAACTACATTCAGAATAAAGCACCTTAGACAACAATTCACCACTAGCATACTAAAGAGATGCAAATTTCACACCTGCCAGCCCCATTGCTTCCCCATTTTAGGATGCTCTGGAACCATGCCCTCAATGACCACCATTAAGCTGCTTTTCTATTTCTGCCCTATAGTCTGTGTCAGGGTCAGGAGCTGGCGTGCACTTCAGTGGTTCCCTTCTCCTGGGTCACGTGTCCTCTAGAAAACACACAGGTGGAGAAAAAGCCTCTTGGCATTCTTTCTCTATGCTCCAACTTCCTGTTCTACAGAAAAAAAGGCACTCTGAGCTCCCTAAAGAAAGGGAATTGAGGAAGAAAAATCGGCACGGTTACTTCAGGAGTCTTTGTTGATAGGGCAAATATTATCAGACTTGGGGAGGGAGGCACATTCAGGAGGCTGAAGGGCTATAAACGGTCCTGTCAAGGTTGTAAAATTACAAGGTTGTAAAATTACAACGGTTTCTACCAATCCGTTTATTTGCAAATCTGTATGCAAGCACATGTGAGTGTGCGCGTGTGAATGTGCATGCATTGGGGGTTTGCATGCAGGGATACGTATGCATGCATGCCTGTGTGCATGCGTGTGCGTGTGTGTGTCCCCTCACAGGTGATATCATAACCTCCATTCTGTAGTGCAATATTTAAACTAGTCGGCTTGAAGATAACTTTGAAGAGTAAATAGTGCCAAAAGGAAAATAATTCCTAAACTCGGCAATAAACTTGATAAACAGCCCCTTTGTTAAAGCACGGAGAAGCAAATGAGCATTGGACACAACAGGGTTAACCTTAGAGGATTCAGGCTTTAGGTTTTCCTAATTCAATAGGATTTATGCCCATTCAATTTCAAAGAGCCCCCCTGCTGCTGCTTGTTATTAGGGCAGCCCTTGATTATAATTTTAGCCTTCAAACAAAATCAGTCTGAATTCTATTGACTGGAAAGTGAGTTCGGCTTTCGAATTTTGCCGTCCTCATTGTGCAGGTTTCTGTATATGTTGTAGCTCAAAAATGACTAATCACTGCAATGCCAGCGACCCCTCCCTCCCCACTGCATTTCTACCTTCCTCAGAAGGCTGGCCATTCACTCTCTTCGACTTGTAAGAGCATGGGTGTGTGTGGCGGAAATATTTCCCTCTGACAATATGCACAAGTGTTACCTTGGAAGCTGCTTTCTTCATCAGCTCTAAGGCAAGCCGTCTGTTCTTTTTTACTCCTTGACCCTAAACAATGATAAACAGCAATGATCACGAAGAAAATAAACGCAGAGTTGCACGCAAAACCATCACACCAATCTGTCAGTGTTGAATAGGAGAAACTAAAGCCCAAGGCTTCTCAATTAAAAATCTAATCTTGAATATTTCTGTATACAGAGCTGTTACACCATCATCATCATCATCATCATCATCATCATCATTTTGTATATATTTGTAGAAGAGAGGCAATAAACCTCACCCTCCCAGTTTAGCATCCATAAAAATTCCCCATTGATGGTCCAGTGAATCACATTCCTGTCAATCCGCAGGTGCTGTTGGGAGAAGCCATGAATAAGGTTAAATGAGTCTGGCCATCCTGGTTGTGTTTCTCTGGGGATTGCCTAATATGCGAGCAGACAGAGCACTTTATCTGTGTCGGACAGTCAAGAGTTATTAGGCTGTCACTTGCAACCTTGCAGCGTCCTCGTGGGAGTCCCCAAGGTGAAGCACTGTGGCTTCAGAAACAGCTTGAGAGCCAGTGGTGAGGGAGACAGGACCCCTTAGAATTTGTTCCCTCAGACGTGGCCAAACTGACAAGCTTCCTCCAGCAAAATCAAGTTTTTCCAGCAGAGGTGGTTTGTGCATCACAGAGAGAGAGAGGTGTGGCTTTGGAGTCCTTGTTTCAAGAGCAGAACTCCGTGGGACCATGCTGGGGTGTCTGCAGGACCACGTGGGAAAATGGTGGGTCTGAGGGTGGAGCGGGGTGGGGGGGGGTCCCTGAGGGCTCTCTCAACATAGCCCTGACCACGCACATGGCAGGTGAGAGGAGCCGGATGAAAACCCTGATGCTTCCAAGCTCACTTAGAGTCTGTTATTGACCTACACAGCGCATGGAGTCCTCCTGGTCTCAGACTCAGCACTTGACAGGGTCACATGTGATATAATGTTAGAGGGCTTTGCAATGAATACAGCTATTAACTCTCTTTAAATTCTTAGCTCTACAGTAAATGAAGAGAGCGCTAGCAAACATTCCTGTGTTAATTAACGTGGTCCAGGAACTCTCCTGCCATATCAAATCCTCCCAACCCCAGCCGGGGTGCTGCTATCATTCTCACCAGGGAAACTTGCCCAGAATCACACAGTGAGCAAGGAGTAGAGGCAGGATTTGAACCCAGGCTCCAGAGTCCAAGTTTATAACTGCCATGCTGTATTTTCTCCTATATATTTTAATTCCCATGCTGAGAAAGTATAATGATCCGTAACCTCCTTACAGGATACAGAAAACATGCTGCAGAATCTGTCTTTGTAGTTTTCCAGGACCCAAAATAAAACTGAATCCAAATAAAGGTTAAATTATATACAATGAGTTTCTACTCGATTTTAACTTACTTATTTCATAAAACCGATGAGCTGAAGCAAAGTGGAAGATGAAAATACTTTTCAGAAGTGCACCATTACTTTGTTTAATTAGAGAGGGAGAGGAAAAGACAAAAGGACATGAAGGCTGTTTGTAGTAACTGGATGGAAGCAATGAGACAAGCTTTTTGGATTTCGGGGAAAGCAACAGAACGACCAGGATGATGAAATGTCAGAACCTGGTTGCACTCAAAGTTTTTCTCCAACGTCTTTGTTTTCAAGGAATAAAACTGGGGCCTAGAGGGGTTGACTTATCCAAAACCTCACAGTTAGATCTGCAACCAGAACTCAGATACTCATCTGAGTTCTAGGCCAGGGATTTTCCAGTATCTGAATTATAGAATCAGAAGTGGGGTGAGTTCTTGCACTAAGACTATATACTATGCACAAGTCTGAGTTGTACTGGAAGTCGTAAAGTGAGAGAAGAGTAAAGTCGTGATGCATAGCAAGTGCTCAATAACTTCATCCATTGAATGACTCCATGGAGGGCAGTTGCTGCAGTAAAAGTCCAAGCTCCATCCTCATGTGGATGTGAAATGGGATGTATCTGACCGTCTTGGACAAGCTATAGCTATCATCATGGCGCCATCTTTGAATACAATAAGCCGAATATCCACACAAGACAACAAGCCGAGAACACACTGCCGTTCTTCTGGTTTGGAAAGTTCATTTTTTTGTATGGGTTTTTTTTACATTGAAAGTACTTACAGACACCTTGAGATGCCTTGAGATGTAGATAAAAGGCTTCCTTCCTCCCACTCAGAGATAACTTAGAATGCAGGAAACCAAAAAAGCTTTAAGGTTTGGGAAATCAGACCCTGAAGAAACATCCTGTCACCTCCCGTATCATTTATTTATGTCTTTCGCTTTCCCTCTAGATTTCAAGCTCCTGGTGGGCAGAAGTAATGTCTGAGTCGTGCCTTTTCTTCTCTGTACTTTGGGCAGTGGCCAGCCCCAACTCTGGTGGACTGGTGCCTCTCCTCTGTGCCTGTCTCAGTCCTCTGTCTTGCCCACGAGTATCCTGAGACCCCTGAGGTCAGGGATGAGGCTCATGCATCCATATGTCCCTCCATCTAGCACAGAGTCTGGCATTTTGTCAGCCCAGAATGGGTGTTTATTATATAAATACACGAATGCATTGGCATATAGCAAAGAGTCAAACCATTTCTACGTTGATTTAATGACTACGAAGAAAAAGTCTGGGCTCTAAACTTGGAAACCGTAACAACCAATAGGTTTTAAGACTTGGAGGGCCAGAAAGGTAGCAAGAGTCATGGTTGTTAATCAGTGAGCGGCCACAGCTGTGGTTCTGGAGATGAGCCCAGCCACATGAATCCACGTCCTTGTTTGAAGACACTCGCTCTTTGTGGGCAGCTGCCTCCTTTGGGTCTGGACATAGGGACCAAGGGTTTCCTTACTAGAGCCAACAGCTTTTCCAAGATTGGTGAATTGATGTCTCTGCATTCAGGGGTGAAGAGCATCCCAGTCCCAGGTCTGAAACACACCAGTTGTTCAACCTTGGGCAAATTACAAACCCTTTCTGAGCCTCTGTCACCACACATATAAAGAGCTATCATAATACACCGTGATACCTACCTCGCAAAGTTGTCTCGAGGGTTGAGTGTGTTAATACATGAACATCAGGTAATAAGCACTGCATCAATCAATGTGAAATATTATTATTCTGTAAAGCATTTTACAGTTCTTGGAGCCCCTTCCTTAGGTTATTTCACTCCATCTGTGGTCATTACCAGTGTCTCATGAGATCAGATAAGTCCAAGGATGCAGCTAATTGTTGCAGACGAGAGATTTGAACTCCATCCTCTATCTCCTGGGCTAATGCTCTTCCCATCCGTCCCACTGCTCTCCTGTTGGCTTAAAACCAAGATCTTTGTATCGATCAACGGGACTGCTGGGATCCAGCCCAAACATGCACTTGGTCTTAGCTATAATTCAATGATAACTCTGCCTGATAGAGGGCTTGCAGCACCTTTGGGGCTGCTGGCCATGTACCAATCTGTAAAATATGGGTGCCTTCTCCAGAATGCCAGTTCTTGCAAAAGCAGAGAGAATCCAGGTGTCAAACCTAAGACAAATGATTAAAAACGAGACCAGGGAACTGCTTGTGACTTTGCCTTTTCAGCAAATACCCCTTTCCATCCAGACTGACAGAAGCATGTCCTAAGGTTCCTAAGTTACAGGCTCCCTGATTGTCTGCCTGCCTACAGGAAACCACTTGGGAAGTCTGATAGAAATCGTGCAATTTCAGCACAAATTGAGTGATTCTTACCTTAAATAACACGATGGCATAGTCGTATATTAACGCGGGGTCCTCAGTCTCCAGGGCACCCTTGGCGTACCACTCAATAGCCGCTTCCGGGTTCTTGGCCACGCCTTGCTGGCCCCAGAACAGCATCTGGGCCAACCGTTGCTTCAAGACAATAGCAATTTAGAATAATGACTTTCCTGTGTTATGCTTAATAAATAAGACTTTAAAAAGGGGGGAAGGAAAACCTAGTTTAAAATGTTTTTATATTGAGAACCAAGATTTAAGTAGACACGTGTTATCTTCCTCCTGAGGACAAGAGCCCTGAAGATGAACTGGTGTAAATACAAGTCTTTAACACAAGTTGGAAATTGTGTGTGTGTATGTGTGTGTGTGTGTGTGTGTGGTGTATGTGTGTGGTGTGTGTGTGTGTATGTGGGTGGGGTGGGATGTGTGTGTGTGAGTGGGGTGTGTGTATGTGGGTGGTGTGTGTGTGTGTATGTGGGTGGGTGGGGTGTGTGTGTGTTGTGTGTGTGTGGGTGTACGTGTGTGTGTGTGGTGTGTGCGTGTGTGTGGGGTGTGTGGTGTGTGTGTGTGAGTGGGGTATGTGTGTGGGGTGTGTGTATGTGTGGGGTGTGTGTGTGTGTGTGGTGTGTGTGTGTGTGTATATGTGTGGTGTGTGTGTGTATGGTGTGTGTGTGCGGTGGTGTGTGTGTATGTGTGGGGTGTGTATGTGTGGGGTGTGTGTGTATGTGTCTGGGGTGTGTGTATGTATGGGGTGTGTATCTGTGTGTGGGGTGTGTGTGTGTATATGTGTGGTGTGTGTATGTGTGGTGTGTGTGTATGGTGTGTGGGGGTGTGTGTGTGTATGTGTGGGGTGCATGTGTGTGTGTGGGGTGTGTGTATGTGTGGGGTGTGTGTGTGTGTATTGTGTGTGTGGGGGGTGTACGTGTGGGGCTGTGTGCATGTGTGTATGTGTGTGGGGTGTGTGTGTCTGTATGTGGGTGGGGTGTGTGTGTGTATGTGGGTGGGGGGGGGGTGTGTGTATTGTGTGTGTGTGGGGGGGTGTACGTGTGGGGCTGTGTGTGTGTATGTGTGTGGGATGTGTGTGCCTGTATGTGTGGGGGTGTGTGTGTGTGGGTGGTGTGTGTGCGTGTGTGTATGTGTGTGGGGTGTGTGTGTCTGTATGTGTGTGGGGTGTGTGTGTGTGTATGTGGGTGGGTGGGGTGTGTGTGTATTGTGTGTGTGTGGGGTGTACGTGTGGGGCTGTGTGCGTGTGTATGTGTGTGGGATGTGTGCCTGTATGTGTGTGGGGTGTGTGTGTGTATGTGGGTGGTGTGTGTGTGGGGGGGTGTGTGTGTATATGTGAAGGCCAGAGCTGATGGATCAACAGCCACACTGTTTCCTTTCGTGAAATGCCCTCTCCTTGGGAGGTGCTGTGCGTCCTCTTGGCCCAGTGAACAGCATGGAGGCCTGTGCACATCCATATTAGGGCATCTCCCTACAGCACTATCCCAGCATCTGTCTACATGGCTGGCTCCACCATTAGACTCAATCGAGGCTGGGAGTCTTTGGTGGTGGGGATCTCAAGACGTTATTTGTCTGCCCTTGTGTCCCCAGCTCCCACCCAGCAGAACTCAACAGAAGCTCACAGAAGCAACGCAACAAAGATTTGCTGAATGAAGGAGGGAAGAAGCGTCCTTGTTAGGAACGTTCACGCAAGCTCTGGAGCACCCATGAAATCTGGCAGCAGCATCTCCTGAACTATGCACTAGAAGTCCTTCCTGAACTAGAAAGACTGCAGGCTGGGACAGAGCCCAAGACGGAGCCACAGGCAACACTGTCATGATTCTGGCCCCTTGTGGGCCTTGATTTTCTTTCCTTCTTTCTACCTCTCCTCTTATCTCCTCCTCTTCCATCCTTCACCCCCCAAAAGAAAACCTTATAACTTCCAGGAACGCATCTCCTGAGATGCTAGGAAGACCTCTAAGGAGGGGTGGGAGACCCGTTACTACAGGGTCTCTGAAGTGTTTGTTTGTCAATGCGTTCTTTGGTTTTCTTTCTCTTGCCCAGCTCTGGTCTTCTGCCTGCTTAGCAGACCCAGAGCAGAGGCTCTTCCTGACACTGTGCTCACTGCGAACACAAAGCAAAAGCTAAATCCATCCTTAGGGAAGGAGGTTTCCTTCCTCCAGTGCAATCAGCCTTAGCTGGCTCCCATAAGGACTTTTCTTCATAGTGAAATCACGGCAAGAAGTCAGATGGGGCGGGGGGGGGGGGCCTCCCAGCCCTCTGCCCTTTCTTGTACCCCTTACGGGTCTATCCAAAAGACAAAAA
>NW_006774075.1:2521543-2523343 GCF_000442215.2 Lipotes vexillifer
GGGGGGGGGGGGTCCTCCCAGCCCTCTGCCCTTTCTTGTACCTCTTACGGGTCTATCCAAAAGACAAAACATGTTCAAGAGACAAGGTCGATCCTTTGGGTCTTACATGCAGCACAGATTTCCTATTAGCTGATTTTGTGGCCTTCCTCTCGATGCCCACCTAATCTCTCCTGCACTCCAAGATGCTTCTTTTTCTTTCTATCTGATGCACTAAAATGTCTGATGGTAGTCTTAGGACTGATCATAAATATTGTGGCTCTCTCTCCTCTGGGTCCAGTTGGACTACATTTCCAGCTCACTCAGGTCAAGAGTGACCAGCTGACTTCCTTTGGCCGATGAAATGTGAGAAATGAGTCGTGCCCCTTCTGAGCAGAAGCGTTAAGACTCAGCCTGTGATGTGTCGCGGCGTCATCCTGCGGCAATGGCTTTGGAAGCGTGTTTTGGTGAAGCCTCTGTTAGCTTGAGCTCCTAGGGGACTATAAGAACACAGCCCATGCCACCCCCACTGGACATGTAGTGAGAACAACAGAGAACAACAATACACTGGTGCTGTGTTAAGCCACTAGGTTTGGGATACTTTATTATCATGGTGTAACCTGGTCTGTCGTGGCTGAGAGACTTTCCAAAACTGTGGAACGCATTTTTACCTGAGCTGCCGCATTGCCTCGAGTAGCTTCATGCTTCAGCCACATGAAGACGTCTCCATCTTCTTTGGTTTGTACCTTGAGAATTTCATCATCTTTTAGTCTAATTGTCTCAACGTATGCCTAAAAGGGAAGGAACGAAGAAAAGAAGGAGAGAAGGAAGGGAGGGAGGGAGGAAAGGAGGGGAGAAGGGAGAATGAAAATATCCAAATGATATGGGCATGCAAAAGACATGACATTATTCTTAACGCAGCAACTGCTCAAGTGAAGACTATATGAATAATTGAAATATAAGGTGTGTCCACAGAGCCATGAGATCAAATTCTTTTTTAAATGAATGGATCACACGTGCTATATCTAAATGGGTATTTTTGTTCCTATCAAAGTGTTTTCCTTGGGAGGACAAAATTTATTCCACTTCCTCTTCCATCGCTCAAGCTAGTTCAGAAGCCCACCTCTGTGCTGCTGCAGAGCCAGAATACACGGCATCCAAAAAAAGTAAATCAATATTTTCTAAGTATAACCTTATTATTTTTTTATTCCAAAGTGTCATTATCCTGCATGACTCAACCCTATTTATTTAGCAGGCTCAGCCTCCGATATCTTTCGGCTATTTCAAAATGAAATCTACACTGAAAAGAAGAGGGTATATTAACTCTGAGGATGTGAACAAGAATGTGCCAGAGGCTCTAAAGAGGAACCCAAGGGAAAGTTCACAAAATGTTTTGAATTTGCACACAGCCTCCCAGGTATCTGCCTCCTTTGAAGAAAATAAGACTCATTTTTATGTATAAATTTTGGCTGTTTATCCAAAAACTGGCCTTGTTGTTTGACAGTCTCCCCTTCTATATGATGAACGCTATCTAACAGTACCAGGAGCGCCTGGCAAGGGCTTCAAGGCCACAAGCAGACGGTGAAAAAAATGGATCTGGATGCGTTTGGGAAGAAGCCTTAGAGAACAAGGAGCCAGGCCTGATTTCCCTTCTGACCCTTTCTGTTTGTCAGTGAAGAAAATGACTTAGATTCACGAGCACTAGCCTGTAGCCCATTCCTGAGAGGGTCACCCAGCTACGGCCATGTGGAGCCAAAGGTCCCTCTCAGGGGCAATAGCGGGCAGACTTGGGGACAGAGCTAGGAACCCAGTGGTATCAATTCC
>NW_006774075.1:2523392-2581222 GCF_000442215.2 Lipotes vexillifer
TTCCTGCTGGATGTCTAACCTTGAGACACCTCCCAGCAAACAGCAACAATTGGAATAATGATGCCCACCACCTTTGACTGAAACCAAGTATGTGCAGGGTATTTAACAAATGTTTTTCTCACTTAATCCTCACAGCAGGGCTGTGGCCCAAATATCAGTGTCTTCAATTTATTTGTAAAGAAACTGAAGCTCAGAAGGTGAAACCATGAACTCAAGGTCACACTGTAGAGCTAGCCCTGGAAGCCAGGTTGGTCTGACTCCAAAGACAGGCTCTGATGGGCTCCCCCATGATGTCGCCCTCTAGCGGGAAGGCCCTGGAATCCTGGGCTGAAGCTCAGGCTGCTAGAACAATAGAATTCTCAGCTAGAAGTTTTTCATTCAACTGGAGAGTTTGAGTGTTTTGATTTGGGGTTAATTTCCTTCTTTTCCTTATTTTGTTTCTTCCTCCTTAACTTTGTCATGGGACTTGAATGAAACACAGAACACATGAAGCCAGAGTTTCTACCCTGCAAGGATTTATACTCTTAGGTGTTTCTGCTACTCTCTGGCCGTGGTAATATCATAATCACCAGCAAGAACTGTGTGTGGCGACCAACTGTTGGCCCAGAATGACTCACTGAATCTTTGCAACCTTACAAGACAGTCACCATCAATATCCCCATTTCACAGATGTGGAAACTGAGGCCCAGAAAGGTTAAGTAACTTACCTACGTTCTTCAAACTTTGGAATCCAACCGTGGCTGGCTGGCTCTGGGGCCCATAGTCCTCACCTAGCTGCACCACCCTGTGAATGACTCATGCATCTGGGAGAAGCAGATGGGGGCTGTTTCATTGTCTCCCCTTATACATAATGAACTCCATCTAACAGTGTCGTGAGAGGGGTCTTGGCAAAGGCCACGTTTGCAGGGGACCTGGGCAACCATGCATCACTCTGAAGAAGGAACTCTTTTGTCTTTTATATCACTGTCTCCTGACCTAGCCCCTTCCTGCTTCCCTGGGTAGTACCGTTGAGCTTTGCGGTAGGGCAGGGCCATTAAGAGCACAACTTTTCGCATCAGACCCAGTAGACATGAATTCTAACTCACCACTAACTACCTGTGGGCCTTGGGCCACTGACTTTATTTATTTGAGCCTTAGTTTCTATATCCATAAAAATGAAGCTTAGAGTGGTATCTGCTACATCAAAAGCACTCCACCTATTAGCCATTATTTTTTATAGTGTGAAGAGTTAGCAACATCCAGGTTCAAATCTAGGCTCCACTACTCATTTGCTGTGTGACTTTGGGCAAGTTCTTTGGCTTCCCTGAGTCTCAGTTGCCCCATCTGTATAATGGGAACAATACTTGTACTGACCTCATAGAGTCGCATGAGGGTTAAATGAGATTGTTTGTGAAGATCTTAGCAGAGCATCTGGCATATGGGAAGCTCTCAGGAATGGTAACTCGTCATTTTTTAGGTCTTTAGTTCATTCTACCATGTAAAGAGCTGATAGCAGTTTAGAATGTTAGCCCTCCCATTGGTATTTGCAGTTTTGTACAGCTCAAAGCCTTACATTGCGGGGATGAAGATCTATCTAAGAGAATTCGGTGCTTTTGAAGATGGAAGGGACAGATTTGAGGAGGGAGTGCTGGGGCTGGAAACATTTGAGAGCATCCACATTGTGTGCTGAGGTCCACTCAACACACATCATATGATTAATTTATACATGCTATAAACTATGTGAGGTGCAGACAGTCATGGCAGTGTTTACAGGTGAAAAAGCTGGGCAGAGACAGAAAAGTGAGTGGGATTATCCAAGATTTTATACCCAGTGAATGCAGACCTGGGACCTGAACCAGAGGCAAACTGGCCCTGGAGCCACAACACAGCTGCCTGCCACACCTGGGCCGGTGGTTGTGTCTTCACAGCTCTGGGATCCCCTGAGTGGCATCCAGCACCAGTCAGAGCCACACGTCCAAGGCCTTCCGTGAAAGCCAACCATCTACAAAGACATCTGATGAAGGAACAACCCCTAAAAGGGAGCGGTGTTGGGCTGTTCATCATCAAACATTTTGAGACCAGGGAATGATGCCTCAGATGGGTAAGTGACCAATCCCAGAAGAAGCTTTGGTGTGGAGAAGGAACGGTGGGGACCATGGTGGGGGGCAGAGCTGGGGAGAAGCTGACAGGGACTCAGAGTCCCAGACTGACCAGTTCTGGAATTTTCCGTGCCTTCCCGGGGAGGTGGATTGTTTTTGTTGCTGTGTTGTAAAATCAGCGTCTCTAGAATGAGCAGTTCATAGCCTATACCTTAGGGTTCAAACCGGCTGACCAGGTTAGAGGAGGTCCAATGTCCAGAGACTCTACAGTCCTCAGATGCCCCTGGACCCAGTGTCAGAGAAGGCATCACACTGTCCTACAGACACTGACTCTTCATACGCTTTACTTCCTTTCTCTCTGCTCAGCCTATAGGCTGCAAGGGCAGTGTTCACATCATATCAGCTGTCTGCAATCAATCATAGGAAAGGCAGGACGGAGCGCAGAGCAGGGAGGGAGTAGGGAGGGCGAAGGATGTGGTGGAATTTGGACCTGGAGAGAAAAGGCTCTCAGCAGCCGCCCATTTTCTGGAGCATCTGCATTCTCTGAAGTCGTGAACTATAACACTCCAGCCAGTGTTCCTGAGAACTCAGGAGCAGGGCAATTTCAGAGCCTACACTTAAACCACTCCTTCCTTCAGGGCCTGTAGACACCACCATGAGGAACCTGCCTCTTAGGGTGCTTAAAATCAGCTATAATGTTTTGCTCCCAATGGTGGGGTGTAAGTTTTCTTTGTTGAAATTTAACATTTTAGGGATTTTAAAGTAAGAATGGAGGAATATCAGGTGTAATGATGGAGAGACAGGGAAGCAAGTACCCAAGATTCCCCAAACGGGGTGTTCCTCATACAAAGGCGGTGCTGAATGCAAGAGGGGCAGAGTTGAAAGCACTGGTTGCATCAAAAAGCACCAGAGAATCAACGAGACGTGATCGCTTTGTGTTCATCACTGGATACACGGCACTCTCATGCTGTCCACCATCCCATCAGTAAACAGTGAGTGCCAACTACATGTCAAGCACAGGGCTGGGCACTGGGGTCACCGATGTGAACAGACAAGGTGCCTGTCTTGGGGAGCTCACAGTCTACTGGGAGAGCTGGCTCCGAGACCTGTACACAGCACCCGTCATAGAGCAATGGCGGGGATGTGCCCGGGTGCCATGGCGGCGCAGCAAAGGGAAGATCCAGGCAGGTGGTGGTGTCTGAGCCCAGCATCCTAGTGGGGGGCGGCGGGGATCAGGAGGCAGGAAAAGCGGGCTGGGAGTGGAGAAAGCAAACCAGGCAGAGGAGATTGAGCAGGGCCAGGAATTGTGGACAGCATGGTGTGACCAAAAGCTTGGCATTGCCAGGGTGGGCAGGCCAAACATGGAATCTCTGAGAGCTGAGGTGGGGGAAGCAGAGAGAAACCAGATCAAGGAACATCTCCTATGCCGAGTGATGAGCTGGACTTAGTGTTTCCGGGTCAGTACTTCTCAACGCTGGCTGCACGTTACGCCCAACTGAGGAGCTATTTAAATATACACACGCACATAGACATATATACACCTATTATATGCCTGGACCCTCCCTCTGTCACTTCAATAAGACTGTGGGGTGGAGCCTGTGCAGAGGTATTCTCTGAGTGCCCACGTGATTCTGACGTGCAGTCAGGTTGAGAACCTCCACTGTTGACAGCCTTCTTTGGCCTCCGTGGGAAGAAAATGGGAAGGGACAAGTCTGGCAACAGAAAGACCAGTTAGGAGGTGAATTCATTTGCCACGACTGCCGTCACAAAACGCCACAGACTGCGGGGCTTAAACCACAGAAATTAATTTTCTCACACTTCTGGAGGCTGGAAGTCCAAGATCAAGACGCTGGCAGGTTTAGTTTCTTCTGAGGCCCCTCTCCTTAGCTTGTGTCCTCACATGGCTGTCCCCCTGTTTCATCTACGTCCCAATCTCCTCTTCTTGTCAGAACACCAGTCATACTGGAGTAGGGCCACTAATGACCGCATTTAACTTAATCCTCTCTTCAAAGGTCCTAGCTCCAAATGCAGTGTCCCATTCTGAGGTACTGGGGGTGAGGGCTTCAACATATGAATGTAGGGGTCGCTTCATTCCATAACTCAGAGTAGAACAGGAGGCTGTCAGAGTCACTCAGGGGAGAGACGGTGAAGGACAGCTGCATGTAACGCTGTTGGGGATTAGAGCTGGTAGGATGATGGGGGGATCAAAGGTGACTCCCCCGTTGCTGGCATGGACAACGGTGCCATTGGTTGAGGTGTCTGTGGGGAACAGAGAGGAGGAGGTGGTGTGTTCCCTTTGTGGTATGTTACGATTGCAGATGGGGCTTTGAAGAAAGACCTCAGCCTGGGAATAAGATGTGCATGTCATCCGTATGTGGAGGGCAGTTGAAACCAGGGATGTTGATGAGACCCCCTGCCCTCTAGAAGGTGTAGACAGAGAAGGCTGAGGACCAAAGCTTTCAGAAGAGCAAATTCTGAGATGCGAAGAGAATGAAAGGAATCCATTTGTGATTAAGCCACAAAAACAAACCAAAAATCAAAAAAAAAAAAACCCTATCATTTCTTTCTCTTGAACCTGAAGCAGAGTCCCCCTAAATCATAAAGAAGTGACATGAAGCAAGATTATGAATAAAGAAGATAAAGCTGATGGGAACCACGAGTTACATAAAAGAGAAAATGAAACAAGAATCAAGAAAGAAGTTACTGACGGATCCTTGGTTTGTTAATTAGGGGTCTGGCTTTCCACATCTCCTCATTTGTTATGTGCTGCTGGTGAATTAATAGATCTCTCAACAAAAGGACATTTAAATCAATGTATGACACCTGCTTAAATTCTCAAGAAACCATTAATTACACATTCTTAAGAAAATGAGCTATGATACAACCCTTCTAACTGTATAATTCCTATCTATGATTCTTAATCACACGACTTTCCAGCTGCAAGATGGATCTTCTCTGTTCATGTTCTCTGGTTCTGACCAATTAAACATTTTCTTTCATAATCATAACACTTCATGGGCCAAATCTTCAAAAGAAAAGGAGCTTGTTAGCAACATACCATCTCCCCTTGCTAAATTATGCTGAATTCGAATTCCTAAAAGTATAATATATACATACAGGGCTTTATTAACACATTCAGGCTTAGCAGAACAATGGCAATATTATTTTGTGGCTTGATTTTGTTTGAATGTGTTTTCAGAAGAATTCTTTAAAAAAAAAAAAACTTTATCAATTACTAAATAAATTCCTGCCAAACTGAGGTCAGATTTTGCACACAGCCTGTATATGCTGAGAGAATACAGATGACAATGATAAGAGTGTGTAAGTTTATTCAGAAGAAATCATTATTTTCTAAAAGAATTAGAATGTCTATACAGACAGCCTTTGGGCATTTTATAGCTTGATTCATGTTTAATGTTCACTGACAACATGTACCTTTGAGTCATTTATTTCATAACTGTACAGTGGCCACTGTAGATTTCTTTTCCAGAAACCACTCATTTCCAATGATCAAAGCACAAGTTTCCTCCACTGGGGGTTTCTGAGTGCAATACAGGAGCAGCACGGGGAAGAGTGAACGGTCTGGTTCCCAGTTAGCTGCTCTGCCTAAGATTCCACAATCCTGCTATCAAGCCAGACTCACCAAGCATAAGGGGGAAAATTAAGGGTTTATGGCCTAAACCAGGGCCAAATCTGACCATGCAGTAACCTCCTGTCAATGGCTGCACAAACCCAGGCACCCCATTGGTTTATATATTGTCTTTGGCAGAGTTGAGTAGTTGCAATAGTGACTGTAAAAGCAGAGCCTAAGATATTTACTATCTGGTCTTTTGCAGAAAAAAATTGCCATCTCCTGGTACAGACTACTTGCACTTAACTACCTGAACTGCTGTGACCATCAAAACATCTTAAAACCATTTTGAAGAAAGAGATACAGAAAAATACATGCCAAGAAGCCAACCACGTCATAATCTACTCCTGCTGGATGCAAATCTACGTCATCTAAAGGCAGCTTTCTTTTTATTCTTACACTATCACCTTCATACACCCTTTTATTTACGGTCCCCCAAACAAACCATCAGTTGGTCCAAGGTAACACGTTGTTTTTTGGGCAGATGTGAACCACTGATTTCTTTGCCTAATGAGTCAATAAGACATGGGAACCTGCAAAATTAGGGGCTGGAGTTAGTGCCCTTCATCCAGTCCTTAATCCAGGATGGGGCAGGATCTTCAAACATCGCCTGCTGTCCATCACCTGTGAGCACTGAGGCTCATGTGATGGGCAGACGCTTCTCAAGGTGTCCGGCAGCGGGAACACAGCTAGGGATGGAGTTTCTTCGTTATGTAGACCTCGCTTGCTTGTGACGTATTGAGGAGCCCTTGGCTTACTGCCCTCGCTTAATTTGACTAACATCTCCAGACCCCACCACTTTCGCATGGTTTTGGAACAAAGACAAAATGCCTATGTTTCTGGTACACATTTTTTTCAAAATCAAAATCTGTCTAGGGCCGTTATCTACCCTCCCCATACCGGTCCTCTCACTCATGAAAAGCTTTTCACGCATAGGTGTAGGATGGTCCTTGCGTTCAGCCTGAGAACACACTGAGAAAATATGAATTGGAGAATGCAAGAAAGCTTTTCTCTCCATTGGATTACGCCTGTACTCTAAAGGCCAGCGAATAAACCAGCCACAGGTACAGACGCTTAATAAAACTGTTCAGGAGGCTCTAGTAAGCAGGGCCATAACCGTTTCCACCCACTTCGGTCTCGTACCTGATCTCCTTGTAGCGTGTGCTGGTCAAGGGGTGTCTTGGTGGCAATGTTGCTGTAGTAGGCGTAGGACAACTCCCAGTCCAGGGGGTAGTGATCAATACCCTGGTAGTGTTTGTACCCAAGGTTCATCGAAGACAGCCTCTCACTGCCCTGACCTCCAACCAAACTATACAACATGCCCTGTTAAGAAGAAATGGACAGTGTTCACAGGATTATAGAAAAGGGTCATAAAATCCTAAACATAGAAAGGTCATCTGGCCTCACCTCCACATATAAGCCTAGTCATTCCAGAAACAAGTTAACATGCCTTTTTAAAAAACGTTAGAAAAGAAGACACGAGAGCTTTCTAATGGCTATCTGTCCTTCTCAATGTCTAACAGCTGAAAATTCCTTTGTCCTTTTCTCAGTGAAGATTGGGAGTCCTCCCCTGACTTACCTCACAGCATCTCTTTGTGTATCTGACAACTGTTCTAAGGACCTCGGTCCACTTCAGCTATGTCACCTACGGTCAGATGATCTGAATAGTGGGCCACATCCCAACCTCACACTCTCAGAACGTTAGTGTTGGGAAGGGTCGAGATCGACTGGTCCAACCATCCCATTTCAGAGTTGAGGAAATAGAGGCTCAGCAAGTTGAAGTCATACGTCCTTGGTCAACGAGCCATTTTGTGACAGAGACGGGGCTAGAATCTTCTAACCTCTTCCACCTTGGTGGGGACTGCCTCAGGGACGTGGGAAAGCATGCCGTCAATCATGAGCTTCAAGTGAAGTGAAGTCAAGTGAAAGGAACACAGAGCCACCCAGGAAGCTCTAAACAGTCTGAGTCTCTTCAAATCCAGGATTAACAATCCCACGTGCACAAACAAAAACTAAAAGTGATCAGGGACCATTTAGCAGCACTTATAAAAATGCGATTCCAAACGTTAGGCAAGTTGCATAATAAATTTGGATTCAGTACCACAAAACCGTCTAGTATGACATTTATTTTAATGACAGGAGGCTGGATGTGACCATACTTTGCTTAGAGGTCCAAATGATTTCACTTAGCTAAAAAGTCTTATGGGATGCTGGACCCACAGCCAGAATAGTTACAAGAATTGGGTAAGAGGCACCTGTTCTTGAATGACTGGGATTCTGGTAAGCCTTGCCCAAACTATTCCTTTGACAGTATACCAATCATATCCCCATGCCGTGTCTAGAAATGGACAAAGTGCCCTTTTTCACTCACTGACAGCGGGAGATCCTGTATTTAACACAGCCTTAGGCTGTTTTTCTTGAGTGTAAAGTTTTTAAAGGACTCCAGGGAAAATGAACATGTCCAGTTCCACCGGGGGCATGAGAGCCTTACTCTGCAAATATAAGGCAGGTAACTGATGTTCCTGTGAAATACTCTACCTGCAGCTGATCCCGAGGTACATTTAATCCAGTTTCATAAAAGACTGCGAGGTAGTAGGATGCTTTATGGTATCCACAGCAGCTGGCATCCATCAGAAAGGGGACGACAGAGCTAATTTGGTGAAGACCATCAACAATGGAAAGTCTCTTTACAGCCTTCTCGAATATCCGCCCACCAATTTCTAATAAGGATTCACTTTGGTTCCTCAGCACTGTAAATAACACAATTCACAGAACACACAATTAACTACCATGGGGTCGACAAAATAAGTGGGAACAGCCAACTAAATCACCTGAGTTATTAATATGGTTGGTCCTGCAGTGACTTGATATATACCAGCTTCTGGGGAGGTAAATCAAACCCGTTGAGGGTGACATTCTGTAAACAGCTTTTCCTTTGGCACTAAACGACAGCCTAGTATCCTGGAGAAAAGGATGTGCCTTCTATAGCTGAGAGAGCGCCTCAAGAGAGTAATTAACTCAGTGTAACTCACCACCAAGTCAGGACCACCGTTAACTGCCAGAGAGGTTTTTTTTTTCCCCTCTAAGACTCTGAAGGAGGGTGTGTTTTATCTCAGAAATAGTTCCTAGGGGCTGCTGTAAAAAGTTGAGCACAAGAAACTTTCTTATCATCTTTTGCTTCCGGTTTTCCTTGTGGGTTTCTAAATACAATAAAAAGAATGAGTCAACTTTTATTGAGGGCCTATAAAATGCCAAATACCGGGTTGAGTGTCTTATGCAAATTATGTCATGTAATCCAAACATATTTTAAGAGGTAAGTACTATTATTGGCGTCCTCATTTTTCAGATGAGGAGACTGAAGCCTGGGGAAGTCGACTAACTTGTCCAAAGTTACCAAAGCTGGCAAATGGCTGAGCCAAGCTTAGAATCCAGCTTGGTAGGTCACAAAAGCAAGATCCCTACTCACTCTGCTCCACCTACCTCCTGATTAACGGGCAGCCAGTTGTCTTAATAGGTACCTTGCCACCATGGGTAGAGACCTCTTTTATGCAACTGCTTTAAGCTATGACACTTCCTTTTACCTAATTCTCCCATAAATTCTTAAACTCTTAAGTCCAAATGGGCAAGTTATATGGCCCTATAATCTGTTACAGTCTTTTAAAGTCCGTCTACATTATTCATCTCTCGTTTTATTAATTCAGCCAATGAACGTTTACAATTCTATTCTGTGCATCTACTAGGTGCTATGTTACAAACAGCTATATAGGATTGCATAGGTACAATTTCCATTTAAAGAGATGTGGTCAATTTATTTAAAACTAAAATTTTCTCCCCCCTAAGAATTATACCCAACATTTTTCTTTGATTTTCTTCATTCCATCCCAAATTAAAATGTTACTAACAACTTCCAGGAGGCAACAAGAGACTCACTCTATCAGCGCTCCATCAAGGAATGAACAGAGATGAGTTTCCAATGCGGGAAAACTCTCAATGAGAGGATTTGAGATTAGATTTAAGGGCAATTCCGAGGCATCAACACAGAAGACAGTGGGATCCACGGATGAAATTGTGAAACCCAAACCACTGATTATGAGCTAATGCCTATCCCTTTGGGCACACAGGCAGGCTGGCTGCCCCTGGTAGGGGGGCACATGCCTTCACTTGCCGAGCTGTGGAAAAGGAGCCCACCTACCCCCTCACCCAGCGCTAAGGCAGTCCCATCTCCTGGCTCCTGGAACCCCTCACCTCCGCCCTCTCCAGGTTTCTGAGAGGCAGCAGCTTGGATCTGCTTTTACTTACTCTCCATCCCAAGAGGTAGGTGCTAAAAACAGCACCTTAACTAAACACGTGGAGTTTGCTCCTCTGTTTTGTTTTTAAGCCCTAAAGAAATAGCTGCTTGTTGTAAAAAAAATAAATAATAATAATAATAATAATAATATAGATTTGTATAAAACAAAAACAGAAGTCCTCTCTCTCCCAAACCTTCTTTAATAGTGAAGATAAACTGTTGAAAGCTTGGTGTATACACTTCCAGACTTCTCCTTGGCATAGACAATAATTCATTACACCTCTATCTGCCTATATACATATATATTTTCTTTCCAAAAAGCCGCTATAGGTTTGCACTCTCAACTTTTGTCCCCTTATGAGTGTATTTTTTTATCAAACTATATTTGATTTACAATATTGTGTTAGCTTCAGGTGTAGAGCAAAATGACTCATATATACATATTCTTTTTCAGATTCTTTTCCTTTATCGGTTATTACAAGATATTGAGTATAGTTCCCTACGCTAGACAGTAAATCGTTGTTGTTTATCTGTCAACTTTCTTTTTTAAATTAACCACACACCACGAATACCTGTCCACAGCAGTCAGAAGCTCATTCTTCCTAAAGTTTCAATAGTATTGCATTCTATAGCAGTGCCATTCTTCCAACCGGTTCTCTATTTTTAGACTCTTGGGTTGCTTCCACTGCTTTTGCTATAACCAGCAACACAGCAATGAACATCCTCGAGCATTTCCCTCTGCTCATCTGTTGGGATGTATCTGAATAATAACCCTCTTTTCCACCAGGAGGCCGGGGATCTCCTTTTGGATTCTCCCTTTGCACAGCTGAGAGAAAAATTCCATCCTACCCAACCATTAGACAGGATAAGAACTTTCTCCACTAGATTTGGTGTGTACTGCAGTACTCAGACGGAGTTGCAAAGCAAATCCTACTCCTACTTATTCATATATTTACTTTGAAATACATACTCGTCTCCGATACCCCTCTGAGCAAAGCAACATTAACAATTTGTTAACGATTCATTCCAGCCTTACCTGCTCTGCCAGATTCATCTTGCTGTGCAGTAGAAGCCAGCACAACATTGTAAAGCAGCTATACTACAATAAAAATTAATTTTAAAAAAAAAGAGCCATTTCACACAAAAAATAAAATAAAATAGGCATTAAAAAAATATCTAATATGATGAGTTTTGCCTGAGTACCCACAGACGTGGGCTCTGGGGGCTCAGAGGAGAAAAGAGACTCCAAGCCAAATGGAGGTCCAAATGAAACACTTGCCCTGCTGACCTCTGGCACAGAATCCCAGCAATCATTACTGTGATCGCCCAGGTAGGAGGGCGATCCTTCACAAAGTTCAAATCCTTAGCAAACACACAAAAAACTTTGCAGACTGAAACGGAGGCAGGTTGAAAAACCTTCATTATTTCTTTTACCTCTTAAAATTCTTAACTCCCCCCAGACATTACCAATCAGTACTTTCTCTGCAAGAGAATCTAGACAATTTTCTGCACTAGTGAGTATAATAATAAAATAATAATACTTCTAAAGGAAAACCACTCGTTTTGCACATTCTTTAAAGTTTGAATTCCAAATGTGGCACAAAATCAAAGCTCTGATGTCAATGGTGGTATGGTAAAACTGGCAATTTAAAAATCCATTTAATGAAACTGTTAATTTCACCCAACTGGTTTAGCATATGCATTTTTTCTAGTAGATCTATAACTAAAAAACATGCCTTATTTATGGAGATTAATGGAGTAATGAAAAACAAACAAACAAAACAGAAGTAGGAGCCATTTTCCCATTTTTCTTTCTTCCTACACCAGGAGCTAAGGAAACAAAGGCACCACCACCATTAACTCTTAATCTCCCCAAGTAGCACAGCGTTGTTTATTGTGCTCTTTTTTCCTTTTTCCAGCAATACCACAAGGTCACCATTTGTGCTTTCATCACTGGTTTTTGTTTGTTTGTGTTGTTTTTTTTTAATTTTTGGCTGCATTGGGTTTTCGTTGCTGAGAGCGGGCTTTCTCTAGTTGCGGCGAGTGGTGGCTACTCTTCGCTGTGGTGTGCGAGCTTCTCATTGTGGTGGCTTCTTTTGTTGTGGAGCACGGGCTCTAGGCACACAGGCTTCAGTAGTTGTGGCACGCAGGCTCAGTAGTTGTGGTGCATGGGCTTAGTTGCTCCGCCGCATGTGGGATTTTCCCCGACCAGGGCTCGAACCTGTGTCCCCTGCATTGGCAGGCGGATTCTTAACCACTGTGCCACCAGGGAAGCCCACACTCATCATTAAAAGAGGCAAAAAGCAGAAAATGAGAAGGTAGGCACCTACTGAAGGAACCAGAGCTGCCTCTGATGGAGAATTTGGGAGAAGAAAGGCAGACTTATTCCTTGTGAGGGGAACGAGACAACAAGAGGAAAGTTATTTTTAGTTTCAAGCTTCCAAAAGGTGTAATGCATCCAGGGAAGAAGTTTGAAAAGGGAAAAAAATGTGAAAGGAGAAAATATCATTTACCCAGAAAAGGAAAGATCTTCACCAAGTTTACTGATTTAAAAAAACATAGCACATCCTTCATTTGCATTCTCATTTGATGAGCTCCACTGGGTTCCCGAGACTCAAAGAAGTGGCTTATTTCTCTCTCAAAAGTAAACTACTTGTGCTTTTCTGTCCTGTGCACATTGTCTGGTTTTATACATGTAACTTCTCCCCCTCCCTCCTTCCCTTTCCCTCTTTCTCTCTCTCCGTGGATTTTTTAAAAAACTATAAAGATGCTTTCTTAAATTAAAAAAAATAAGATAAAGGTCCTTTAATGAACAACAGTGAACATAGCTCTTAAAGGACACAGGATCCTGGCGTTACTAAATAACCCCATTGTGTTTCTACCATTTCCATGCTCTGCGTTTTAGTCTCCAAATAAACATTACAATTGTTGGCAAAAATAAGAAGAGTTAGAAATGTGGTATAGACACACAATGGAATATTATTCAGCCTTAAAGAGGAAGGAGATTCTGACAGATGCTATAACATGGATGAACCTTGAGGACCTTACGCTAAGCGAGATAAGCCGGTCATGCAAAGACAAATACTGTATGATTGCGCTCATATCAGGTATCTAGAAGAGTCAAGTTCATAGACACAGAAAGTAGAATGGTGGTCACTAGGGACTGGGGGTAGGGGCAGGGTGGGGAGTTGTGGTTTAATGAGTACAGAGTTTCAGTTTTGCAAGATAAGAAAGTTCTAGAATCTGTTGTGCAACAATGTGAACGTACTTAATGCTACTGAAGGGTACACCTAAAAATGGTGATGATGGAGAATTTTAAATTATGTGCATTTTACCACAAAATGTTTTTTAAATTACAGTCCTTAAAGAGGGAGGGTGTAAATATTTGGGGATTCTCTTTTGCAGTAGAAAAATAGGGCTCAATCTTTTGGGAACAACTAGAAGGTGGTGACCACTCCTGACCTCACTGGGCAGAATGCAGAGGACACTCCTACTGGTTGTAAGCTTCCGACCCTGCACTCCCTGCACCGTTCTCATGGCTCCTTTGAAGTACGTGGTTGGCTCAGGGGGAGAGCAGATGATCCATCTAAAATCACACAGTGTCAGGGGAAAACGCGGCCGTCTGAAGCGTGCACGTGCAGCAGCCTGGCAGTAGAGTTGGCTGTATATGTGAGGAGAGGCTGCCAAGAAAAGGGTGAGTCTGTCGCAAAGAACCAGAAATTACAGGCCATTGTCTCATGCTGTCATATATATATTTTTTAATGCCAGGAAAAAAATAATTCCACCAATTAATTCCCTTTGTGGGAGCTATGGGAGCTGACGTTTTTCTTTGCATTTAACCTAAGTCACTCTCATTCAAAACATGGCCCCATCTTTGTCCTATCCTGGGCCACTTGGTCAATACTTGTCTAGTGAATGAATGAATGGAAGGTTGTGATACGAGTGACTTAAGTTACTCATACGGTTTCATTCCTTATCTCTGTTACTGCACCTACTCGGTTCCTACAGCAAGAATTCTAAGCAGCCAACATCTGATCCTTGAGTCTGTTCTTGTAGCTTATCTCAGATACAAGAAATGTAACATGATGAGGATGTTCTAGTAAAGTCTACTGGTCAACAGGACCAAACAGCTCAGGCCAGCAGCAGAGATGCATGACGCAAACATAGTTCCTATTGACTAGAGTTGTCCAAAGCACTCCAAAGCCAGCTAGACACTCACAGCAGGATAAACTTGGATCAAAAGTTATGTGAGGAACCAGGAATAGATACATAGTCACACCAGTCTGACTACTCTGCTTTTTATAGGAGACCAGAGTAAAGATATGTAAATAATGTAATTTTTTTTTTGTCCCTCAATTTACAAAATCAAATTTTCTGCACTTCTCTCAGGATTGTTAGAAACTGGGCACAATGTATGACACCAATATCTCTCCAGGGTTAACCACATAGATTATCTAGTTAACTATGGTGGCCCCAAGCAAGGGCAGTGTGCCAGGTAGAGAAGAATTTTAATGGGTATAAGCCCTACCCCTGCAGGAGGCCCCCAGTCCCTATGGATGGGACAACGTGAACTAGAAAAATAGGGGGTGAAGGTAGAATGGGAGCCTGAGGTTGGTTCTGGAGATTTGCCTACCCTGCCTACCCTCCCTCCCCACCTGCTTCTGGGCCCCAGGAAATGGCAGGGAGAGGCGGGATGCAGGTGGCTGCATGCCCAGGGAGATAGGGGCCCCTCCGGGTATGCTGCCCGGCGCTGATCTAAGCTGACTTGGCACCAGAAGGACCTGACCGGCTGCTTGGGCACCAGCAGTGGGCCCTGAAGTGGCAACTCCTGCTTTGTGCCCCCTCTCCCCCAAGGCATGGGCCCGGAAGCCTGACCGAGGGCAGCTGGACGCGTGTCTATGCTGCAGTGTGACAACTCCCCAGCACTGCGGCCCATCAAGTGTCAAGGTTTGGGGGCTCATGATCTGGGTTAATTAGCTCCCTTTCTAGGCCTCCACAGAGAATAAAATCACTCTGCATTCTTTAAAGGAAACTTCTGAGCAGTAAAAATAACACAAAAACATTCTTTATTGAGAGTATTTGCTTGAAAAAGAATGTTTTGTGAAAATGATTCACTCCTTTTCCTAACCAGTAAAACTATATTTAAATATATCTGAAATCTCATAAAGCCAGTTTTGAGGTGATGTGGTCTTCACCCGTTTAGCCTACACTTTCCAACATGCATCGCCCTCTTCCATTCACCTGTCTCAGGGGGCAGTTCCACCACCTCCCAGAAGACCCACGAAAACCCAGCAATTGTCTCTGCCTGGTAGTAATAGTGTAACACTTACACAGCAGTGATTCTCCACCGGGGGCGATTTGACCTCTCTGGGGACACTTGGCAATATCTGGAGACATTTTTAGTTGTCACCCTTGGGTGGAGGTTTATGGCAGGGGACAGAGTGCTGCTGGTATCTAGTGGGTAGAGACCAGAAATGCAGCTAAACATCCTACAATACACAGGACAGATCCTTCACAACAACGAATTATCCAAAATGTCAGTAGTGCCAAGATTGAGAAACGCTGTTTACATAGAGTTTACTAAGTGCCCATACTCTCCTAAGTGTCAGTTCCTTAACCCAACACTACAAGAGAGGGACTATTGTCATCCCCGTTTTGCAGATGAGGAAACTGAGGCTCAGTGAAATGAAGTGGCTTGCCCAAGATCACACAGCTAGTAAGTGCTAAGTCAATATCAGAATCAGGTCACTTGGCTGCAGAGGCTATGCTGACACCTCACTCCACATGGCCTCCCTTTCCCAGATCCAGGCAGTGATGAAGTCCCTCAGAGCCAACCCCTTATATCCTGTGGCTCCGTCTACATCACTCTGTCCCATTCAGGCCTCCACCCTCTCCTCCCTGGGCCATGCAGTGGCCCCCCTGCTTCCAGCTCCACGGCACTCTTGTTTACCTCCGTCAGTCTCCCACTGCTGATGAGAGTGACCTCAAAAACCCAGATCTGATCACGCCTCTAGCCCCTGCTTGAAACCCTTCAACAGGTCCCTGTCACCTACAAGGTAAAGCTCAAACTTGTCAGGATGGAGTCTGAGCTCTAGTAAGGAGCCCTGCCATGTTGTTGGTGGGAATGTAAATTGGTGCAGCCACTATGAGAACAGTATGGAGGGTCCTTAAAAACTAAAAACAGAACTACCATATGGTCCTGCAACCCCACTCCTGGGCATATATCTGGAGAAAACCATAATTCAAAAAGAGTCATGTACCAAAATGTTCATTGCAGCTCTATTTACAATAGCCCAGAGATGGAAACAACCTAAGTGCCCATCATCAGATGGATGGATAAAGAAGATGTGGCACATATATACAATGGAATATTACTCAGCCATAAAAAGAAACGAAATTGAGCTATTTGTAATGAGGTGGATAGACCTAGAGTCTGTCATACAGAGTGAAGTCAGTCAGAAAGAGAAGGACAAATACCGCATGCTAACACATATATATGGGATTTAAGAAAAAAAAAATGTCATGAAGAACCTAGGGGTAAGACAGGAATAAAGACACAGACCTACTGGAGAATGGACTTGAGGATATGGGGAGGGGGAAGGGTGAGCTGTGATAGGGCGAGAGAGAGACATGGACATATGTATACTAACAAACGTAAGGTAGATAGCCAGCGGGAAGCAGCCGCATGGCACAGGGATACCGGCTCGGTTCTTTGTGGCTGCCTGGAGGGGTGGGATAGGGAGGGTGGGAGGGAGGGAGATGCAAGAGGGAAGGATATGGGAACATATGTATATGTATAACTGATTCACTCTGTTATAAAGCAGAAACTAACACACCATCGTAAAGCAATTATACCCCAATAAAGATGTTAAAAAAAAAAATAATAATGACCTCAATAAAATGACCCTAATTTGCGCATCAAAAAAAAAAAGATACATGCACCCCAATTTTCACTGCAGCACTATTTACAATAGCCAAGACATGGAAGCAACCTAAATGTCCATCGACAGATGAATGGATAAAGAAGATGTGGTATCTACACACACTGGAATACTACTCAGCCATAAAAAGGAACAAAATAATGCCGTTTGCAGCAACATGGATGGACCTAGAGATTATCATACTAAGTGAAGTAAGCCAGACAGAGAAAGACAAATATATGATATCACTTATATGTGGGATCTTAAAAAAAAGATACAAGTGAACTTATTTACAAAACAGAAATAGACCCACAGACATAGAAAATAAACTTAGGGTTACCAAAGGGGAAAGGAAGGGGGTGGGATAAATTAGGAGTTTGGGATTAACATATACACACCACTATAAGTAAAACAGATAACCAACAAGGACCTACTATATAGCACGGGGAACTATATTCAATATCTTGTAATAAACTATAACAGAAAAGAATCTGAAAATATATATATATATATATATATATAACTGAATCACTGTGCTGTATACCTGAAACTAACACAACATTGCAGGTCAATTTTACTTCAATAAACAAATAATTTAAAAAAAAGAATAATCACTCTCCAGGCCTTCTCCGGCTTCCCAAATTCCTTGCACGTCATTAAAACTGACATGATGTTCCCATCTCTCTGCCTCTACTCTGCCCGCAATACCTACCCCTACCTTGCTTATCTGGCAAACATCAATTGACCCTTCAAGAATCAATCCCAGTGTCACCTCCTCCAGGAAGCCTTCCTGGAGCACCCTAGACTTCCAAGTAGAACTGACCACTCCCTTCTTTGTGCCTTTGCCAATTACTCCCATAACTTTTATTTTTAAAAATACATTACCATTTTTCTTTGCTTTCAAGTCGGTCCCTCAAGGGCCGAGACCTTGTACTATTTTACTTACCTCTGAAGTCCAGCCAAGTAACTGAGCAGTCACTCAGCAAATATCAAATGAACCAAAGATGAAATATCTTGTATGGTTTGAATTCTTTCAAGATGGGGTGAGGGTGAATCACTATCTGCAAAGAGAGTCTATCCCACTGGACACTGCCATTTTTAGGAAGTTCTTATATGCAGCAGCAGTCAGTTTCTGCATTGCCTTGACCCAAGGGTTTGGTCATATGCCCAGGAATACCAAGGGCTGCCGCTGACCGTTAAGATAGTTCTCACTACCCTCCTTCTCATTCCCTTCCCCAGGCTGAACGCCTCCAGCTTCTCTTCTCTTCCTAACAGACACTGTTTCAAGATTCCTTGTAGTCTTACAGTATGTACTTAATTACTATGCAAACCTAAATCACAATGGACTTAAGCTGGACACATTTGCAAAATATACACAGATTCCTGAGATGCTGCTTAAAATGTACATCAAATCAAAGGTCTCAAGTTCAAGGGCCCGAGGGCCCGGGCAGGTAAGATCCATGACTGAAGTCTGCAGGAGGTGCTCAACCAGAGGCAGGAAGGGTTGTGGATGGACAGAGCCTGCCTGTCCCAACCACACACCTCTGGGATCGCTGCCACTCAGGAACGGAGGCCCGGCGTCGCCAGATCTTTGGATCTTCTGAGAAAAGCTAGAAATTTTCATTTTCATAGAAGTTTTTAGATCGCTGTAACTAATTTTTTTTTAATTGAAAACAATGTGTATGCCAAAAGCAACCAGCCAGCTCTGGCTGTCAGCTGCTTGTTTGTGGCCTTGGCTTTAAATAAAGAATTGCTCAAGTGATTCCGAAATTTAAGTTTTTGTATTTAGGGTTGAAAAGGTGCACAGATACATTGAGTGGTGGACACATTAAGGGCAGAATTTAAATTTGAAATTAAGCTAGAACACTAGGGTTAAAAATAACTTCAAGGCATAAATCACTAAAGAGGGTGAGGGAAAGCAGAAAAACAGGGACCTTCCTAACCAGTGTCCAAAGGCGAGCGAGGCACAGACTCAATTACCTGTCACCAAACCCATCTCCAGCAAGGCCTGGAACAAGCTTCGGTGCTTGGCTTTCAGCTCCTTCTCCCAGAGGAGGGCTCTGCACATCGAGGGCTGCCCGTACCTGAGCTTCAGGTCCAGGTAGGAATTCCGGAGGTCGCCTACAGGAAAGGGAAGCACAGGATACCATTAGAGGGAAGCCTTGCCTCTCTAACTCCCTTCCTCTATGGGGAACTAGAAATAAGAGGTCAGACTTAGCATTACTGGATGTTGGTTTGGGTGCATCAGGGATTTGAAACTGGCTACAATGCCTCTGCCTCGAGGTCACAGATTCAAAGCCAAGTCCAAGGGAAATGTGCCAAAGTTGCTGATGGCTGTTGAATAATTCTACAGAATGAGCAGATGGCCTCGGACTGGTCCCCAGGAGGACAATATCTAGGCCATTTTATTGGCAGTGTGAGTCAACACAGCACAGGGACCCCCCAGGGAGGAAAGGCAGTTGAAGATGTTAGGAGAATCTTCCCAATGCCACCAAACAGATCTGCATGCCAGACCGGCCTTCTGACTCTGGGTATCTCTCCTGAAATTACATCAGCTATCAAAATCAGTTTCTTTCCTGTTTGGGATATTACTATTCCTATATATCTTCCCTTCTTCTGACTGCATCATATTTTCTGGATGATTCAGCGGTGAGAGCAGCAGCTGGGAGACTAGTATAGCCTATTCTTAAATTAAATTGCAGAAGTGCTGCCTTTCTACACTTACCTATCACCATCCCTAATCACTTCCTATGACCATTTTATGTGAACCCTTTCAGAATGGGGTATGTTCAACATGTATCCATTCCTCCATGGTCTGAAATGGGAAGCTCGGCTCTGGAGATGTTGAGATTATTTAGGCAGGACTGAAATACTCAATTTACTTTTGCTGATGGCAAAGGCCCCACAGGAATTTCTCTTCCAGAAAGAACATATGTGACTAACTCTAGTGCCACCATATCATGCAAGAAGATCTATAGCCAGAGAAATTTATAAGTGCTGGAACATTGGAAGACAAGACGGGATGAGTTTTATAACAGATACCCACTCCGTATGAATGAAAGGATGTCTGCAAATACGGGCAGGCACAGAAGCAGTCTATTTGAAATTCATTCCTTCTGTTGAAAAGTTACCAATGTCTCCCAGAATGAGTCCATTTCAAAGATTTAAAAAATAAAACCCAGCCCCAAACAACAAAGCCATTGTTCAACATTTCTGAAGGCTAATATTCAGATATTAATGGTCCAAGACAAAAGTGCACCGACGGGGAAACATTTCTAATGATTAATTTATTTTCCAATTCATTTTTATTTTCTTAGACTGGCCTAAGATCCCATTATGGATGGGAATAATGCAATTTGAGGCTCAAAACACTCTCATTTATATTCTCAAACTAAATTACAGCTAGTTGAAGCCACGAGGCAGGTTTGGGTTCTTGCTGGCTGTTGATCTTGGTGGGATCTACGTGGAAGGCACACTATCATTTGCATCCATCTGGGGAGGTCATACTTGCCCCCATTGGTCAAGTCACATATGTTCTATTTCAACCCCCTTATGAAAGAAGCCAAGTGTGTTGCTACAAACGCCTGGAGCTAAAAATCGCTCTCCTGAAGTTCAATACTTACATGCTTCTTGTCTCCTGTCCCCCTGCTGTACCGTGGATGTGTACACAGATACTATTTCTTGAACCTCTGCACACCTTTCATAATATAACTTGATATGTTCAGCAAGCTGCTTCTCAAGTAGGGGATTGAAAATCTACAAGAGGGCAAGAAAACAGAATGAACAACAATTGTCCTCAAACACCCATGGGTACCCATGAGGCTACGTTCAGGTGGATTTCCTTCTCCCACTGATAGCACCAGGTGGCTTGTTTGTACACAGATCATCTGCTTTGGATTCTCAAAGGAAGGGTGTTACTAGTAATTCAAGGACACGCCAGCTCTGACTGCTTCCCTCTAGCTTCTTTTGGTGTCATCTTCTCCTCTGCAGAGCTTCTTAAGTGTTAGGATTTCCCAGAGACCAGGCCTTCATCATCTTCCCTTCCCCGCCGCTATGTGCTATCCCCAGAAAATGACATTCATCTCCCCTGAGTTCCCAAAGGACCCCAAGTCTACCAGTACTGCACCTGCTGCCTGGAAGCCTCCTCTCCTTGTCTTCTGTTTAGAAGGCTCCTACTCAACCTCCAAGAGCCAGATCCAAGGTCATCCCTTCAGGGCAGCCTCCCTAACAGCCTACCCCATCCTCATACATGTACCGATGCAGAGGACCGCACCTCGGCACTGTCAAACACAGTGCTCACATCTTTATTAAAGCATGTACCCCATTCTTTCATGGCTTATCTGTTTAAGACCCAGGCAAGGAGCTCCTCAAGATCATAGACCTTATCTCAACTCAGTGGTTTTCAAAATACGGGTTATGACCCATTGGAGGGTCGTGAAATATTTCAGTGGTTTGTAACCAGCAGTGATTTTGTTTTTCATAGAGCAGAACACAAAATATCAGAGTACACTGAATATAGCAAGAATCTTTATCGTTAGCAAAACTCTTATTTTATATATATATATGTGTTTTTATATATATATATATGTATATATTATATACATATATGTATATATATGTATATATTATATACATATATATTATATATATATATGTATATATTATATGTGTATGTATGTACATGTGCATTATATATGCATATGTATGTACTGCTCATGCTATTAAATAGAGTTCTTATTGTGCACCACCTTCAAAAAAAAGTTTGAAAGCCACCACCTTAATTCATCTTGGATGCCTCAGCATCTTGCACAGAGCCTGGCACATAGTAGGTGCTTAATAAGTACTGGCTGCACACATGAATAAAAGAATTTCAGTTTTTTCCTCTTATAGAGGTATCTCAACGGGGGCTCTAAGATGATCTATGGGTGATAAGGTGCCCCACTTTTCCGAATTGACTGTGCCTAGTGACTCCTGCTTTTCCCAGAACAAATCCCACAAGGCCACAGGAATGAAAGAAGGTTCCTTTTTGGGGTATCCGGTGATCTCCTTACCAAGGCACAAAAAGCAACCGGGGTGAAGGTTCCCTCATGGGGAAGCCCCCCTCTAATAGCCGCCAGCCCTGCTGGAGCTGGCCTGGAGACTCCGACAATTCCATTCCATTTGTGGGTGGGTTTTGGACTTGAGAATTCAGTGCTGACTACAAAGCCCTCTATGATCTCCACCACCGCAGCCCACCTACCCAGTGTGAGCCAAAGGCCCTCGTTTCTGGAGAGAGCAGTAAGCAGAACCAAGAGTACTATTTGCTGGACTGTCTCCTCTTTGATACTTTAAATAATAGCATATAAAAGAAGCTTTACCAAATAGCTAAGACTCTCTCCTTTCATTAGCTTAATAGTTGGATAGGCAACAGCCTGATAAAAATCGACTCTATAATTAAGCTACTAGTTATTAAAACAGGGGAAGTAAATGGTTTCCATTTTATGAGCACTAAATGAACCAAACGTTAACAAAAATCTATTATCACGTTTGCAGCGTGGAGGGGGAAGCCTCAATATTAATTATGTTTGGTGACAGAGCCGATGCGAGGTCCGGCTTAGATAAATCTTTTGTTTACACTGGACCGGTTCCACAGCCCTGAGCCACGCGCCCATTACCCATAAGCATTCGAAAACTCCTTGGTCCCCTGCACTCACCTGTGCAGGGTGCAGAGCATGGAGACGATAGTACCTCAGGGGTCCAAAAAACCCTTCAATGCCGGCCACATACCTGCTCCCTCCAATAATGAAGTACCCAGCGGTGTCATTATAATGGAAATCCTCTCGGAAGCTAGAGAAGAGCAAAGGGTTAAAAGAGTTCTGGGTTTGAACAGATTTTTTTTTTTTTTAAAGACTCTTTCTCCTTGACTTAAAACTCCAAATTTCTGCAAAGCCTTCTCTCTAGTTCTAGAAGATGAGACCATGGTGGGGTCAGGCAGACTTGGGCTAGGATCCCAACCCTGCTATTTACCAGCTGTGTGACTTTGGACCAGTTGCTTAACCTCTCTGAGACTGAGTCTTCTCATTGGTAAAATGATAATTCCTCTCTTACTGGATTGAGAAGAGGATTAAGTAAAGATGTACAGCATCTAGCAGCACCTGGCCCACCATAAGTACCTTTTTTTCCTTTTTATTTATTTTTTATTTGACTGTTTATTTTATATTGGAGTATAGTTGATTAACAATGTTGTGTTAGTTTCAGGTGTACAACAAAGTGATTCAGTTATACATATACATATATCTATTCTTTTTCAAATTCTTCTCCCGGTTGTTACAGAATATTGAGCAGAGGTCCCTGTGTTATATAGTAGGTCCTTGTTGGTTATCCATTTTAAAGATAGCAGTGTGTACACGTCAATCCCAAACTCCCTAACTACCTCCCTACCCTTCCCCTCTGGTAATCCTAAATTCCACCATAAGTATTTAATATGTGCCGCCTATTGATATTGGTGAAATTGTTTAGCATCATTGGAATTATTTGGAATTGCTGATCTTAATTGGAAGTATTCTGCTCTAAAAGGAAAAAAAGAAAACTTGTTGCGTAGATAGAAGGTGGATGTGGAGGAAAATAAAAACATACCCTATTAGATAAGAACTGAGGTCAAATTCAGAGTTAGGAGAAAGAGGCCACAGCAAGGTCAAAGGGCTTGGCCAAAGATAAGCGGTCAGCAGAGGTGATTTGTTGGAAGTCCACTTTGTCCTGAAAGACTTAAAGGATGAGGAAGGAAAATGGAGGGAAAAAATGGGTCAGCATGAATAAAATGCACAAGTTGTTCCTGGCAGCGTTATTTACATCCACCAAAGACTGAAAAAGTTTAGGCGTCTGTCAGTGAGGACTGGTACCCACATCCATCCAGTGGGCCCTGGACATCTACACAGCTTAAAAAAGGACAAAGGGCTCTGTGTACTGACCTGGAATCATCTCTAAAATACATTGTTCAGTGACAAAATAAAAATGAAAGAGCAGAACAATAAATATATTTTTATCCAAGAAAGAGGAGAATGGATTTTTTTTTTTTTTGTATTTGCATTAAAAAAAACTCTGGAGGTATATATAAGAAACTAATAAAAGTCTTTCCACATGGCATGGGGGTTAGGGGATGGAGTGGATGGAGGGCAGAGCTGGAAGCAAGACATCTAACTGTAGACCTTTTCACATTGTTTTGGTTTTTTATACGATGTGCATTTATTACCTATTTAGAAAGTAAAATAGGAATGGGTGGACAAGGTGCCATCAGAGCATATGTGAACAGCAAGGGCGGATCAAGATAGGCATCAAGTGAGAAGCCAGGCAAAGACAAAAAGAGCCAGGGAGCACAGAGGGCAGATGGCAGCAGAAGGGAAGAACACAGCATGTCAGGCAGGCCGCCAGGAGCCCGGCAGCCTCAAGAGCGATGGGCCAGGGTGACACGGATGGGACAGAGCAGCCACCAGTGGTTGGGTTGGAGAAGCCAGGCAACCGGGGGTCATCCCAGGAGAGAGGATGGGCTGTTAGGCAGAAATCCAACCCTGGGCAGGTGCTCCCGGCTGGAAGGAAGACAAAAAGGTGAAGAAATGGACACTCTGACAACATCAACCGATGGCAGCAAGAGGGAACACTTAGAAATCAGCTTTCTACAAAGGCAACTAACGTGGAAAAGAAATGCTTTATTTCCTGCTATTTCTTTTTCTGGAATCTCAGGCTTGAAGGGCACTAAGAAGATGACGGTCTCTTCTCTTTTTTTTTTTTTTTTACGTGGGACCACAAAGTTATTATCTCTGAGAGCTGTGAATTGATTAAATTTTTCAAGACCTTCGAAAGATATGAACATTCCAACTACCCTCATGAGGTATTACCCAGCACTCAGGGGACACAAAGCAATGCTTCTGCAGTAGAAGCTCTCATAATAGAACTCTGCTCAATCAACTCACCGGCTCACCTCACGGCTCATCCCTACAACACGCTGGATGCTTGCCAGCTGGAGGTTCCTCTCTGGAGGCTTCTTCTCATTTTTTTTTAATTTGAAAAAAATGTTTTTTTTATTTTTTGGCTGCACCGTATGGCTTGTGGGATCTTAGTTCCTCGACCAGGGATCGAACCTGGGCCTCTTGCAGTGGCAGCACGGAGTCTTAACCACTGGACTGACAGGGAGTTTCCTGTCTTCTCATTTTTAAATGGAGATAAAAATAGTACCTATCTACAGGGTTGTTGGGAAAATTTATTTAATATTTAAACAAAGCATTTAGAACAGTGCCTGGCACATAGTAGGCACCATAGCAGGCACCATAACTGTTAACTACAGTTATTATTATTAAACTAGTCCAACTTGGACTTTTGCTGCCATTTTTTTAAATTAAATTTATTTATTTATTTTTGGCTGCATTGGGTATTCGTTGCAGCATGCGGGCTTCTCATTGTGGTGGCTTCTCTTGTTGCTGAGCATGGGCTCTAGGCACGTGGGCTTCAGTAGTTGTGGCGCACGGGCTTAGTTGCTGTGTGGCATGTGGGATTTTCCTGGACCAGGGATCGAACCTGTGTCCCCTGTATTGGCAGGCGGATTCTTAACCACTGTGCCACCAGAGAAGTCCCTGCTGCCACTTTTTGAGTTGCATGCTTACGGAAGATGTGTTTGCTCCCAAACCTGTCAGTTGCCAACTGTATGGTCATTGTAACCATACAATGTAATTCAATCTTATGTGATCCAATAAAATAGGGATGGAGAAGAAAGAGATGTTCATTCTTTCAAAATTAAGTTGAATATTTTCGGTAGACTCAGTAAAGAATGGTTACTAAAAAAATTGTTGTGGAATTAGGACAGCTGGAAAAAGAAACTGAAGAAATCTAGATGGATTTTGGGCTCTGATCGTTTCACAAGTGTCTTTGTTTTCTTTTCATTTGGGAGAAACAGAAATTGGGTACCGTTTATGCAAGAAAGATCACAGAGAACTCCAATCAGTAGACCCATACTCAAAGGCAAGGCTCTAGCTAGAAAGATTGGCAAATTACTGTACATTTCCATATTTTAAATTAAAATAAAATATTTACACACTTTTTTTTATGGATCTTTGCTTTAACTGAATTCTCAACTAATCAATAAATTACTTGGTCCCTATGGTACTAGATTGCAATTTTTTATCGTCATTATAATACAACTAACATCTCTCCAGCTCGGTCTCCCTCCACATCAGTGCCTCCACATTTTTCTCCTCTAAAATTCTCAGTGGCTGCACCAAGACTGCAAGAGATTCCTTGCACTGTGCGTTGTTTGATGGTCATCAATTTTGCTGACATAAGAGCTGAGCTAGACAGTTCAAAAGCCCAAGCCAGTCCCTTCCGCAAGCCTCAGACAAGCTGGCAAACTATCTTTCCTCTTATCTGGATGTGGGAGAGTGCCTCGGTTTATTACTGTGGAGGACCCAGCAGCGGGGAAGGATTGCCTGCCTCTGTCTTTAACTAGGCCTAACTCAGAATTAGGGAAGTTTTGGCTCATGGGTTCTTTTTTTTGGCCACACCACATGGCAGGGACATGTGGGATCTTAGTTCCCTGACCAGGAACCAAACCCGGGCCCCCTGCAGTGGAAGCACGGAGTCTTAACCCCTGGACCGCCAGGAAAGTCCCTGCTCATGGGTTCTTTAGCAGGGGAATTTAAAGCTTCAAAACAGTTGTCCCTCCCACCCCTTAAAGTAATTCTCATCTTAAGTGTCACTTCCTCAGGGCCTGGTCTAAATTCTGGCTCCTTTGAGATCCTCTCAAGCCAACCTATTTATTTCCTTCCTTGCATTCATCACAATCTGTAATTTTAAATTTATTTGTGAATGTATTTGTTTAAGATCTGTCTTCCCCCCACTAGATTTTTAATTCCATGAAGGCAGGGATGGACTGTATTCTTGTTTTTCATCGTTTTATTCCCAGAGTCCAGCACTGTGTCAGGCATGTGGTAAATGTGTTGGGTGAATGAATATATACTGGATGGATGGATGGATGGACAGATGAATGAATTCGACACTAGACAAGTCTTCAGTTGTTACTGCAGCCTTTCATGCGGTGCAGCACTGAACTTCTGAGCGCTTAATTACTGATCTTCGTACACCACTTTCGTGGGATAACAGCTATCATTATGTTTACTTTACAAGAACAAATAAAAAGGAGGATTAAGAGGCTCTCCTTGGAACACCTAGAACCATCTACAATATCTGATGTTTAGTTTACTACCTTGGCCCATTATGAAATCTCTCTGGTGAATGAGATTCCTAATAGCTAACCACTGGAATCCCAGGTGGGCCCAACATTAATTCTTTAGTTGTTCTATTGATGGAGGGGGTCCCAGGAGTAGGGGAAGGGCAGCTGAGACGGTGGTAAGGGGAAGTCTTGCGCCTGGGGACTGCTCGTATTACAAGGTAAGGAATCATTTCAAAGCTTTCACCAGGATGTTGAATTGGTATGTACCTGAAACTCAGTCCTGAATTCTGGAATCTTACATGATCATACTGACTCCGTCTTTACTTAAAATTTTGTAATTTTGTTCATCATGGATTCTTTACATTAATCTTGATTTTTAAAAATACTGTATTAAATGTTATTTATCATGACTATCGTTATGAGCTGAATTGTGTCCCCCCCAAAATTCATATGTGTTAGTCTGAGCCCCCAGTACCTCAGAATGTGACCTTATTTGGATATAGGGTCATTGCTGATATAATTAGTTAAGATGAGATCATACTGGAATAGGGTGGGCCCTTAATCCAATATGACTGGTATCCTTATCAAAAGGGGAGATTTGGACAAAGACAGACACTCACACAGGGAAAATGCCACATGAAGTTTGGCATTATGCTGCCACAAGCCAAGGAACTATTAGAAGCTGGAGAGAAGCTTAGAACAGATCGTTCCCTAGAGCCTTCAGAGGGAGCATAGCTCTGCTGACACCTTGCTCTCGGACCTCTAGCCTCTAGAACTGCGAGGCAATACATCTCTGTTGTTTAAGTCACTCAGTTTGTGGTACTGTGTTCCAGCAGCCTTGGCAAACTAATATAATTACTAAGTTTTGTTGGTGTCTCCTTACATTTTACGCGGAAGGTGCCTCCCTTGCCTCACCTACTCCCAGCCCTGGATCTTACTGTGATTCACTCCACTCGTGTCAGCATCTACACTTCTGGGATTTAAGAGGAAAGGCAGCCCTTATATAGAAAATGAAAAAAAGCTTATGAAATTCAATTGGTTGTCAAAAGTTTCTGAGGTTGCATGTGGGTGTCAGGGGAGAAAGGGCAGGTATTATTTTAGACCTCACATCCTGAAATGCAAACCCTTAATTTCTGGGGCAGAACAGGGCACTCGAAGAGATTTCTAAAGGGGCCACACATCAGCTGTTTCTCCAAAGCAAACTCCCAGGCCTTTCCTATTCTCAAGCTCTTCATAGAAGATCCCATGGCCGCTGGTTATATAACAAAACGCACATCTGTTGAATTCTTCCTCACTGGTCTAAGTCCACCTGGTGCACTTAAGACTTCTAAGGCCTCAGCCTCTGTGCTTCAATATAGCTATCAAATCACCCCCTGACTTTCTCTTTGCAGGCTAAGGAATAACACTGCTTTATCCTTTCGCTATAACTCTAATCCTTTAATCCAGTCATGAAAATAAGAATTGTTCTATGTGCCCAGAGCCTAAAGGAAATTGTTTGACTTAAATGTAAACAGAAATGGTGGGGGAAAAAAAAAGTAGAGTGTATGTCCCCTACTCTGCTGACATCACCCCTCTTTGCTTTCCTTTCTTTAATAATTGGTTTCCAAGAAAATTTGGATTGTGTGGAGACTGAGTGAATGGAGCCTGTTTGGAGAGACGGTTTTTGGCTGAGCGTAGTGAAATGACTAAAGGATGAAGGAATGAACCTCCCCCCCATCCCCCAGCCAAAGTGCCCAACAGTCCTGATACATTTTTTTTTTATACTTTTTTTGTTTTTGGCCGCACCGTGCAGCATGAGGGGTCTTAGTTCCCCGACCAGGAATTGATCCCATGCCCCCTGCACTGGATGTGTGGAGTCCTAACCACTGGACTGCCAGGGAAGTCCCCTGATATATTTTTTTAAATTATACATATGAAGCTGCTAATTTTTGTTTCCGTTCTTTACTTATTCTTAAGCATTTGAATTTACACATATACATATACGCTATATATATTGATATATATATAAAATCTAGCTATGGTGAGATATCCCGAGTTCCTAAAGAAGAGCTCATGCCCCATGTTTCTGACACTATATGACCCACTCTTAAACAGGGATGTAGAAGCAAATTAAAAATATATGACAAATGAGGAAAAACATCCAATTCTCAGTTTCTGTAACTCTCCTAGAGAATCGTTATATAAGATTGAAGAGTTATCCCAATATCAACAGTTGCATACGTTTCAAATTCACGTTATAAACATAAGTATGAAGGCTGTCTCCTTTTGTGTTTTATACTAGGCCAAACTTACCAAACCCTCTCAATAAGCAACGTTAATACTTTTATTTTTCCGAATCCTTTATGGAATATAATTTTCAAAGAAACCAAATTATAAAGTGTCATGAAAGGAAGAATTTACAGTGAGATCTGGAGAGAGAACTAGTTTCTCTTGCTTGGAAAAAAGAAAAAAAAGGTTGTGGGGAAAACATGGAGAGTTTTTGTCCATTTAAAAAAGAAAAAAAATAGTACCAAGATTAGCTACAAGGCAGACTAGCCACAGTCCATGCTTGAAAAAACTGAATCAGACAGGGTGGGAATAACTTCAGGGTTGAGGGCTAACATATGAAGGTTGCTTAACCCTCATCCAGCAAATTTTGAATCAAAAGAAAAATCACACTTACCTAATGGTCTGATTATGGTAGTCTTTCAAATCCTGTCCAGTGCTGGTGGTTACTACTATCTATGTTGGGAGAGATACACAAGGATCAGTTACGCCTCAAGACCCCACATCATAAATACAGTCCTGGATATGAGTTACTCGTAAAATAGGCTTCATAGTCTTTCACCTGATCAGTTTCTGCAAAAAATAAAAGGAGCAGTTTACTAGCCCTGTGTATATTTCGAGACTTAAGACACTTAATTTCTCCAAATGACTTTTTTTTAAATAAATTTATTTATTTATTTATTTGGGGCTGAATTGGGTCTTCATTGTTGAGTGGGCTTTATCTAGTTGCGGCGAGCAGTGGTTTCTCTTGCTGTGGAGCACGGGCTCTAGGCGTGCGGGCTTCAGTAGTTGTGGCACGGGGGCTCAGTAGTTGTGGCACGTGGGCTCTAGAGCGCAGGCTCAGCAGTTGTGGCGCACGGGCTTAGTTGCTCCGCGGCACGTGGGATCTTCCCGGACCAGGGCTCGAACCCGTGTCCCCGGCATTGGCAGGAGGATTCTTAACCACTGCATCACAAGGGAAGTCCTGACTTGTTTTTAAAGAAGTATTTCGGTCATTTTATTTTTATTTATTTATTTAAAAGAATTTTTTTGGCCACACTGTACGGCATGCGGAATCTTAGTTCCCGACCAGGGATCGAACCCATGCCCCCTGCAGTGGAAGCTCCGAGTCTTAACCACTGTTCCACCAGGAAAGTCCCTCCAAATGACTTAATGTGATAAAAATATCTATAATGCAGTCTCCCCCAGTGGGTTGTAGACACTTCCACACTACCAGCCAAAGGTTCATTTGGTGTATTCGTGCTTCAAAGCATGTTGCATAAAAAGACAAGGAAATGTGTAAGATACTACAAGGAGTTCTTAGAATTTGTCTCTGATTCCTGGAGAGCCTTAGGGGGAAAAACAAGACAGGAGATGAATGTTCTTCATGCACTGTGGCTTCCCAACCTCTCTCCCTCAGCACTGAGAATTGTCGCTGTCATTTCAATGGTGACAATGTTTTCGTCGCAAATGTTGTTAGCTGCCATGTATTCTTCTCGTGTCTGGGACTACAACATAAGCCCCTGGGGTTAAGGGGCTCCCTTTATTCCCCCCAGTGCTAGCGCAGAGCAAGTGTTCAGAAAACACATTCTGACTTAACTAGATTGTCAAAGATGTGGCTCCAACACCATGTCTATGAAAGAAAAGCTAACCCATAAAATCCAACCCAATTCAGCCACATAGAGCATGTTGGTTCAGCGAAGAAAATGACTCAGACCAGTTGTTTCTCTAAACCAACCATTTACTTTAAGCCACTGTGTCCATTTAGTCAAAGCAATGAATATAGTAGTCTCACCACAGAGCTGGATTTTGTGTAGAAAAACAATAAGTACTATTTTGGAACCTATGTGATCAGAGAGACCAGATGGGATGGAAAGACGAAAGGGCAAATGGCAAAAGTTTACTAAAAAAAAACCTACTTCTTTTTTCTTTCCACTGCATCTGGTCTTCCTAATTCTTCTCTCCTGTTTTACCCGATCATGTACTCTGCCATTAAATTCACCTCTTTAATTAAAGAACTACTTTGACCTACTCTTCTGCTCCGAAAGCTTCGATGACGCTGTGCTGCCTTGCAACTAGAAAGTTAAATTCCAAGATATTCAAGATTCTCCACATTCTAGCCCTAAAGACATTTTTTTCTTCTATTAGCGTTCTATAGGCAGCGAATTTCTACTCCAAACTGGTTTATCTGCCAACCTCCAATGATGTGCTAAATTACCCGCTCCTTGCTTCTCCATTTAAACTCTGCCCATTCGTAAGAACCTTCTTTATGAAACCTCCCCTGAGCACCCCAGGGTGAAGTGTTGTCTCTCTTCCGTGAATCAATATGAATCATTTGGCAATTAAGCTCACCTTATGACACCCCTCACCTGCTTAATGTGACTTCCATAAATAGTCTGTAAGCTCCTTGAGCATAGTGCCTTGTATACAGCTGGTGCAAAATAAGATCTGTGATTTGCTCTCATGATGTGATTACCTAAGTGACACATGGTACTGAGCTGACCTTAAGAGAAAGCAGCAACCAAGTTATGCCACCATAATCCTCATGCAAATGAGAAGCTAAAACATGGACCACAGCAATGTCACCTAACAGCATTAAGGAAACAAACATACAAAAACTGCCAGCTAACATCTTACAGACTCTCCTCAGGAAAGCTACAAGGACTGACTTGATTTCTTTTCTCTTCAGAAAAAGGATAGACCTAACCACCAAGG
Source organism: Lipotes vexillifer (assembly GCF_000442215.2). Lineage (NCBI taxonomy): Eukaryota > Metazoa > Chordata > Mammalia > Artiodactyla > Lipotidae > Lipotes > Lipotes vexillifer. Next base: position 2,555,464 of record NW_006774075.1, read on the forward strand.
GACGTCTGTGTATTACCTAATACACAAGACAAGCAAAATGGCTTTTCCAGTTTTGTTATCGGAAAGTTACAAATCAATAAGAAAAGCTGATGAGAAAATAAAGGAACCAGAAAAAAGTACCATACTGACATCGTATATATGAAGAAATGCAATTATCTTCAATTATAGCAATGTCACTATGTCACTAATTAACAATAATCACAGAACATGTGTCATACCAGAGAGTTTTTCTATCATACACAATGCATTAGTGGCTGCAGGAATCTTCCTCCAAGAGTTACCGTCAGAAGGCAAGCTGACAAACATCCACACTGCTGGTGCCATAATCCATAAAATCTGTGTTATGAAAGCTTGAAACTATTATGTGCAGTGTCTTATAGTACAAAGTAGTTAAAGAACCTCCATCTCACCAGAATTATCACTTAGGTTTTTTGGTTGTTATTTGTCGGTTTAATGCCGAGCATAAGCAACTGTTTTAACTGCCCCAAACAGTCAAACCATTTCTTGGCTGAACTAACCAATAAATTTCCTGTAAAATAGTTGTAGATTTGATAACACTATATAAATATGGCCAAGGCTGTCTTAACATTTATCTCCCCAAAGCCTAACTCGCTAGGAGAAAAGGCTTCAATTGCTCAGATAATTGTGGTTATGTAGCTGGCTATATTATTTACTCATTCACAATATAGTCGAAAGAAGCACTTTAAAAGTTAATTAAATGGGATAGAATTCTTATGATTTAAATTTCCAACTATAAAAATTTGATTTAAAAAGTGTTATGGTTGTAAAAGTCTATCAGATACCACAAATTTGTTTTTGCAGATTTCCTAGCTCCCTGACTTTACAGCAATGCTTAAAGTTAAGTGATGATGTTGATACGAATCACGGTGGAGCGAGCTTTCAGTACCTGGCCACCATTAAAAGAGATATCCAGGCGAAACCACTCCTTCAAGGGTATGGTGAATTTCGTTTTCACAGCAAGGTCTTCTCCTTTGACAAGATGCATTTGAATATGCAAGTGGCCTAAAAGGAAAATGAAAGCTTGTGAAAACGACAGAAAATACTTAGGAGTGAATGAAGTGGCTATATCTTTTCGACAACTGTCCTAAAAAGCTATAAAACTAGATCACATTCCTTCTTCCTTTAAATAAAAGCAAAGCAAAGCAAAACAAACAAAACACATATGTGCATTCATCTGTATATGTTTGTTTAATCTTCCAGAAAACAAGTTTAACTTGAATCCCATATTTGGAAACCATCATTCTCATTGAATTGCCACGTTGACAGCATTCCTTATTCTAGACAGACGTATCTGCCAGTAGACAGAGCATAAGAAAGCCACGCTATCGTTCTAAAGGTTCTGTTTCATACTTACCCTCTTCAGTAAGAAATACAGAAGGCGTGCCGTACATCTCGTTAGAATCAACAAAATACAGAATCCCACAGAGATTGGCCTTGCAATAATGGAGTAAATAAAGCCACAGTGAAACAGTAAACCTGTAAGAGTGAGGAGAAAAAAAATTCTGCAGATTGATATCATCCAAGAGCAGGTAATTACAGTTAACAGTGATGGAGTAAATTGCTTTCTTTCCAATGAAGGGATGAATTTGCCTTCGTGTTCATCATGGGAGATCAGCTCGCAAAGCTTGATTTTTGAGACAAAGGAGGTAGTTACAGTAACTGCAAAAGACAGGAGTTAAGCGTCGTTGTACAAAACTAGCAGACATTGTACCTTGCACCAAAACCCTTCCTGTGCCTTTCTGAGCTTCGCACAGGCCCACCATTTGAATCCTTGATTAAGGCTTATAAAGCCAGACACAGAATAAAAATCTGGATTTTAATAAGAGGTGACTTGATAAGAAGCTGTTCTAATTGCAATGATTTAAAAAAAAACATAATTAGGGCCTTTTGAGCAATTTTGTTTCTTTCAAAGATAAAAGCTCTAAGGCAGAAAAATGCCATAATTTGCAAATGGCATCACTATATGCTAATCAGGACACACAGATACAATTTTAATGCCCATATTAGGTTATTCAGTATCACAGTTCTGGCTGACCAATGTGGAACAACTACTCTAATTGTTCCATTTCTGGACTAGGGCTATTTTAGTTGAAGAAATATTGTCCATCTGTGATTTGTGGAGTGAGGATAAAATAACAGTGGTCAACTTAACTAGGACACATTTAGCCAAGCTATGGGATCCACCAATCATTCAGCAAATATTTGCTGTTAGAACATTTGCTGGATGCCACACATTGTGCTAGTGACCAGCAGTTCAAAGATAAGCTGGGAGTAATGCATTTTGCATGTGAAACATGAATCAAGGTCAAAACCTGTACAGAGAATGCTCTCCATTACCCCAGTAACCAATTCACAGTTTGGGTTCAAGTGGCAGCGGCCCCAGGTTCTTTGGGGACTCATCCCAACAAGACCTTTAGAATATTCTGGGCTTTATAAACTGGCCTTCAAATCGGTGGTAAGATATACAAACAGATGGTACCACACAGCTTCCTCCTGACCCACCCAGCTGAGCGAAAGCTCATGAAGATAAGTTATTACAAGGAAGCTTAGCAAGAACATACGCTTAGTAAAGTGACTCAAGATCCTTCTACAGCCAGCAGCATGGGAAGAATTAAATCACTCTGCTAAATCCATCCAGTCTGAGGTAAACCACAAACAATTTTCAGCATCTTCCATTCAGCAGAAGGAAAAAAATATATCTGGGTTTTGCTGAAATCAGTGGAGATCAGAAGTTGTGAGATTTCAAGCAGCTCATCCCATCTTCCAAGACAGAAAAGGCAAAGTGAAGGCTGCAATCTGGCAGGGCTGTGGCTGGCTGCACCTGACACCTTGCAAAGCCTCAGGCTCCAACACCTGACTCACCTACTTGGGTCATTCCCAGGACCAACATCCAAGGTCGAGCGAGGATCGATTGCCAGGAGCAAGAATAATTTCAGAATGCTTTGAGGTTCTCAGGTCCACAAATTCTACCTAAGCTATGCAGATCTCATCATTTTTCCAAAGCATATTACAAAGGTAGGTCTTCCTAACTGGCTCCACTAGCCTGCTCTGGTCCTCAGATCAAAAGAGTACTACCGCCCCACCGGCCCCCATCACCGGCCTCTTCTTACACTGGGTAATCTATCCGCTGGCGTCGGGTGGCCTCTAGCTCTCGATTCCGAAATCTTGGGAACTTCTTCACAATGCCTGTGTTTTCTCCGCTGGAGGCAAAGAGAAAGCCCAGGAGGGTGACCACATCTGTAAACAGCAAGATGGCTGCCTTTTAATTAGTTCCAGAAAAACACTGCTTCCAACATCACATTCTTCCTGGAACCCACCGCCTAGCTCCCAGCAAACATTTAAATGAAGAGTCTGAAAATATTAGCAAACATTTCTTGCACACTGAATATACGGCAGCCACCCGAGAAGCACTTTACAGAGCTATCTCAATTTGCGTTCATAGCAGCCCTTATAAAGGAGATTCTCTCTTAGTCCCATTCTACAGATGAAAAGCCTGAGGTATAGAGAGGTAAAATAACTTGCCTAAGGTAACAGAGCTAATAAGTAGTAGAGCGAAATTTCAAGTTTGCAGCTCAGGGTCTATGTGCTTAACCATTTTACATCCTGCCCTTCTAAGAAAAGCATTTTGAATTTATGTAATAATGATGACAGTTAACACTTCAGTAGCATTCACTATGGTCTGCACTACTGTATAAAAATATATGTATATATATATATAAAAATTCATTTAATCCTCATTATTATCCCCCGTCTATAGATGAGGAAATAGACGCACAGCTGCTAAAATACTAACATTTATTTAACACTTAGAATATGCCAGGCAACATGCTAAGCACATTTCAGGAAAAATCTTGCTTAATTTCACAATTTATGAGATAGATTCTATTATTGCCCCTCTTTAAACTGAGCCTTAGAGGAGGTTGAATAATAAGAGGTGGACCTGGGGTTCAAACTCGAGCAGTCTGGTTTCAGAATCTATGCACTTAAAATTGCAGGGTTTTTTTTTTTCGTCCGTGCAGACTTTCCACATAACCTCAACATGTTACCCTATGCAAATATTACTAACCATACTGCTTAAAACTAGGGAGGCTTCCACTTTATTTTGCAAATGTGTGAGAATTCTGTGGTTCTAGAAAAGAGGAGCATCCATAAGAAATCTGAAAGGGAAAACTGAGTTATTTCATCTATATTTAATACCTACAAGGCTAATATGGATTTTTTTACTTCCAATACCCCACCCCCCTCCAAAGAAAAAAATTCACCAATACAACCTAGAAATAAAGATCACTTTTCTCTTTCTTAAAATGTTCCTTGGTTTAAATATCCATAATTAAATGGTGGAAATCATCTATTTTCCTGGGCTTCTTAGAGTTGACTTCTGCACAAGTTACCGAATACCAATATTGGAAGAAATTACAGGAGCCTCAGCCTGGGATATTGGACACCCCAGCTCTCATTCCTCAATGGGGAAAAATGTTTTATTACATAAAGAGGTACCTCTGGTTCATTACAACTTGGAAATCATAAGAGCAATGTTTTCAAAGTCTCAGAGATGCATCTGGAAATCCAAAAGGGTGGAGTTATCAATTCCAACAAAAATACTTCAAACCTTATTTCTTTGCAATTTGAGCTCAACTGGCACACACCGGACTTGCTGGTTAGTTACGGGAGTGGAGAGAGGGGATTAGAAATGGAAATACTGCAAGGGTGTCTTCAGAATCCAAGGAAAAAATTCACCGAGAGGTTGATATCAGCCAACCTTTGTTGGCTTCCACCATGTTGAGTGGAACGTAAGAGACCAGACGGTCATGTTAGCCCCCTAGGAAGCCTTCTGCTAGTGATTGCTGTTGAGTTATCTAGTGTATAGTAGAAACATTTATCAAAATGAACAGGATTTGATTCTGCCCAACCTGACTCCAGTAAAAGGAGGCTTCAAAAAGGAGGTTTCCAAAGTGAAGGGAGTTAAAAGTGAATGTTGATGAGCCATTCCTTTATCCAGTGATCAAAGAAAAGCTGGCTGAATAGGAGAACTTGCAGCAAAAGACTGTGGAGGGAAAATCTAAGATGCGAAGATCTAAAATAATTTTTATAAACACATATCTTTTGTATCCAACTAAACCAAAGTGATGGTGGTTCTCTTGTAAAATCAGTGGCTTTAATAGTTCTTTGATTTGGAGTTCTATTACAATTTTCCCTCAGTATAATATTGTCTTTCCATTTCATTAGAAATAACTAATATGAATGAAATTTTGGTGCAGGGAAGGACTTTAGAATTCATCTAGCCCAGGATAACATTTTCTAGTAACTGACTGGCTGCTTGGAGTGCTATAACTGATCAGTGATGGCTGTCATAAGCACAAGAATGGGGAGTAACAGTACCAGTGCCATGCTCCATTAAAGAATCTACAGGTAGGAACACTTAAGTCCAGAACTTGGGCCCAAACAGGTTAAATGGCTCACTTACATAAAATGTAAGCTCCAAGAGAGCATGCACTTTACTTCATTCATTATTCCATCCTCAGAGCCAGAATAGTGGCCAACACTTGACAGAGGCTCCATAAATATTTAGGGAGTGAATGAATGAATGGATGAATGATCAAATGAACATAGTTGTGGCCAAGTCAGACTTTGAACCTGTCTTTCACCCAACACGTTTCATAATTTTATAATGTGCCCCATGCTGTCCAAGCCAAAAATTAAGTCTCTCTCTTTTCAGGTCCTTCCCCCAGATCCATTTCTTTGGCTAATCTTGAACGAGGAAGTTAGGTAGGGAAAAGGCATCATTATGACATAAACACAAAATGCCAGGAAAACAGTTCAGGTTTGGAACCTACCCCCTTGGTCATTTTGCTTGTTTTATTTCCTCAGATTCTAGAGCAAAAAGAGGCATTAGATATAACACGGTGCAAACTCCTTCATTTGGCGACAAGAAAAGGGTTAGTGTCTTGTTGAAGGTTGTATAACTAATAAGGTTGTATGACTCAAACCTGGTCTGCCACTGCAAAACAATGAGCTTTTTATTAAACCACATCACATCACACAAGTCCTCACAGAGAGAGCTGGGACTGGTGTTCAGCTGGCATGCCCCTGAGCGGCTGTACTAGTTGTTAAAGTACTGAAACATGTCAGTGTATTGGTTAGATGATTGGTGTTGCCTTGAACCTCCAAAGCCCCCACCCACTCCCCACCCACCCTGGCTTCTTCAGAGTAGAACCTGGCTCAGCAAGGATCTCCAGCACCATCCTGTTTCAGCACCAGGGCCAGCGCCCAGGGGAGCCTGACTGGGGCCCCCAGCTCATACTCTTTGTTAAGTATTTTGAGTATCATCCTGAGTGGAGTGGCCGTGGGGGGGGGGGGGGCTACATAGCCCATTCTCCAGTTCAGCATAGTGATCAGAGCCCTGACAGGACACCTGCTCTGGGGAAGGGCCCGTTTCTACATAACAAAGCCCTATTCAGGATGAGTTTCAAATACATCACAATGATGCAGCTGAGACCCTCAGTCCCTTTGTGGGGAAGTTAGAGATAGCCTTGAAGCAAGGAATAACTGTGGCTAAAATTTTGTAAGGGGAACCTGAGGAAAAGAAGCTAAGATTTTCCCACCCAGAGAAGTAAAATTAGAATGTCGATAACTCAATCTGCTTTCCAAATGCAGGACACTAAACAGGCAGCGGCGATCTGGAGTTTTATTTTCCTCAAAGCCAAAGCCTGAGAGCAAAACACTCTACCTTCTAGCAAGTATGATTTAGGTCAGAACTTCCACCCCAAAGGATACTAGGCAGCGAAGTGAGTGCCTAAGGAAGTCTGTAACATACTCAATACTAGGAGTCTTAAGAGTAAATAAATTCCACTCCCAGTAATTTATCCTCCAAAAATATTCATTTGTGAGTACAAAGATACATGTACAAGGATGCTTGGAGAAACCTTGTTGTTAATGTTAAAAGACTAGAAATGACCTGCATGCCCAGCAGCAGGGGACAGGGTAAATCAATTATGGAGTGTCAGGCAACGCAACGCTAAGGAGCTATTGAAAAGAATGGGGTCGTGTAGCAAGTACTGACAGAGAAAAATCTCTGCCGTATTGTTAATGAGCGCAGGGCCGAGTCTATAGTATCCTCCAACGTGTGTATGAAGAGAAGGGGCTATCAACCTAATGTTTATATGGGCAGAGAACATTTCTGGAAGGAGACACAGAAACTAGTGTTATTGAGTTTGCTTCTAGAAATAGGACCAAAAGAATAGAGTGGGTGGGAATTTACTCTTCCCCCAAACCCTTTTATGCTCTCTGAACTTTCCACCAGGTACACGTATTACTTTTTTGGCTACAAGGGAAGAGAACAACATCTCTGAGCATTTCCAAGCAAGTGGGGAGGAGCCAGCCACATGCAGAGGTCTCCCCGCGCTGGGCGCTGTGGTGGTTCAATCCACTTCAAAGAGGCAAAGTCCAGTGGGTGAGGAAAACAGGGTGATCCATGTCAGTGAAAATTCAACTTATGAAAAAGTGTATTCCTTCTAATTTAGAGCCTGGGTTAGGACTATATTAGCATATTTCAGAGAGGTGGCTTAGCAAAGTTGAAAGAATAAAGAACTGGGACTCCATTAACAAATTCCCTGAGCCTCAGTGTTCGCCTCTGTAAAGAGAGAATGAGAATACTGTCCTTCCCTGGGCTACTATGGGTTAAGTGAGACATTCTGCATAGGAAAAGTGGTTCAAAAATCATAAAGGGCAATGCAGATGCTAGGTACTCATTAGCACTATTACTGAAAAATCCAGTCTACAGTGATTAACTGGGGGAAAGAAAGAACTGTGTCTTTTTTTTCCAGAACTATCAAATGTGTAGCTCTTACAGGTACAGAAAGTATTATCATGTCATTAACTTGAATTGTCTCACCGAATAAGCTGATATTTTCACAGAGACACGTAAAGTCTGTCTCCAAAATGTGACTTAGTCTATGATTTTGTTGTAAAGGAATTTTGTTATAAGAAATTCCACTTCCAACCTATTGGACCTGAAAATGAGAATGAATTGTTAGTGAAAAGAGAGTGAAGAAGGAAACTTCCACCTTCCCCAGTTTCTGACTTAAGAGGGAAGGTCAGAAAAATGTTCATATAGGTAGGAGCAGGACAGAATGCTTACTGCACCTGACCCCGGCATTTAAGAACCTCCAAAGTGTGGCCCCAATCTGCCTTCCCAGTCTTATTTCCTGAATTGCCTATCTCACACTTGAGACTCTACCTGAACAAATAATAGCTCAAGGGCTGCTACTCCACACTTCACCTGTGGCAGACATCGGTAATCAATCACGTGACACCCTTTCTCACTAAGCACAGACTTGGCCTCAGAACCCCTCTCAGCACTGTGCTCTAGGTAGCCACCCCCATCGCTCTGAGCTGGCGTGAAAGATGAAACTCATTTGCCATCCCTCACACCAAGGGATGTAAGCTCGTCCCCACTCCCCCTCCTCTTTTATTCCCTTCTGCCTGGATGCATTTCCTTTATTCCTTTTCTGACAGTGAAAACTCTACTCATCCTTCAAGTTTCTGTTCAAATGGCACTTCCTCTGTGAAGAACCCTAGCAAAGTGCCTAACACGTAGACGGCTCAGTAACTTTTTTCAGTGAACAAGTGACTTAAAAAAGTAAACAGCTTCATGATGTCATCTGGCAGTATAGCTTAATGGTTAAGCATGGTGTTTGGGAACCAAACGACCTGGGTTCAAGTCCTAGCTCCATTATTAGCTGTGTGACCTTAGACAAATTACTCTACCTCTCTGAGTCAGTTTCCTCCTCTGTAAATAATGACAGTAGAGCACTGGGCGGATTAAATTAGATACTCGCACAAAGCACTTAGCCCAGTTCCTGGCACATAGCAAGTACTCAGTAAGGGAAAGTAGCTGTTAGGATTGGTAGCTGTGTTTACTTCCTGTAAAACCACCTTAAAGAGAGGGACCATGTCTGCATCTTTGAGCCTCCAGACTTAGTAGAGAAATTGGTACGTGATAGGTGTTCAATCAATCTTTATTGAATTGAACATGATACACATCATAAGGGGGTGGTGGGTACCAACAGAGAACTAGGGGAAGCTGGAGGGTAGAAAGTTAATTTCTGGTGTGGGAATCAAAAGAAAAGGAAAGTGCTTTTGGGGAAGGAGGGGAAATTTGAGCTGGCTACTGAAATATGAGTATGATTTTGCCAGGAAGACATGAAAGATGGCACTGGGGGTGGGGGAGCGTTGGGGGGCAGCCAGGGACGGCAGCTGCCTGTAAAAGAAGCTTCTTTAGCCGAGGTATAGGGGTGGAAGATCACAGACTCAAACTAGAGGGCATGTGCAGGGTGCAGGTGAGCTCATGTGTAGTTGCAAAGGAGAATCACTGCAGCTTTAACCAGCTCAGCCCAAATGGGCTCCACCGGGGAAGCCTCAGAGTGTGCTGGCCCTAGGGAAGGCTCGGGGCTGCCACGCAGCCCCACATGCTCCCTATGATAGCCGTGTGAGGGTGATGGTCACACACCAGCTAAGAGAGAAAGGGTCCTTGCCCCTTGGCTGACAGCGTTCATCACTCAATCAACAAACAGTCACCGCGAGCCTGCTGTGTGCAGGGCGTCACGCTGGGCACTGGAACCAGACAAAGCAGGACTCATGGAGCCTGTGTTCTAGTATGGAGACACTCAACAGGCAAATAAGCCATTACATATATTTAATTACAAGGTCCAGCGGTGCCAAGGCTGTTAAGGATATAAAAGGTGGATATCGATGGGACAGGAGTAGCAGGGGTGGGGCTGCCGCCTTAGATAAGGTGGTCAAGGAAGCTGTCCCGGATGAGGTGACATTTGTGCAGAGGTAGGAATGAGATAAGAGAGCAAGCCACGTAGTGATCCGGGGGAGCAACATCTTAGGCGGAGGGGACAGTAATGCAGATGTCCGAAAATGGGAGCGAACTTGGTACATCAAGGGAGAAGCAAGCAGGTCTGCGTGGCTGGGACAGGTGGGCAAGGGTGAGCGTGGCAGGAGATGAGGCCAGCAAGGGGACAGGGGCAGATTCCACAGGCCACGCTAAGGGACATGGCTGATCTTTCCTGGTGTGATGGGAGGAGCCGCCTGCAGGGGGTGCGGTGAGCTACTTGCACCGGCTGCCCTGTGAGGAACCAGGGCAAGTGGGGAGGCCATTTGCAGCTTATGGACGGAGCCCAGACAGGGACAGTGGTGGCTTAGCCTAGGATGACAGCAAACACTGGTGAGAAGCAACTGAATATGCAGTGACTGGCCGCAGATAGAGGCAGCAGGGCTAGCTGACCTGTCAAAATAGGATGTCAAGTCCAGGTGCGCCCCTAGAGCTACCGGCCTATGTGGTTGATTTCTTTCTCTGGGTGAGTCAGGCACACGTGTGGCTGGTGAGGGGCAGCAGCTGATGGCCGGTGCCCTCCCCCAAGGGAATGGACAATAAGTGGCCTCAGGCAGGGTGGACCTAGCCGCCAATGGCCCACACGCCCAGGATGCAGCAGGAACAGGTGCATCAGAAGGGCACGTGGCCGAGCCTTGGCACACACGTGTCCTGAAACGCTGCCGGCTTCTGATCTGGGGTAGGTTTACTCAGCAGGGCGGGACAGAAGCCGGCTGCACCTCCACCGACAATCAGCCCACCGGCCCGGCCTGGCACAGTCCCGGCCCAGGAGGTAAGCTGCAGAGTGTCTGGGCGCACACAGCTCAGGCCCTGGGAGCCGAAGCTAAGGCTTTGATGGAGGGGCACTGCAACCACACTCACAGAACATCGGTGCGTGGGGACTGGGCTCTCTCTTTATAAAGAAAAAAAGAAAAGGCAAGCGAGTCAGGGGGTACTTAGTTCAGACGCAGACCTCTTGTATGACATCAGGCACTTGACACGGAAAATGTCTCCCTCCACCCCACACCAGGGCTGGCTGCAGACTGTGACGAGGCCAGGCCTGAAAGCTCCCCCGTGGCGCCCTGATGCCACCTTGTTGTTCCCACTAGACTCTTGTTCTTCAGGAGCCGAATAAAGAAGCCCCTGCTGGGAACAAGCCAGAGGCCTGGCCCCCTTCCATCGCGCAGACAAAATCAAGAACAAAGGTCGTGGACACTTTGACAGGACTGCCGCAGACACTCTTTTGATGTGTCTTTTTAAGAGAGGGACAGGAAGTGCTCGCCTTTTCTTAGCCATACAAACAGTTGGTTTTGAGGGTGGAGGAAGCTCCCCACACCTATTTCCAGTGACTTTGACTCTTAGAAAAGGTTTTCCTCTGTGTTATTAGACTGGGTTCTCACCCCAAAAGTAATGGTCTGAAGGAGGCTGGGAGAAAAAAATCCCTCTGTGCTGTTCCTGAGCCCTGTGAATAGGGGAAGGAACAACAAAAGAAAAGAAAAGACGTTCCACAGTTTAAGGGTATGTTCGGGAGCCCTAAGTACTCAACCGGTTCGTAAATGACTTCATTTGAAAACTTCCAGCTTGCAATTCTGTCATTCTTCAATGAGAAATATGTGATTTGCCAAACATGAAATGGAATCATTAAGTCCTGACAAAATCAATCGGAGGCAAAGCAAAACGGTGGCTGCGTGTGCCCCATGCTTCCTTCTCCTTAACAAATTAGATACCCCTGCGGAAGGCATTCCAGACGGATACTGGCATGGGGTTCTGCCTGGAAGAGGGAGGCACACCGATCATCAAAACGCATGCAGCTCGATGATTTCAGAGGCTTAACTGCCCACCCCACCCTACCCGCAATGTGCAGACACACACACAGAAAGGGAATTTGTCTTCTTCTAGATATTTCTGTATTTAAAGCACTGCACAAACATAAGCCAGACACAGAAGAGGGCTATTAAAATAAAATGTAGGATGAAATTGTCTAGAACTACGCACACACAAAAATGCACGTAAAAACCAGTGTAAGCTGAATAAGGTCTGCAGTCTAGTTAAGAACATTAGATCAATGTCAGTTTTCTGGTTTTGACATCGTACTGTAGTTATGGAAGATGTCACAATTAGGGGAAGCTGGGGGAAGGATACAGGGGACTCTCTCCCATTTTTACAACTTCTTACAAATCTCTAATTATTTCAAAATAACGAGGTTTTTGTTTTTTGTTTTTTGTTTTTAATGCCAAATGTGTTGGTTCCACAGCAAGTGGGCTCTGGCCCTTTCGGTTTTCATTATATGCAGGGGTGTTTGGGGGTAGCCCCAGGAAATACTCACTGCCAGTGTTCTCACTGTGTCCTGAAGTCACCTTGCTCCAAACCATTCCTCTTGGAGACTAAGAGGTGTCAGGCACGTCCCTGGGTTTGCTGTCACAGGCCTGTGGATTTCCTCCACCCACCAAGCCTGCCTGGGGGTCCAGCCACTGCAACTCAAAGTCCCACCAGCTCTATTCCTGCTCTAGAGGTTCTCAAGCTTTAAGGTGCATCGGAGTCATGGGAATGTATTTAAAATGTGGATTCTAGGGCCCTGCGCCCCACAGATCCTGGCTGAGCAGGAAATAGATGAGGACTGGAAATCTGCATTTGCAACGAGAGCCCTGGTGATTCTGTTGCAGGTGGTCTTAGGCTCCCACTTTAGGAAACACTGCCCAACTCCAGGTGGGTGCCTGGGAGCATGTCTGGATAGGCTTTCCGTTGCAGGATATGGAGAGGAGCTGGCAGGCGCTCAGCATCCATACAGCAAGGTGCCCGTGCAACAATGGAGAGAACTTCAGCCCCCTTCTTCTAAATGCACGCAGCCAGAGAGCTCCAACCCCAGTGCTTCAAAGAGGCTGAGAAAGGGCACGGGAGCCTCTTCTATTGACCCTTCAGTGGCTGCGACCCTGTGACGTTTAGGATAAAATACAGAGTTGGCATTCTATCATCACTATGGCTACTAATTTTTACTGAGTGCTGATTACTGTGCTGAGCACATTTCATTTAATTCTCACGATACTGCCCTGAGGGAATTGTTATTTATTACCCCCATTTTACAAATGAGAAAACCGAGACTCTGCAAGTTACACTGGCAGAAAGTGGCAGAGCCAGGAGTTGAACCCGGGTAGGCTTGGCTGAAAAGCCAGTGCTGCACAAAAACTGACACATGTGGGATTTTTGAGGGAGACGGGGAGGAAGACTCTCCTCATCCTCATTTCTGTGGCACTAAAGCTCCTTTCCAATGTAAAGCAGATCCAAGCCTCTCAAGGTACCCCTTCCATGGCTCTTTGTCTCTCTCTCAACTCCCTGTTCAATCCTGTTCTCTGCTACTCTGTCTCTTCTCAACACCTTTTCACTTTTCCTCTTTTGTCCCCAAAGTCCAAAATTACGGATTCCATTTGCTTTGTCCCCCACCACTAATACAAGAATTTTCCCCGGCCCTCCTCTTACGAGCCAAGCTGTCTGAAAAAAAATGAGAATTAGATTCCTAGCAAGGCAAACGACCTACCATTCTCGAGAGGACACTGGGGAATCTTGTTTGCTCGAAGGTTCCAAATATAACCCATGTTCCACTCAAGGCACACCTGATGATCTTTGAAAGGGCGTTCAAAAGGTGGGATGGTCTTCAGCAGGGTATAATTCTTCGCTACAGCATGTAGCAAGTTTTCCTCCCATTTAACATTCAAGTCTCCACCGCTATGTCGGTGAGTAATCCAGGCGCGTAGTATCACCACAGATACCGAAATGGAGTGTCTGATGAAATAATCATCTCTATAAACCATGATGCTTGGAAATTTCACACGTACTATTTGTGTCCTGCTGGTGTGAAGATGTTTCTCATTCTTCCACCTTTTCTTGTACACGGGAATGCTACTTCTGAACTCAGATGAAACCACTGCTTCCAAATTGACAACACAGGGCTGAGAGCATAAATACTCCACCGAGACTTCAGAAACGTTGCGAACATTTCCTTCAAAGACAGTGAAATAAATAAAGTCTTTGTAAGCCACGCTCTGCTCAGCTCTGGGTATCACCGACGTCGTCAGGGAAGTCTGCCTACCCAAAGATGGTACAAAATTCTGAAAAGAAAAAAAAAAAATGGAGAAAGCTTAAAAATGATCATATTAGCAGATAAATGAATCATTATTTTCCTGGAAGAAAAAAATATCCATTTACATAATGCAATGAAAGTGGAAGATAAAAGATGTCGAAAGCACTACCGAATAATTGGAGAAAAACCAACATACACACAAATGAAGATTAGGCCACATTAAACTCTCTCTCCAGACTCAGTAGCATCTGCTCATCAAGATGGGACTTTCAAATCTACGTGGCAAACATTCCAGGGTTGGTTTCCAAATGATGGAGCTAGTTCACGACAAATCCAGGAGCAGTGAACGTGCCTTAAAGTGAAAAAGAGGCAATCCAGCTCCAGACATTTCCAAACTATTTTCCTGACTTCAAGTGGTGGTCAAATGCACCTAAATCAAAGGATGGGAGGAGTTCAAAGTGCACCGGAGAGAACACACATCAGGGATGCCAGCTGGCGCGCTTTTTCACCATAAGTTCTGAGCTAGGACAAGCATGCATGATGAATGGGCCAACAAGAGGTTTCTATTGCTCCAAATCACACACAGGCAGGCTTGGACCACAAACTGTGTTGTCTGATTCTTTCACCGTGGATGGCGCCACAGGTGCCAAGAGAGATTTTAGCTGTAGGTTTATTTATCTAGCTCTTCATTTTTTAATTTTTATTTTATATTGAAGTATAGTTGATTTACAATGTTGTGTTAGTTATCTAGTTGTTTACATGATGAAGCCCTCTCAGTGTGGACTTTCCTTCCAGAAGAAATCTGGAAAGTTTGGTCCTGAAATTAAGGCAATGTTTTGATCATGAGGCACGGATGGATGGATGCTAAGAGCTGTTCTAAATGTGACTTTGAGATTTAGACATCCATAACACAATAGCAAAAAGGTTACTTTGGACCAATTTACACCCATTAGAATGGCTACTATTTTTTTAAAAAAAGAAAACCACAAGTGTTCGAGAGGATGCAGAGAAATTTGGAACCCTTGTGTATCGCTGGTGGGAATGTAAAATGGTGCAGCCACTGTGGAAGGCAGTACTGCAGTTCCTAAAAAATTAAGCACAGAATTGTCATATGACCCAGCAATTCCACTTCTGGGTCTATATCTAAGTTGAAAGCAGGGCTTGGAAGAGATATGTTCATAGACTTAACACCAGGTTCACAGCAGCATTATTCATAATAGTTAAAAGGTGGAGGGCTTCCCTGGTGGCGCAGTGGTCGAGAGTCCGCCTGCTGATGCAGGGGACGCAGGTTCATGCCCCGGTCCGGGAAGATCCCACATGCCGCGGAGCGGCTGGGCCCGTGAGCCATGGCCGCTGAGCCTGCGCGTCCGGAGCCTGTGCTCCGCAACAGGAGAGGCCACAACAGTGAGAGGCCCGGGTACCGCAAAAAAAAAAAAAAAAAAAAAAAAAAAAAAAGGCTAGAGTGGTAAATGTTACGCTATGAATATTTTAACCACAAGTTTAAAGAAAAAGGTCACTGTGGTCTTCTCCAAAGAAAGAAGAAATAGGGACCTCTTTCTTCAATTCTGGCTTAGGGCTGTAGGAGGGGCAAAGGTGAGTAACATGCGAAGTCAGGAATCAGAGAATCATGTTTACAAATAGCAGACACATGGCAGAACATGGCCTGCACTCCAGTCAAACTAAATGCGAGCCCTAAGGGAACACAGCACCAAATGGCAGTAATTCTGACTGGGGGCTCTGGGAAAGGCTTTATGGAGGAAATGGCATTTCAGTTGGGCTTCGATGGATGAAGAGAAGTTCTTTAGGTAGAGAGGCAAAGGGAGGACACTGCAAGTGGTGTGAACAGCTTGAGTAGAGACATGAAAGGAGGGACAGGCGGCTGTCCTGGTGGTCTAGCAAGCAGCCGGGTTTGGCCAGAGGACAGAAGGGTTTGTAAATAAAGACACAAAAGGACATGAGAATATGAGGGTCACAAGCCCTTGGTGATAAGCCAGCCCACCCTGGTTTCCAGACGAGGACATGGCAACCCCGAGGGGATGTTCCCCGACACCCCGCAGCTGCAAGCTTAGCAGAGGCTGGCCTGGAAGCCTGGCTCCTTTTCCTCATGCGCACTCTGACATTCTCCACCCCACAGCACACACCATGAAACCAAAGATTTGCCATTCCATGGCTGCCTGGGAACTCCAGGCTGATTCTGCTTTCATATGAAGAGAGATACAGCCAGCATTTGTCCACAAGCGATGGTTTACTCATTTGGCCAGATGTGCCGAGACGTGGCCGCCTCCTCAAGATTCAAATCGAGCTATTAAGCCCATAGCAGCGTTTAGCCGAAGCCAGAGACTGCTGGTGCTGATGGGAGCCGGACCAGAGTTGTGCCCATGGGTGACCTGCGCTCCTCAGTCCAAAACCCCCAAGGCTTCCCTTTCTCAGCTCCCCGGAAGGAGACATTTGCTTATTTAGTGAGACAATAGGGAACAGAGTCCAGGATATGCTGTGGTATATTAAATATCACATTGTGTCCCTTCTCAAAGAATGACTTAAAACCTCTTCCTCGTTCTTTCCATGTATACCTTAATACCCCACCCAGGCCCCGTTCTCCCATTTCAATTTTTTTTAATCACATTTTTATTGCTGATGCTAGGAACTCCAGTGAAAACCTCTTTTAAACAGAGCTGTCTGGTTTCCTTAAATTTCATTGGAAAGTGCAGTTAATTCATTTACATCTTATTGCTAAAAATGCCCCAGCCCACTTTTCCACGTTAATAAGCACAGCATCATGCTAAATACAGTTTCATTTTTGCTTGGAGACCCACAGATTTCCAGACCCCAGGCTCATCATTGTGGAGATGGGTGGGGACAGATGAGAATGAAGGTATGGGATACCTGACAGTGTATTCTCCCCAGCACCTTCTCTTGAAATTCTGTTTTTAAGGAAATCTCCATATACTCATATGAAGAGCATTTTGTTTTCACTGGCTTCAGAGTCTCAAGTGAAGTAAATTCCAGGTTGACGGGTCCTAGATGTGCGCTATCTGACATGGTGGCCACAAGTCATACTAAGCACTTAAACCTAGATGTGCTGTAAGTGTAAAAGATACAATGGATTTCAAAGACTGAACACAAAAAAAGGACTAAAAAATCTCATTAATAATTTTTATACTGATTACATGTTGAAATGATAAGATTAAGATACAGTGAGTTCAATAAAATGCATTACTAAAATTAATTTTACCCGTTTCTGTTTACTTGTTTAGTGTGGCTACTAGAAAAAGTGAAATTACATATGTGGCTCGAATTTGTGGCTCACATATTTCTATCCAATGGTGCTATTCTAGATCTGAGGTCAGAGACTTTTCCTGTAAAAAAGGGCCATGTGGTAATTATTTTGGGTTTTTCAGCTGCTGGTGTCCATCTAGTGTGGTATCAAGAAAGCAGACATTGACAACACACAAGCCAGTGAGCACGGCTGTGGTCCAGTGCAACCTTGTTTACAGAAAAATGTAGCTGGCCGGATTGGCCCGGGGGCCGTAGTTTGCAGATCACTGTTACAGACTATCAAGCTTTTATTCTAGATAGAGTATTTGTATTATTAGATATTATTTATTTTGCCATTTTTATGAAAATGTGTTCTCGTCATTATTTTGAATTATAGCCATTTGGAAAGATGACGAGATCATATAATAATCAGCTGAATTAGAAGACCACTTAAAGTGCTATAGTTTTAAAGAACACAGAGTGACAAAAGATATACTTTTTAAAGGAATAATCACATAGGAGAAATAAGATGAATAACCCAATCAGGCATCATTTCCTATACATGTGGTTGATGGGGCTTGATTTGCTATTTTGCCAAGGGTCCCTCATGGGTATGACACCTTGCTAATGTTTCTTTCAATAAAGATCTAAGTAGGATGAGAAGTTGGAGCTAGGCTAGGAAAAGAGGTCGAATTTCATGGTCTGACGGGTCTTCCCTGACGGTCCAGTGGTTAAGACTCCGCGCTTCCACTGCAGGGAGCACAGATTCCATCCCTGGTGGGGGAACTAAGATCCCGCAAGCCACTTGGCGCAGCCAAAAAACAACAACAACAACAACAATGAGAATTTCATGGACTGAAAGAGATGTTTAAAGAAGTGAGAGAAACATTAGTGACAGCTGGGGAACAAGAGAAGAGCAACTTCAGGGATAGGGTGATGTTCTTAATATGATGGGGATATGCCAGCCCCAAAGAGGATCTCAGAGTTACTTTATGTGATTTGAGGAGCATGGTCTAAATCCCTCAGGAAGGTTTTGCAATCTTCCTTCTCGTGGGCACCTGTGTAACATAGGAAGCTGGCATCTCGTGGGTTGGAGCAGACCCAGCGGGCAGCTGCTACGCCATGAGTCGTGGCTACCTCTGTTATGTACAAAACCAACACCGATTAGAGACACATCACATTCTAAATATTGATTAAGCTGAAGCTGATTTCCTGGCTCAAGTTATGTGTGTGTTATGAGCTATTTCCTGCCAGGAAAATAAGGCAATTAACTTGAAGGGTTTCAGCTACGGGCATGACACGTGTCCAACCTTCACAGGTATTTTCACATGCCAGGTTGCACGAACATAAGCTAAAAATTACCCAAACGTTCCTTTGTTTAGAAATTATAAAGTCGGAGTCCATGTCTTGTTCTGTTACGTTCCCGGCTTATAAGATAGAGCTCGGCACATTGTAGAGTTTGGCTAAGGGTTTTTTGCTGAAACAAGTACCAGGCGTGGGCATTTCTGCCAGGTGCCTCGGTGGTCCAACTCAGATCAACTGCCCCACAGCGCTGGGGGCACCTGCATATAAACCAAAGCACTCGATCCAATCTTGAGTCCCCACCAAACTTTCCTGACATTCACAAGTTCTTTGGGGCGGGTGGGGGGATGGGGGTTGGCACTCCTCTGTTTTTCATCCAGCCTCATTAATCTCCTTCCAAAGACCATTTCACTGGGCCCCTGGGGGTCAGAGTTGACCCGGGGAACTGTGAGGTCAGAGAAGGTGGCACTCGCACCCACCTTGTCCCTTTCGGGTGGACTTCTCCCTTTCAGACAACTGCCCTACATTCTAGAACTTTTCCATTTCCCCACACCAAAAAATATAAATTAAAAATTTTTAATTTCCTGCCCCTCCACCCCCTGTTGGACTCGTGCTCATCTCGCGAGTTCACCCATGTTAATGTGATAATGAAAAACGCTGTGGTAATGTCACATGTGTGCATTTCTAGGCCAGCCTGGTGGAGATAATGCCTTAAAAACAAAGGCCAAATGTACTGCAGCTGTAAGCGAGATAGTTGCGGTGTAAAGGGCACCTCTGTGCCCCTCCAATTATGCCATTTAGGCAACCACATAGATGTTTCACCTCGGAAGCTGCTGATCTGCTCCGCACACAATGGAGCTGGGCTCTGAAAGATGCCTGAGCCCTCAAACATCTGTTTATACCAGAATGAAGCCCTAATCAAAGTCAAATTTGACAACATCCCACACAGTCACAAAACATAGATTCCTTTGTCTTTGTGTAATTGTGTATGTTTTGTCATTTTTTTTAAACAAAGACAGAAATGCGTCATTTCATGTGTGTTCCTGATAAAAGACCCCAAATTGGAACTCTAAATGCATTCCGTTCAGCCTGGGAATCAAGAAACAGATGAACTTAATGTATCTTCTGGATGGAAAAAATAATCTATCAAAACCACCTAAACTTTTTTTAGGATGAGTCCATCTCATTCCTTTAAAAATCAGTAAGAGGAAACTCTATTCAAATAACCTTCCCTTGTTCCAAAGACGTGAGAAAACTTGGCTCTTTTCTCTATATGATCCACTTATTATTCAAGGAAAGAGAGACTTGAGAAAATCTTAACTCACGTCACTTGTCTCTCTATGGGAGGTCCATTTACACTTACATGTGCATGTGGGTATGTCTGATTGCAAACAATAATTGACTATTTTTCTCATCCTTGTCCATTCTGCCCCACAGTCACCTAAGAAAACCTTGCCTCTTGAGCACCCTCTCTCCAAACTGGCTGGATCAAACTTTCCATAGGTCAAAAGGTAATTGTACTGGCTTAAGAGGCCTACGTTTCCGATTTCTGCCAACTAGAAATAAGCAAAAATTCTGTTTATGTCAACAAAGCATGCAATTAAGCAGAATGAGCGATGACATCAATATGGACTTCGAGGTCAAGATGAGCCTTGGGAAACATTTCCCAGCGGACCCGTGTGCCTTCCCAAACCTGAGAGCTGGCTAGAGAAACACCATTGCAATAATGATCAACACTCCTTGCTGTGTTGGATCCTCTCCCCCTTTTAATACTGTTTGATATGCTATTTCTTGCTAACACAAATTATGAGAGGGTAACCAAGTTTGGTGCAGTTTAATTTCATTGAGTACCTACTATTTGCTAGGCACGGGGACAAATGCAGTAAGTCTTCTCATTCACTTCTAACCTCATCCTCTCACACTGAATTTCATAGAACTTCTCCCCTCTAACCTCACAACAGCTCTCTGAGAGACACAGCATTCCAGTTAACAGCTGAGGAAATGAAATGGATTCAGAGAGGGTAAGTAACTTGTGCAAGATCAACCAGCTACTAAAAAGCAGAACCAAAATTCAAATCCATAGCTGCTGACTACAAAGCTGGTGATGGTGTGCCTGCTGCCTTCCAGAAACACCCAAAATGATGCCCTCAACTCATCCACTTGTACACCCGTCACCACCTTCTGGTTACAGGTGGGGGAATCTTGGGACTTTGCTCACTCCCGTCTTGAAAGTGTGGGGTGAGGGGCTAAAATCACATCAGATCACCATGCGTTATGTCTGGGGAGGGTAGATGTTATCTTATAAACACACACGCTGCACTGAACCGACTCCCCAGCTTGGTTCAGCCCTTCTTCGGGTGAGGCTGGGAGGCAAATGACAAGCCACCAGAGCAGAAGCTCCTCAGCAATTCCTCACATCCCGCACGCCCTCGTGCCCCCTCCATTCCTTTCTCCGGGGAATGGGATGAGCCAATAAACAGGGTAACTGAATTCACTTCAGGCTATTTATGGTCTACTCCAGTCTGTCCAACTTCTCCGTGAATTGCCTGGCCTCTTTACGCCTTCTCTTCTATCTGCCCTCCAGCTGCTCCGTTCAGCCAATTGGTGGCTCCCACACTTTTGCCAACAGGCAGCTGGAAGGAAGAGAAGGCAAGAGGTAAACACCACCAGTTGGGAGATTTTAGGGACTCTGGTTGGAATGAATGTGGAAGCTGTTGGCTGATGTGAAGTTAGAGGATGGGTCTCTGTATTTCAAATATCCATAATCATTCTTGCACAAACTGGATAATTGAAGGTCTCTATACCTCGTTTTGAAGTTCCTAGGTCCTGTGTTACACAAAGCAAGGAGTTAATGAACACTTCTGGAGGGATAACTGATGGTCTGTGGTCGCTTACAGAGAATTCTGTACAAGACTCTGTCACAGCCACTGCCTGCCGATGAGCCCCACATACATCTGTGCCACTAACGCCCTCTTGTTTCTTTGTCTTCTGGTTGTCTCACAAGTGCAAATGTCCACTCGGAATATTTCAGCTCTACAGCTGACACAAATACCAGCCATTGTGAGATTTGTTTTCTCATTTTAGGAAAAAATTATACTTCAAGACCAGAGTTCGGAAGAGACAGAATTGCCTTCTCCAAGTGCCATTGTCACAAATGGGGCTGGGCAGTCTCAGGCTGTTCTAGCCAAGTCTGGTGGAAGGTAAGAGTTAATGATGGACGAGAATGGCTAGGGAGTCTCTGAGGCACAGAAAGACCATCATGGACCCCACCACTCAGCACCCGTAACCTCAGTGGAAGCGGTTTCCGGGACCTTTTGCTTTCAAGGTGCCATCCTCTCTGAGGCTTTCTGCACCTTGACCTTTGGTGAGCTCAGAATTTGGGGGGCAGCTGCTGGAAACAGGGATCATCTTTTCAGAAATCTGCTTGGCATCGTTCTGTGACTTATCTTTCAGGCCTCGTCACAATTATTCATGCTTTGGCAGTATCCTAGCTACAGTCACAGTACTGTTCTTGGGCTGCTACTGAAGGTTATTCTGTCCCAGCCAATGGAGAAGGAATGTGCCCATCACCTCAGGACCCTGTTCTCCATCAGGGTGGCAGGGGCTTAAAGGCATCTGTCTAGAAGGTCTCTCTCAACCTCCAGCCCTTGCGAACCAGCAAATAGGTAGGGATAACACAAAACACGAGTCAGTCCCCAAATCACAGGCAATTTGTCTTTGTAATACATTCCAAGGCACACTTGGCTATACTCTTGGACACATGTTCATACAAACTCAAGTGCTAAACTCTGCCAGCTGCCTCTGGATTATACAAGGACCCCATCCTTTACCTCTCCATTGTGATGGCAAATATCTTCTGGCTTTACTTTCCTGCCCCCCTCCCCCGCCCTCTTTAACATCCTGCTTCTACTCTGTGGCCTGGGCTTCCTGCTTCGTATATCTTAGGCTACTTTAGACATGACCTCACATCCTGGTCAATTTCACAGAAGCTGCTAATTTTGAGAACTCTGCTAATGGCCCATACATCTATGCATAAGGGGAATGGGTTACAAGCAGCAAAATCCAGAAGGCAATGAATGGCTAGAACTGGGGCTCTGGAAGGAGACAGACTTGGGTTTGAAACCTGGACTACCTGTGTGGCCTAGTACAACTAACTTAACCTCTCTGAGCCTCAGTTAACTCATCTGAATGGGGATCATACTAGCTCCTACCTCACAAGGTTATTGTTCATATTAATATTGGGTAATGCATATAAATAACCTAGCACAATGCAAACTATTATTACCACTACTACCATTATTATTTAGGTTTCCAAATTATGGGATAGCTTTCTTCCTCTAGTGTCTACCTATTCCTGAGGCCCTGCTTAGCTATTCTGCTCAACTTCCACCCTCCATCTGTCCACCCCCCTGCCCTGACCAAGCACTTTCTCTAGGAAGTATTCCTTGATGTACAAGACACACACTCATGCATTTTTCTCAGTAGTTTATGTTTTTCATGTGTTCATGCAGCTGTTTTACATTTTCCCCAATTTGCAACTGAATTTCTCCAAGGTCAAGAAGGCTTACCTTTCAGCAGTTTCTCTGGTAGCACATACCTCTCGAGCAAAATCCCTACCAACGGCTAGACCTTTAGAACAAAAGGTGAAGCCCACCTTCCAAGTCACACTTTTGCTTCCCTGGGTTTTGCAAAACTTTCTCATTCAGTTGAAAAATGGTTTTGTTGTTTATTCAAGTTTTTTTTTTTTTTTTTTAACAGTACCATATCCGAAGCCCATCTGAAGGAAACACACACACTCAGGAAGCACTGACATTTCCCTCTCCATGGTAGTTCCAAAATCCATCCCTTCCTTGTCTGCCAAGACATTCATCCATGCTCTAGTTATTTTCCACATTACAGTATTTTCTATAATCTCTCTTTTTGGAGCCCTATCTCACCACTTCACTAACTCACCATAGTCTGTCCATAGCATCATTTTTGTCCTCTCTGTGATCTGTTGTCTCAAATCCCCCTTGGTCCATACAGAAATGTTATAAATTTATTTTTTTTAATTTTATTTAGTTTACTTTTGACTGCGTTGGGTCCTCATTGCTGCGCGCAGGCTCTCTCCAGTTGCGGTGAGCAGGAGCTACTATTCGCTGCGGTGCGCGGGCTTCTCATCGAGGGGGCTTTCCTTGTTGCGGAGCAGGGGCTCTAGGCGCGCGGGCTTCAATAGTGGTGGCACGTGGGCTCTAGAGCGCAGGCTCAGCAGCTGTGGCTCACCGGCCCACTTGCTCCGCGGCATGGGGGATCCTCCCGGACTAGGGCTCAAATCCACGTTCCCTGCTTTGGCAGGCGGATTCTTAACCACTGCACCACCAGGGAAGTCCCATACAGCACTTTTATACTTCCTCCATCATCTGTCTTTGCTCCTGTGGACCACTTAGGCCTTTATTGCTCTTGTTTCTCTGATTTCTTGTAACTGTCAAGAAGCAGTCTCTGCTTGCCAGGTCTTGGTATTTCCACGTGGAACTTTCCTGACCACTTGTACATTAATGTTTCACACACTGCTCTACTACGTCATTTCTGCCTCTGTGGGTAACCAGTGCATTGTGGATGGGAATCATCTGTTTAAACTGCAACCCTGTCATCTATTATGGCAGTTTTATTTATAAGCCTGTGTGCTGTAACCCTGTAGCATAAATATTCAATAATAATATCTCCTGGGTGAAAAAAACCATTCATGTTAACTGACAACTTCTTATAAAAATATGAACTAAAGCCAACCACAAAATATGGTACTGGCTTATTTTACAATATGAGGAAAAGCATGGATTGCTCAACAGGTAGATGAAGAGGCAGAATTACAATTTGCATTTTTACATCCTCTTGCTTCAAGAAGTGAAACATTCAACAAGTAAAGGGTATCAAAAGAAACTTGGGCTGAGTGGCAACTTTCTTTGGAATCAAATTCTAAATCCTGCCAATGTCTCCTAAGCAGTTTTTTGCCTCCAAGAAGAAAGTCTCCAAATAATGGCAATGCCACATAAATGAAAAGAATTCTGGACAATGACACTACTCAATTTTTTTTCTTTTCTTTTCTTTTTCAGCATTCTGTGAACTTCCTATTACATCAGTTTCATGATTCAGCATTTTCCATTTCATTTATTTACAGTAATATATGGCGAGATAACCCGAGGTTTCTGCAGGATCCTGGAACAGAAGGTAGGCTGGACAGAAATGGTGTCACCTCCTGTAAATTTACTGTTGTTTAGGAGAATTCAAAGCAGAAGAAAGCAAGCCAGCAAAGGAATTGGGGAATATTCCCCCACCTTGTTCCGAGGGTCTAAATTACTCTGGTATTTTAAATGAGTTGGTTTTGAAAAACAGATTACTGCCATTTAGTTGATGACTAAAACAAAAGCCAGGAAGTGTGCAAATTGTAAACGGACACGCATGAGCCAAACGTGTTCTCTGAAATGACAATGTTCAAGACGCAGCTAAAGTCCCCACTCTGGCGGTAAGCGTGTTACAAAGAACTAGATTTCTTGCTGGCAGCCGCAACTTGGCTGGAGTGACCATGGAGGAGTTGAAGAGCGCTGGAAATACGAGGTTCATCGCCGGGTACGTCCACACAAAACGGTCCGGGCCATGAGGACCGGGTGGAAACTAAGAGGAGGGGCGAGGCGGGTGGCATTCGCAGAGAGAAAGAGGCGAAGTTGGGCACGGGAAGGAAAGGAACCTCGAGAAGACTGTGAGGGACGCCCAGGACCGGCGGGGAGGAAGCCGGAGAGCCGTGCGCAGCGGGGAGGGAGGAAACGCGGGGTGGTGAGGCTCCCAGGTGGAGTGGGGAACAGGACTGGGTGTCGAGGGGAACCTGACCCGGGTCTGGAGCGGGTCTCGGAGAGAGAGGAAGGGACCCCGGCGAGAGCGCAGCGCCGCAACTCCGGTCCACGCACCCCTCTCCGCGCCCCGGGTACCCGTCCCAGGTGCCGGGAGCGTCCAGGGTGCGGCGGCGAGGAAGAGACAAAACTAGCCGTGCCGCACCCGCCCGCGAGGCGGAGGTCCCCGGCCGCCCCCACCCGCGTCCCCGGGGCCCCGCGCGGAGGGGAGGACCCGGGCAGGGTCCGGCGCTCACCAGGTAGCAGAGCAGGAGCAGCGCGCAGGCAGGGCGCCCGCCGAGGCCCGGGGGGACGCCGCCGCTCGGGGGGGCCATGGCTGCGGCCCGGGGGCCGGCCGCGAGCGGCCGG
>NW_006774075.1:2581664-2660720 GCF_000442215.2 Lipotes vexillifer
TCCCAGCCTTCCAGCCCCCGTCCCCTCCCTCCCCTCCGCTCCCGGCCGAGCCCGCCTCCCGGCCGCTCCCTCCGGCCCCCAGGCTTCCAGCCCGGCGGGCAGCAGGCGCCCATGCAGGAGGGGACTGACCCGGGCCCCGCCCCCTGGCCGCCGCCCCCCCGCTCCCGGCCGGACCCCCTTTCCCTTTCTTTCCTTTCCTCCTCCTTCCCCACCCGCCTTCCGCGCTCTTTCTCTCCGCGATCCCTCTCCCCGCCCTCCGCTTCCCTTTTTTCCTTCTCCACAATTCTCTCACTCTCACCTCTCTTCCTAACCCCCCCTTTTTCCTTTTTTCACTTGCTTTCTTCTCTCGCAATCCGTTTCCTCTCTCCACTCCCTCCTCTTCTCATCCTATTCCTCTCTTGCGCATCCTCTCTCTCCCACCCACTCCTTTGGCGGGTCCTGCAGCCTAGTTCCTGCCCGTGCAATGGGTTTTTGTTTGGTTGCTTTTTTGGCGAGGGCGCCATTCCCGTCGGGCGCAGTGCGAGTGTGCCCCCGTGGAGTCGCGCCACGCAGTGGCCCAGCTTCCAGTCTTGAAGGGTGGATTTTGACCCCTACCAACCTCCACCTGTCCACCTGCAGGCGCGGGGCCTCCTCCCTGCGGGCACCCTGCCGGCTGGTTCGCGGCACGTTCTGGATGCTTCCCGAGGGTTTTGTGCCGGGCCGGCGCCACTGCCGCCGAGCTCTTTGTTTTAATTGTCCAGAGTACCGGCGCCCAAATCGCGTTTGTATTTGATTTGCATCCCTGTGACCCGGCTTCCACTTTGGACCGAAAAGAAAATGAATTAATTAGGCCAATTCAGTTGTGCTCAAGCCCCAAGTGAAAGGGGTGAGGCTCTTGAAGTGCACAAACAGCTTTAAAAAAAAAAAAATTCAGGCACATCCTCGGCCTTGGGGACACAGGTTGGGACTGGCTGCTCTGCGACCCAGATTCTGCCTCCAGGACGAGGGGCCCGGCTGGACAGAGGGATCCCCAGCTCGCGCCAGCCCTGGCGCTCTAGAAAGAGAGTGGCTGTGTCTAGCGACTCAGATAATTGCTTGAGCCCACGGCTGCTCTGAAACAGTTAACCCACCTTCGAAAGTTCTCAGAAGCTTCCCTTTGGCAATGGTGGATTTGTGCGGATTGGAACTAATAAAAGATTGGGAGTCTGAGAGGATACAGCCCCTTCCCAGTGGAGGTGCCACCATAGCAGGTCAAGTCCCGACAGGCGTCAGGAGACGCTGGTGGTGAAGATAGGATGCCCAGGGTGGGGTTAGAACAGCTTTGGAATCGCCTGTGCCTGGATATGCCCTCAGCCATCTCAGTACAGCCCTGGCCACACTCAGCACCTCAGCTGAGTCATCCCTTACTTTTTCTAGGTCACCTAAGGACTGTGGCCCTGGGTCAGGCTCCTGGCTCCAAGTCACTTACTGCAAAGTCATGACTTATGTCAACTGTTCTCAAACTTCAGAGTGCATCCCAATCACCAGGAGGGCTTGTTAAAACACACATTGCTGGGCTAGAATTGCAGCTTCAGTTGGTCCTGGGTGGGGCTTGAGAAGCTGCCTTGCTAACAAGCTGGGAGGTGATGCTGCTGCCAATCCAGAGACCCCATTTCCAGAACCACCGGCTGATAAGAAAGGGTCACTCTGCTCCTCTCTCATCCACAGGCCACCACATTAAAGAATTTGAGGGTTTCTTTGACAATGCCTTGTCCCACTTCCACAGGTCCAAAGCTCTTAAAATTCTCCCATGTGATGTAGAAAATCATTCCATTTATTCTACGGAGTGTCCAAGAGGATAAAAGATTTGGTGGCTTTGTCCTAGATCATGTCCATATTTTTTCTATCAGTATGGTAGACTATACTTTTTAATGTGTGTGAAAGGAAAACTGTTCCAGTTCAAGAGAACAGGACTTCACAGTGTTTCTGGGGTTTCCACCTGTCTTCCTGGGCCTTCCTCTGGATTTTCTCTCCTCCTTCACTGCACCCGGTTTGGGCTGGTCTTCAGAGAACTGAGTCCCTCAGGTTGTTGGTGTTCAGGATTTATGGAATTGGAGTTTTCAAGCCTGTGAGCTTTAAGGGTTTGAATTTACCTAACTATAGTCAATGTGGAGGCACCCACTAGGGGCCTGGGCTCTTTTTAACCCGGCATAGCCAATGTCTCACCTATTCATCTCCTACTGTGTTCCTACTGTGCGTCTGGCACCACCTCAGGCCCTGGGAATCCTGAGGAGCATCAGTCATGCAGAAAACTCACCAAAACACAATTCCATCCTTTAAAAGTGATTTCACCTTGCTCTGTGGCCCAGGGCGGGGGGGATGGGATTGACTAATTCTGCATTGCAGAGGGGTAAAGGAAGAGAAGGTCAGAATTTCTACTCACAGTGGAGTGTGAAATTTTTATCCAGAAGACAGAATCCGTTATTGCCCTTGCCTTCTCTCTAGATGTTTGTGTCGGTAATTTGAAGGGTGTGGTCTGATTTCAGAGGACCTTTATTTCAAAACAGCCCCCTTTTCCATTGTCCTGTGGAAGGGCTTAAAATTCCACTATTACAATTCATTGGTTTGAATTAAGTTTTAATACTTTACTGGAATGTGAAGGCCCCTGGGGAGAGTATATTAATCTGGTATTGCTCATTACTGCTGAATTATAAGTCAGTTCATCACGTGCCCTCTAAAGAGACAGTGAAAGGTAAATGACGCCACATCTGAACACGGGAAAGGACAAAGGCAACGGAGTCTGGAAGGAGGATGGCAGCCTCGCTTATCCAAGCTCCGTGGATGAGCATCCAGGGACCTGGAGGGAAAGGGGCTGGGGAGAGTCTGCTTGCCTGGCTGGGCACTGAATAACATCCGAAGCCAGTAGATCTCAGACTCTGAAATGGTTGGAGATCAGAAAAATCTCAGGGACCAATGCAGTTGGCCAACTATTAACTTGCCAAGTAAAAATATTGAAGCCAAACCAACCAACGAAAAACAACCCCCCGATACACAATCTTCTGTCAACATTATTTCATTAAAAAGACAGGGCATTTTTACCAGCAAAAAAGTTAGGAAAGACCTAACATCATAATAAAAGACAGCTTTAAATTGAATATCATTTGCTTGTGAAAAACTCCTAACTTGTCTTGGTCTTATTTTGCTGTGGACGAGTAGCAGCTTACCTTCAGATCAGGGCTGCCCTTTGCTGGGTGCTTGGCAACCACATTTCTAAATATTAAGGATGTGTAGGGTCAAGAGATCTGCTCTTACAGAGAGAGCTCACCTAGGGTTACAGAGGTGGCGGAGAGGCCCTGCAGGAGGCCCTGCACAAACCTAGGGCCCCCAGCTGCAGGGAGCTCCCCTCGTGACCTCAATTACAAACTTCAATATCTTGTCATAATCTTTAATGAAAAATAATCTGAAAAAAAAAAAATATATATATATATAACTGAATCACTTTGCTGTATACCTGAAACGAACACAATACTGTAAATCAACTATACTCCAATTTTAAAAAGCCACTAAATAAAACTATATACATATGAAAAAGAAAAACTCAACTGGTCGTTTCTCTCTGTCCCACCAAGCACTGCCTGTAGCCATTTAATCCTGCTTTATTGATTTTGTAGCTGGTTTGCTGGCCAGTTTTCCTCCTCGGATAGACTATAAGCTCCTTGCAAACTTTTAGGGGTTGTTTCTTAATCAGCTCTGTGTAATGCCTTCATGCCTTGTATAGAAAGTTCCTAGACAAATTCGCTAAATAAAATTGAACCCCTCATCCTCCTCTTTCAATTTTTCTTCCATCCTCCCTTTCCTGTCCCTTGTTATCTTCCTTCCTCCTTTTCCTTTCGTATTCATTACTCTTCCCCCATCTTCTTCCAACAGAACACAGTTTTTCCCCACAATCAGGGGTCTCTGGAATCCTGCAGCCTCTCCTCTCTTCCGTCCCCAACTTCCTTGCTGCAATTCTGATACTCAGAATATAGACTGAACTGTGACATTTGCCTTTTACATCAAAATAGAAGAGAAGAAAACAAAAATAGAAGGCAACATACTCCCATTCTGATTGGAAGACCATGGCTTTTTTTTTCTGCCAAGGGTGACCTTCAAGATTCAGCTAAATCCTGCACACCGTTTTGGGGTTTTTTGTTGTTGTTGTTGTTTGGCCACACCGCAAGACACGTGGGATCTTAATTCCTCGACCAGGGGTTGAACCCGCGCCCCCTGCATTGGAAGGTGGAGTCTTAACCACTGGACTGCCGGGGAAATCCAATGCACACTGTTCTTAATGTTCAGTACTTCTGTTTTTCTCATAACACCTATTCTTTACCTTCCCTACATCC
Organism: Lipotes vexillifer; assembly: GCF_000442215.2. Taxonomy (NCBI): domain Eukaryota; kingdom Metazoa; phylum Chordata; class Mammalia; order Artiodactyla; family Lipotidae; genus Lipotes; species Lipotes vexillifer. The sequence continues at coordinate 2,586,008 of NW_006774075.1, forward strand.
CTTTTCTATCTCTGCGCTTCCTGTTTTGCAATCTCCGTATTGATCAATTACTTCCTACTTCTTCCTTCCTTAGAACATTCCACCAGATAGCATCCTCGTGTCTTGGTCCCCAGACCTTGTCTTTCGAGCCTCAGGTCTTTGACTCTGCAGACTCTCTTCCTATGGGCCCCAGAGCCCTCACTCTGGGAAGCCGTAGTGAAGAGGGGATGGTAGTTCGTGTGTCACCTCAGAATTCTTCTGTGGGAATTTGAAGGTGTATTTCTATGGGGATGGTGAAGGTCTTGGAATCGCTCGGTCTGTAGCTCTGAAATGAGCTCTATTTCTGGGCCTGTCAGATGAAATGCTGTTGCTCCTAGTTATTTTTGGCTCTTTGCCCTTCTGAATAGGTGCACATTCAGCTCCATGTTCCCCCAACCCCGAGCTAGGAAAAACAGGCAGCTTCCCTTAGCCAAGCCTCCTCCCTCCTGGGTCGGGAACACTTGTCCCCTTAAGCAGCAGCTGTCGTCTACTCTCTGGACTGCGCCCAGGATGTCTGTGCAGTGTCCAGGTGGGCAGTAGGGAAATCCACTCTCTGGCCACTGATGAAGAGCTGTGTGAGCCAAACATCCCTGGGCAGGTGCAGCCAAGTGTCCAGAGCCTCCTCACTCATACATAGGTCTGCATCCTGCCCTGTGTGGCATGGCTGCAAATCTTCTCCAGCATATCCCTGGGGGAACCTGGGATGGAGGGGACGTTTCAGGCTCAGTGAGCACAGAAATATTTTTACACTGGGGGTCTGAGGAAGGAAGGTGTCCTGGGATGCAGAAGGTCCATAGGTGCAAGGATGTCTTTGGCTGAGTGTGTTGAGAAGAACATGTGTGTGGAAAGGAGCAGAGTGGAGAGAAGCTGGGTGTGAATGTGCAGATCTGCTTGGGATGGAGAGTGAAAGGAGAGAGCCACTGGGCACCAAGGGAGAGAATGTCAGTGTAAATAACTGCAGAGGGAAAGTGAGTGCACACTAAAGCTTGGGGAAAACAGCTTGTGTCGACAAGTCCTGACAATATTTTATAACTACGTCTTGCAGCTGAAATCGTGATAGTCAGGCAATAACATTGACTTAGGGCTTTTAGTCTATCCGATAATATGCAATATCCAGCAAAGTAAAATGTCAATATCAGCTGGGGCGCTTAGTATGGTCCATATAAAATCAAGAAAAGCATAAAGAAGAGAAAACTAGACCAGGGTCCTCTCAACAGCTACTTATCTCTACAGCTTTTCACTGAGAGATTTCTTTTTAAAGTTCTTATCAAGTATGACTTTGATGCATTAATTCACTTAATCCTCATGACAACCCTGAGAGGGAATAAGCACCAGTGTCATCAACAACCTCATTTTACAGATGAAGAAGCTGAGTCGTCTGAAAGATCCCAGCTCCACAGCTAGGAAGCAGCAGAGCCAGTCTGGACTCAGTTTTGTTCAAGGACTCATGCTCTCACCACTGCACTAAATGCCTGCTGGGAATGGGTGACGGAGAGGCAAGCAGGTGTTGTGCAGCGTGTTGGGGAGTCACACCTGAGTTTTAGGCTTAGGGCTCTAAGCCAGTGCTTGAGGACATAGATTGACATCTCAGACACCACTGTCCAGCTGTGCTGTCCCACCACTTCCAGCTGTGTGATGTTGGGCAAATCACTAAGCCTTTTTGAAACCATCTCCACGTCTGTAAAAATAAGGATAAAGTCACTGGATCTGCCCATTTACATGGTGTCGTGAAGGCCAGGTAATGTAGCACAGGTGGGTGCATTGTCACTTATCAAGCCCTAGACCAGAGTAAAGCATCGTATAGATATTATTCATGCTCGCCTGCTTCAAAAAAAAAAAAAAAAAAAAAAGGCTCGCAAAGAAAGATATATCCCTGATAAGACCATGAAAAATAATAAAAGGTTAATAAGTAGCTGCGGTAATATGTCTCCAAAGATGACCCTACCCAGGGACCACATCTCCCATTATAACCTTGCAGGGGAGGAATAAATCCCCCCAGTATGACCTCTGGGGGAAGCCAGCGGCCATGTGTGAACTGCGACCACTGGCATGATGTGAGAAAGCCCAAGCTAGCCATCTGGAGGGAGACAGCCAGCCTCCAGCTATTCCGGCTCTCTCAGCCCAAGTGACACACCTGTGAATGAGCAAACCATCTTGCATGCTTACCCCAGTCGAGCTTTTAGATTACTCCAACTCCAGCCACCATCAGGCTGAAACTGCATATGCATCTCCAAGCAAGAGCTGCCCAGCTGAGTCCTGTCAACTCACTGAACCGTGAAAGATAAAAATAGTTTTGAGTCACTAAGTTTGGGGGTTGTTTGTTCACAGCAATAGGTAACTAAAGCAGTGCCCTAGGCTAATTTTAATGTTTTAACTGAACAGTAGAGTTGGCTTTGAGCTTCCTGGCATTCCAAGCAAAAAGGGAGCAGGGTGGATTATACGCACTTCTTATTGTCTTGAGGTACTATGATTTACTTGAATGGATAGTTCATCTGACCCATCTCCTTGCAGTCAAATCATAATGAAAATTAAACTGTCTTCCTTACATGAGAATCTCTCCTACCTGTACCAAAATTACAGTTGCGCAATTTCTGTGATCTGCTTTGCTAGAGCAGACAGAAGAATTGCAATTGTCATTAACGAAAAAATGTCCTTTGCATCTGGCCCAAATCTTTCAGAATGGAACTCAAGCCCATTTTCTCCTGCTTGATTCTCAGTGCATCTTCTGCCTCCTGCCTCATTCCCATCCCAAATGAAGTCACAAACAGGCTCGGTGACTCCGGGGTCCTAAGCAGCCAAAATTAATGATTAAAATAGAAATGCTGAAAATAGTTGAAACTGGAGAAGATTATATGATTTATTCAAACCTTCAGGAAAAATTACTATTCAGCCCAGAATTGAAATTTAGACTTGTGGTTCCTAATCAGCTAGAATGCAGGGCTTCCCTGGTGCTGACCCTCCAAAGAGGGAAGGAAGAAAAAAAAGAAAACGTAAAATATATACATGTGCTTGTGCCTTGTGTCCTTTAGAACCTGTGCTCTGGAAGGTCAGGAACCATAACTATCTTCTGAATAGTGCAATGTTTAATGCCTTTACTGGTGCTTATTAAAGATTTTCTTCATTAAGTGACCTTCCAAGTCTATGATAATAAAAGACCTGAGATGAGTGTGAATCATTGATTTCCATTCTCTCCAGTGTGGACTTGACAAATGGGACCAGCAGGCAATCAATGCCCGGAACATTCTGGGAAGTCTGGGTTAGCAGGTGGGGTATTTGAAGTGACCTCACTCACTTGGGACCTGAACTAGGCCCAGGCAGCCCTGTAAGGTAGTGAATCTTGTCTTTCGGGCCCTTGACCTCGTTTTCTATACTCTTCCCCTTCATTTGTCTTCACAGTTGGATCTCAGCGTCCTTGTGTTGAAACTCTTTGTGGATAGCCTAATGGTTGGGAGAAGGGGCAAGAGTCAAATCACAGCTGAGTTCCTTATCCTACATTTGCATAAACACTTTCTAATCATTAAGACATTTCATACATGTGTTTCAGTTCATTGCGTCAGCAATCCTGTGGAGTAAGTGGTTATGGGTTGAACTGTGTCCTCTGAAAAGATAGGCTGGAGTCCTAATCCCTGGTACTTGCCGATATGAGTTTATTTGAAAATAAGGTCTTTGCAGATATAACCAAGTTAAGGTGAGATCATAGGATGGGCCCTAATCCAACATGACAGCTGTCTTTACAAGAAGATGGGAATTTGGACACAGGCGTGCACAGAGGGATGACAACGTGAAGACACAGAGGGAAGATGGCCATGTGAAGACAGAGGCAGAGATTGGAGTTTTTCTGCCACGAGCCGAGGAAGGGCTGGGACTACCAGAAACTGGAAGAGGCAAGGAAAGACCCTTGTCTAGAGGCTTCAGAGGGAGCATGGCTTTGCCAGTACCCCGATTTTTGACTTCTACCTTCCAGAACAGTAAGACAATAAATGTCTGTTGTTTCAAGCCACCCAGTTTCTGACACGTTCCGGCAGCCCTAGAAAACTAACATACAGGTGTCATCATTTTTCTTATTTTTTTAATCCAAGGTCATTGGGTGCCTACTGTGTACCAGGCTCTGGAACCCAGACACAAGGCTATAGGTTAATACAGAGCAAATCAGAGCCCTCGAGACGTCTAATGAATTCCCATGCGCGTTCCCGTGTGTCTCAGGCTCTCTCAGCCACCGCCCCCCCCACCCACCTGGTGTGTGCCTGTTCCCACAGCTGGCTGAGAGGTAGACAGTGCTGGCCCTGGAAGTGACTTGGGAGATCTCCTGATCCATCTTCCTGGTTTTCCAGGTGTGCCCGCTAAGGTTCAGAGGGGTCTTGCCACCGGCAGAAAGGCAGCCTTGGACTCCACCACATCTTTGCACTCCCCGACTCTGATGAATTCATGTTATGAATAACTTCAACAAACAACTAATGTTTGTCGAATGAACACTAAGTTATTCATGACTGGTAAAGAGAACGCGTTATACTTCCCAGAGGTATTTGAATGTGGAACAATGCCTTCACCCAGAGAAGGGAATCTCTGAGCGTGAAATGTGGGATGGGGACGGTGTAGGCCAAGCAGGGCGGGGAGATTTGAGGGCAAAAGGCAGAGTCCAAGAACAGAGTCTTTTGCCGATCCTTTATCTTATAGCCCTAAAGCAACTCCTGTGTCTGCTCAGGAAGAGGCTGGCTGCCTTGGAGAGTTCTGGAAGTGGGCTGAGGAACAGCTGGGTCTCCTCCGTACTTTGAGAGGCCGTGCAGTGCGGTGACCAGTGCCCTCCTGGATGCAGAAGGAAGCACCGGCCTCATTACACGTATGTACCACAACTGCTGTTTTCAACTCCAATACTGCTGAACAATTCAGAAATAGATCCATTATAGGTCTGTTTTAGCCCCAGGGCTTTAACACAGGTCACTAGAAAATCCAAGATTGCACAGTAATTCAAACTGTTGAGAGGGAGAGAAATGTATTCTTTTCAGCACTCCCTCTCCCACCTCCCTGCAGCATAACAGAGAGCGCCTCTGCATTTCTGTAGTGCTTTGGAATAAATAGCTCTTACACTGAACTTGAAATCTAAATTTTTCTTCAGCTATTAATTGATAAGAGAGCTCATTTTACCTCTCGTGCTCTGAAGTAAGATTACAGTGTAAATAAACTGGGTCAGGTTTAGCAGGATGGATGTGAACTGTTCCCTAATTCCTTTTAATCTCTGGTAAAAGAATAACTAGGATTTGGACGTCAACATTCAATAAGCAATTATGTCGCCCCTTCAGACCCCATCTAAATTAGTCCATTGTTCCCTCAAAGAGAATCCTACCAACCGCCAAACTGTGCTCTTAAATTGCAATCTCCTCGTTTTGTTCTAGTCCCTGAGAGGAGCAGAGGCTGTAGGAGGGATTTGATTTGATTTATATTAATTTTTAGAGTATCAAGGATCTCTTGTTTTACTTGAAACGGATCAGGGAAAGGGGGTCAGTAAACAAGGTTTTCTCGACTACTGTTCGCCGCGCCGTGCACAGCACCTCAGGAGGCTGGTTTCTCATTTTCACAGTGCCTTAGAATCATTATCTAATTATTAATCTCACCCTAGAGTTCTGAGGAGCTTATGACTCCCGTTGAAGTTAATGAAGGCTTTTACCTATAGATCAGGCGCTAAATCATTGTGATTGACTGAGTGCCCGCAAAATCTGGTAGGCACTGATAGAACTGGCAGAAGGGAAAAAGAGTTAAACAGAAGGAAATTAAGAAGAGGAGAAAGAGAAGGTGCAGGGAAGGAGGAGGGTCAAGAAACCAAACCCAGACTGGAAATTCAAAATACCTCATTAGAAAAATGGGGCAGTTAAGGAAGAACTCACCAAGTAATCTGCTTAAACTTTAGTTAATTATTCATTTATATATATTTATGTGGCACACTTTCTCTAGGGAGCCCAATGTGCTTTGCAAACACATTAAATAATTAACTCTCTCAAATCTGAGTGAAGTGGAGAGACAGCAAAATTACTCCAGGAAAGGCCAAGCGGGTTGGTGAGTGATGGCCAGATGTCTTGCTTTGAAAAGGCAAATCCACGTGGTACTCAGCAGAGGCCACAGAGCACAAGACTTCTTCTGGGGGCTGATACTCTGGTGGTCTGTCCTAGCACGTTCCAGATTAAGCAGTTGTTGTTTATGTAGATAAATGATGCTAGAAGGACAGACAGACAGGCAGACACATAAATAGACATAAATTACTATAGAAATCCAGTATGTTTGGGGAGAGGCTGTTGTCAGAAGAAAGTCAAATGGAGAACATTAAAAAAAGTACTGCTTTCAAAACGAAAATAAAAGGAAGTATTTCAAATCAAGAACATCGAATATGGCATTAAATAAAATGAAACTGCAAAGGCCAAACACCAAATGATGAGCCATAACATTTACTAGGTTGTGTTTAAACATATTTTGAGTTCCTAAAATTGCATCCTCACTGTACTGTTGACAGGACACACATTAAAAAATATACCTCTAGGGCTTCCCTGGTGGCGCAGTGGTTGAAAGTCCGCCTGCCGATGCAGGGGACACGGGTTCGTGCCCTGGTCCGGGAAGATCCCACATGCCGCGGAGAGGCTGGGCCCGTGAGCCGTGGCCACTGAGTCTGCGCGTCCGGAGCCTGTGCTCCGCAACGGGAGAGGCCACAACAGTGAGAGGCCCGCGTAAATATATATATATATATATATATATATACACCTCTAACACAAATGGTTTAAACATCTCTCAGGGAAGTAAAAAAAAAATCCATGGAGGGCAAAAGCAAACAAAAAACTTAGGAAATTAAAAAAACAAAACAAAACTGAGAAGTGAAAGTGGCAGCTGGGTGGATGCAATGAGCATGACTGCAGAGTGAATAGGGCAGACACATGCGTTGGTGGGCTAGGACCTCTTGGTCAATTACAGGAACAGATTCTGTTCACTGCATCTTAAAACTGGTAAATTGGAATCCACACACACAGGAGGACAGGCATGGTCTTTGGAGAGATCATGGTGATTAAAATCACAACATGTAATCATTCACTTAACTACCACTGGGCGACACAGTGCCTAGCAGCTAACGTTGAGATTTGGCCGGCTAACGTACACGAAGTTTCAGTGTGGAGGAGATAGATGGTGATGAAGGAGACAGGTTTTCATACCTTCTTTTTTTTTTTTTCCTTTAATTTATTTACTTATTTTTAGCTGCGTTGGGTCTTCGTTGCTGCGCACGGGCTTTCTCTAGCTGCGGTGAGCGGGGGGCTACTCTTTGTTGCGGTGCGCAGGTTTCTCATTGCGGTGGCTTCTCTTGTTGCAGAGCACGGGCTCTAGGTGCGCGGGCTCAGTAGCTGTGGCTCGCGGGCTCTAGAGCGCAGACTCAGCAGCTGTGGCGCACGGGCTTAGTTTCTCCGCGGCATGTGGGATCTTCCCGGACCAGGGCTCGAACCCGTGTGCCCTGAGTTGGCAGGCGGATTCTTAACCCCTGTGCCACCAGGGAAGTCCCTTCATACCTTCTTAAAATGAAAGATGACCTTACCCCAAGCCCACTAGCAGGAATTTAAAATAAAAAAGAGTAGCGTGGTGAGTTGGAAGGGAAGAAACGTTTTAAAAAACAAAGACAACCATCCTCTTGATCCCCAACTCCACCTGGAATCCTGACTGCTTTCAATTTTTATTTTATTTTACCTTTTTAAAAAAGGTATTTTAAAAAAGGATTTGTTTTCCTTGGTGTGTGGGATAGAATTTGTTCTCCACCAATTCCCAGTCAAGGACCGTTGAGCAAGTCCCTTCGCCCTTCTGAACAGGCTGTATCCATTGAAAATGATGCCAGGCGCTCTCAGGATTGTTCTGAGGGGTAAATGAAATGGTGGCTGAGAAGTGCTTTGCAAACTACACAAATGTGGGGTTATTTGTATCATTTTGGACAGAGATGAAGTCTACTGTTCAGGGCACACACTTCTGAGCATCAGGAATAAAAACCTCCCAGGTCTCTCCCTCCCACCCTCTTCCTTAGACCAACATCCCATGCTGCTGCCCCTGGCATGTTCCAACATCATGCTCCAGTTTCAAAGATGTTGGTCTCACTTTTTTCGTTTTTAAGAATTTTATTTTATTATTTATTTACTTATTTTTGGCTGTGTTGGGTCTTCGTTGCTGCGCACGGGCTTTCTCTAGTTGCGGCGAGCAGGGGCTACTCTTTGTTGCGGTGCGCGGCCTTCTCACTGCGGTGGCTTCTCTTGTTGTGGAGCACCAGCTCTAGGCACACGGGCTCAATAGTGGCACATGGGCTCAATAGTTGTGGCTCGCGGGCTTTAGTGAGCAGGCTCAGTAGCTGTGGAGCACGGGCTTAGTTGCTCCGCGGCATGTGGGATCTTCCCGGACCAGGGCTCGAACCCGTGTGCCCTGCATTGGCAGGCGGATTCATAACCACTGTGCCACCAGAGATGTCCCAATGTTGGCCTCATTTTTATGACTTGCTTTCCCCCTGGACTCACCCTAGTTTATGTGGTGAATTTCAACCTCAGGGAGCAGTCTTCAGCCTTTACATAAATGGACCAACATCTTCCTGCCTAACCCTCCTCCTTCCAGCAGCACAGACCACAGAACCAAACTAAACAAGCCCTGTCTCTGTATTCTTTCAGGGGCTGTAGATAAATTCTTCTTCCCCAAGATAAACACGAAGCCTGCCTGGGGTGACTTTTGTCTAGGGCTTTCTGATATTCAGACCAACTAAGTTTTACTAACTCTAGTCACATTTTCAGTAGATACAGCTTATAACTTCTAATCTAAAGTACCAAAAGCCTTTTCAAATCATGTAAGCCACTAAGGTATTATTAAGGTGTATTATTAAGGCATTATTATTTTAGGTAATATTTTACTATCATTTACACTAGGAATCTATTCAAGGATATTTGCTATATACATAATACAGTTTGAATCTATTTTGTATATTACATATAGAAAACAAACAACTATATATTAGACACAAATTTAAACTTCTTTCTTATATAGGTTTATATAATCTATGTATTTTATAAATACATGAAATAAGTTTATATTTGTCTATATCTAATCTGAAGTCACCAGATTTAAATTTCGGGTGGTTGACAGGTAGTTCCATGACATTTCTAAATCCTGCATCTCCAGTTATATAAAAGAAACATCTGCCTACATAACCAATTTAACAAAAATAGGCAAAATAAGGGGAAAGCCAGGGCAGCATCAAGGTGGGAAGTAACATTCCTTAAATGATAATACCAGATCCCCCAACTGTGATCTCATCAAAGCTCACAACACTGGGATGAGGAATTCAGTCACTGCTTTTATTTTTATTCTCGGGAAAAGGACAGTGGAGATCCAAGGAGATTTAGCCAATTTTCAAGGTCACTCACGTACAGCACGGTAAAGAGGCTGAAAGCCAAACATCTTCAGTCTTCCTGGTTGCAGCAGTCCCAGCTGGACCGTGATGTCTGTTCCAGCAAAGGACGGGGAGCGCTGCACCCCTGTCGGGGCACTTCACTCTCTTGGGAAATTTTACAAAGCTTTTCCAGTTCCTCCAGACTATGGGTAAACATCCAAATGATGGTATCACAGCTTTTAATATTCTCCCATCTCCCACCAAAACTGAGATGGGGAGAAATATTTAAAGTTTCAAGAGCACAGAAAGCGAACAACCGGTTCTTTGTTGTTGTTGTTGTTGTTCCTCTACAAAGGAAGAAATGGCACAGGTGTTTTTGTACTCCTGACTTAAAATTAAAAAGTGGGCTTGCAGAATCAAAAGCTCAACTTCCGGGCTTCCCTGGTGGTGCAGTGGTTGAGAATCTGCCAATGCAGGGGACACGGGTTCGAGCCCTGGTCTGGGAAGATCCCACATGCCGCGGAGCAACTAGCCCCGTGAGCCACAATTACTGAGCCTGCGTGTCTGGAGCCTGTGCTCCGCAACAAGAGAGGCCGCGATAGTGAGAGGCCTGCGCACCGCGATGAAGAGTGGCCCCCACTTGCTGCAGCTAGAGAAAGCCCTCGCACAGAAACAAAGAGCCAACACAGCCACAAATAAATAAATAAATAAATAAAATTAATTAAAAAAAAAAAAACAAAAGTTCAACTTCCCTCAGTGAATGGAAAGGCGTTTGCCCCTTAGCTTGGAGTTTCAAGTACAGTCATTTTCATATACGTGCTATGTGTCTAAATTGTTTGCGAAGTAAAAGTGATTTCACGTTGAAAATCTTCTGGCCACAGTCTATAGAAAAGTGTAAACATTGTTATATGAAAAAATCTTCAGATTATTGGCAATGAATATTCTTATCTCACAAAAGCCTCTATACCAGTGTATTAATTATGGGTCCTCTAGTAGAGTGGTTCAAAAGTGGGGACAGTGGGTGGACTTTACCCCCCAGGGGACGTATGGCAGTGTCTGGAGACAGCTTAGCTTATCACAACCCGGGACAGGGGATGTTTTGCTGCTGGCATCTAGTGGGTGGAGGCCAGGGATGCTAGCAAACATGTGACAGTGCACAGGACAACCCCACAGCAAAGTGTGATCCAGCCCCAAATGTCAAGGCGCCGAGGTTGAGAAACTCTGCTTTTTGACAATCACATTCAACATTCAGGAAGTAGGTGCCTCTCCCCTTTCTTCCCCCGCCCAGAATTCTGCCTGAATTCTTATTGTTATTATTGTGTCTTAGCATGCTCTGCTTTAGAATACTTTTCCAGATCTTTTGCATCTCCAAACGTCGAATACTGGAGTCTGAAAATGCCATTTATGATGTAACTTATGATTAGCACTATAAATGGGGTCAAGAACGGTTATATTTTGAATTTGTCTACATTTAATCTCAGTTGTAAATGGAAGCTTCAGCACACAAAGGCCACACATTACCTTTCAGGGGAGAGATTATATCAGTTGGTTGGGTGCCTTGTGTTCTATTCAAGTTGAAACTGGGCTTCCCTGTCAGACTGTTACAGCTCAACAGGTTCCGATCTTCCAGCAGTAAGCACAGGCTTCCTGCCCAAACGGCTCCTTGTGTGTAGAGGGAGCAGATCCGGACCACTGGAGCATGGCCCTCCACCACCCCTGAGCATCCTCCCTATTATCCGCTCAGACCTGGGAGACCAGCCTGCCCGACAGCTAACAGCTGTCCGGGGACACCTGCAATTGAGTCAAGTTGATGCCCAGGGACCGTGTAAGGCAAGAACAAGAAGTTCAAAAACCCTCTTCCTCGCACGCCTCTGAGTCCCACAACTCACACTGTGAAATCGAATATCCACCTTATTCTTCTCCGTGTGTCAACTTTGCTCTTAAGATAGGGACAAAGGGGACTTCCCTGGTGGTGCAGTGGTTAAGAATCCGCCTGCCAATGCAGGGGACATGGGTTCGAGCCCTGGTCCGGGAAGATCCCACATGCTGCGGAGCAACAAAGCCCGTGAGCCACAACTACTGAGCCTGCGCTCTAGAGCCCACGAGCCACAACTACTGAAGTCTGCGTGCCACAACTACTGAAGCCCACGTGCCTAGAGCCGGTGCTCTGCAATAAGAGAAACCACCGCCATGAGAAGTCTGTGCACCGCAACAAAGAGTAGCCCCTGCTTGCCGCAACTAGAGAAAGCCCGCACGCAGCAACGAAGACCCAACGAAGACAAAAATAAATAAATTAATTAATTAATTAACTAATTTTTAAAAAAAGATAAGGACAAAACTCCTTTAGAGCCCACAAGGTCCTCCCCACACCCTTTGCTCTCTCCACTCCTGCCACACTGGACTTCATTCTAATCCTCACATAAGGCGTACTGTCCCACCACAGGGCCTTTGCACAAGGTGTTCTCATTTCCTCAAGCTCCCCTCCACTCCCCGCTCTTTACTTAGTTAATTTACTTGCTCCTTTAACCGACATCAGCTCAGCCTATCACTTCCGTAAGAACTCTTCCCAGACCTCCGTAAGTCAAATCCCTCTAACACACGTTTCCACCGTACCTTGCTCTTCCTTCACAGTACTCACTGTTGCAGTTTTACAACTCTTTGTGTAATTATTTGAATAATGTCTGGCTAGGACACATCATTGTACTCTGAGCACCAAGCACAACACTCGGCATATCATAGATGCTGGGGAAGTATTTGCTGTCTGACTATTTAATTAAACAAACGGACAAATGAATGAAACAACACATGAATGAATGAATGAGACTATCCTAAAATGTACAATCAGCAGCAAAGCCATAGGTGTGAAACCGTGTGTGTGCTTAGGTCCAGGTAACCATCTGGATTGTCAGTATTTGGTATTTAGGTTATTGCAAGAAGCAGAAGAGAAAACTTGCCTACAAAACAACTGAGAAAAAATTGTATACCTCACTTAGAGCGTCATTGAGTTAGAGAACAACTCCCACACTGTGCTTTAAAATGAAGCCAACATCCAGATTCTCATTGCAAAGTTGGCTCCCCTAGAATTCTCCTCTTCTCTTGCCTGATCCTGCTGCTTTCCTAAAAGTGAAATATCCATAGCTGCACCATTCCTTTACTTTCTTCTTTTATTTTTTTGCTTTGTTAACCTTCCTTCTTCAGCTGTATGTTGTGCAGTACCCAAGAGGCCAACAGTACCATGTGAGATATTTAAATACAACTTTGAGAAATGAGTCTGTCTTAGATATAAAAGCCTACAGTCACCATGATGAATATGACTGCAATGTTTAAAATCCCTAAATAAAGAGATGCAGAACTTTCTGCATATTCATTGCTGAAATGAATATTATATATGATTCCTGATTTTGTAAGCATTCAAACAAGGCAGGGGAAGGGAATGTGGATTTACTTATTTTTATCAATGAAAAGAAACGGCACTTGACCAAAGAAAGAATTCTTTCCTCTAGGTTAAAGAGTGAGGTGTACGTGGAAGGCAGTTCTGTGTATTAGTCTCTGAGCAAAGCTTTATTTTTAAATTATTGTGTCATTTTATGCACAGTCCCCAAATGCCTTGTCAGTGACAGCCACTCATTAAATCACGTAAACTATCATATAAAAATAAAGAGGGAACTTAAGCTACACTGAGCCAGGCAGTCCATTAGCAAATCCTGACTGCTCCCCATGGGGTCCCAAGAATTCTTGCAGGTAATGGAGGTATATATTAAGGAAGTATATGGTCCGTTTCCTTGAAAGGACTTAGAGGCGAATCTAAGTGACAAATAGATGAACGTGTGAGCAAAATAAGATTATTCAGATAAGTACTGTCTTGGAAAAATAAACTAAAGGTCAGCAGTGGATCCTCTTCACTGACAGAGGAGGGAAGCTGGTCCCTGAATATGAAACAGTTTGGTGAAAGGCTAGAAGGTCATGGCTCTGGATAAAGAATCTCCAAGAGGTCAGCTTGGTTGGGCTCCTCCACTTTGGGACAGGTGAAGCCACAGAATTAACTTGGTACATCTTCCGGAAGGGTCATTTTCCCTTTTTTGGCAAAAAAGGTATAACATTTTTCAACATGGAAACAAACGTGGCTATATCATGAGGAATCATTTTTTTTAAAAAAAACCTATGAAAATGTGGAGTCACAAGAACTCTCACAGACTGAAGGTGGGCGTACAGATGGGTTCAGTCACTCTGGAAAACTGTTTGGGAGTATTGACTAAGTTGAAATATGCAAAACGCACGGTCCAGAAGTCCATTTCTAGATATATACAATCCCAAATTCGTGCTCAGGTGCACCAACAGGTATTTACAAGAATGTTCACGGAAGTATTAGTCATAATAACCAACCTATCAACGATGACGTATATAAATACATTGTGGAATACTCACCTAATGCACACATGGCAATGAAAGTGTGTGAACTAGAACTACACAGAGCATCGTAGATGAATCTCACATTGAGTGAAAAAGCCATATACAAAGGAATAAATAGGGTTCGATTACATTTACATACAATCCCCAAATAGGCAAAACCAACAATAGTAGTTGGTTTCCTTTGGGGTGAAGATAGTGAGGCACAAAGGGGTAGGGGGGCTTCTGGGGGCATTTGTTTACCTGGTGGTCATACACCTTGTGATACCTCATTAAGCTGTCTATTTATGTTTCGTGTACTTTCTGGAATGTGTGTTATACATATTTAATTTAATCATATTCCAACGATTAAAACTTTTTTCTTAAAACATGTGACCCTTTGAAAATAAAAACACTAGCTTTCAGAGAAATATATTACTTGTGGGTGGGACTACCTCCCACCCCCAGGGCCTCCAATTTGCTGAAATATGTGTTCATCCTTTGTGATTAAGTTCAAGAGGTATTGGCAAGGGAGAGGGGTTATCGTAGAAGACCTGGGAGCTGGAAGGTAGGTGGGAGCTGGCCAGATTCTGTTTCCTAGCCTTAGGGGAAAGTCCATCAGGGACCCTGTCACCTGGGGACTGCCAAATGTAAGCACTAGACCAGGGTTACCTGAAGAGAGTGGAAACAGATTAATCCACAATGCAAGAAGAATTGGGTTTAAGTATAGAAGTCAGAGGGTAGAGCCAGATAAATGGCACCAAATGGCAGATATAACAAATGAGACAGTAAAGAGGAAACAGCTGGAGAGAAGTTGCTGAGGAGTTTAAGTGAGATCAGAAAAGAGAAAGGTGGGTTAACAGCTGGGACCTGGGGGACTGCCATGTTCCAGCATTAAGATTCTGAGGACTCAGAGAATCTGAATTTGAATCTAGGCTTCTAGGTGGTGTTAAGGTAGGAAGACAGAACCTATTTTGTCTAGAAGCTTGTTAGACTGATTTATAACTTCTAACTATTTGGATATATGGTATGCTGGTCTTCATTTGTACTCTCACCCCAGAGCCCTGGAATGTTAGGGTTGGACCCTTAGGAGCCTCACATTTCTCCCTTAGGAAAGCACATTTTGGTCACTGCTCTAGCTTATCAAGAATTTTTTGGAACAGTGATGCCAACATATCGATGCCAGTTATTAGCTGTTCCCCATCCCCCAGCTATGGGCAAGCTTCACATTGATAACATGGCTTCTGATTTATTCGTGCCAGTAAAAATGCTGAGCAGGACAGGAGTTGGGTCTGAAGTCTTGTGTGTGTACTTGTTAGAGATCTCCACGATTGATGTCAGACTTTTCATCTGTGTGTTTTGGGGGCCATTGTTTGACCATCAATATAACCACCTAATCAGTTCTGCCCTATCTATAAGGACATGGTGGGAAGTTTTTGAACTCTGATTCAATCAATATACTTAGCAGGCTGCTGATCTCATACTCGGGGACTCCTGATGAGAAGACATGGAGTGGTTTGACCAGATTTGCCTGGTTCCTGGTGCTCAGTGTTTGGCTGCCTCTTTTGTATATGACTCTCCACTCTGTTTCCTGCTACTGACTTGAAGAGCACAGTCAAACTTGGCCACTTGATAAAGGTGGAGGTAAGCAGTACACAAGGTAATGAGGTAAACCTTCATGGTGATCTCTGAAGTTTCTGGTCTGATGGGAAATTTGGCAAAGTCTTTGGAGAACCAAAGGGCAGGGGTCAGCACACTTCTTCTGTAAAGCACCAAATCATGAATATTTCAGACCTTGCAAATCATACAGTCTCTGTTGCAACTGCTCAACTCTGCTTTGAAATCAACCATAGTGGGAAAACAGCCATAGAGAGCACTGAATGAAATGACGAGACTGTGTTCTAATAAAACTTTATTTACAAAAACAGGTGGCAGGCCAGATATGGCCGGTGGGCCATAGTTTGTAGACCCCTGTTCTAGGGTATAAACACACCCTGGGAATAAAAAAGGACTTTAGGAAGTGGATTAATTTTCTGAATCAGTGAAGAAAACAACACCGTGTATCACCTTAAGGCGGATCTCACTGAGAGGCTCTGCTCTGCAGATCAAAGGCCATCAGAAGAAACCATCTAAAACACCAATCTGTTTGTGCCTTTCTCAGCCTGAAAATCTTCAGGGCTCATATTCACACGGAGCCTGGCCCAGCCACCCTGCCTTCTTTTCCAGCTTCATCATTCATCATTTTCACATACACCACGCCGTCCAGCCGTGCAGACCTCTTTCCTGATCCCTCGTTAGCTGGGCAGAGTCACATACCCCAACCTTTGCCCATGTTGTTACTCTGCGGAGAAGACTTCCCGTGCCATTTGCAAACTCTTATTCATCCTTCGAGACACGGTTCAAATGTCTCTGTCTTGACATTTCCCCAGCCCCCCTAGGTTGGGTTAATTTCCCCTTCTTCTATGTTCCCAGCACACTCTATACATAATCTATTCCTCAGTGCAACTTCAGAGTGATCCCTTCTAATTGATTTCTAATGGCTTAACTTTGTCTTGTACAGTATTTTTAAAATCTGTTTTGCTTCTTCCCCACTCGGTTGTGAACACGTTCAGACACGGTGCTGCCTTGTGAAACTTCCTTCACCTGGAGTTAGGAGTGGATCTGCCATGCAAAGGAAGGTGAGTTCGTGTTTGCACAACTGTTTAACTCAGTGCAGAATCCAGTCTGGGCCACCAGGGGTTCGTGAAATGATTCACAGTTTAGATTGTCTGTATTTTTATACTTTCAGTGGCTTAATAAGCAACTCTTTTTGACAAGGCACTTGGGAACTGTTCATAAATGACAGAATGACATGAAAATCAAGTCAGGTTCGGAGGTAAATATACGAATCTCTCCTCCACCTACATTATACGCTCCCTTCAAATCAGGGAAGATGATTGCTTGAGTTTATACAGCTGTTGTGTGTTTCTGCACATGCATTTTTCTCTTTGAAAGACATCTCATGAAAATCTCATTCTCGTATTAGATATGGGACCATGTTGCATTTTTTCTTCTTTTAATGGATTTCCTAGATCTTGTTGATTTGCTCTCCAGTTCCATTTAGAACACTAAAATGATCATTTATTCAGGGGAATCCTAGCAGCTCAAAGTGTGGCTGCAGTTTCTCAAAGTGCCTCCTAGATGATCCCTCATAGGGTTAAATCCAGGGGAGAAGAGAGCCCATAAAATGCCAGGTGTCCCCAGGCCTACTGTTACATTATTTGTCCAAGGGAAAGACAAATCGGTATTTGAGATGGACACGTGTTAAGTACTTAGTTGAACCCTGCCACGTCATCAGGTTTTCTGCAGCACCCACTTTCCAGATGCTGCTTTTTCTGCCAGTTAATGAATAGGGCACACAGGACTGGGGGTGGAGGTAGGGCAGTTGTACAGGTGTGTTCTGCCCCCAGGCTCATCCAAGAGGGCAAGTGGGAGGCTATTCACGCTGCCCTGACATTAGTCCTAGCCTTGGGCTGCCCAGGGTGGGGGGCCAGGGGCAGGGGGTCATCTTTTCATAACTTACACACAGGCACCTTATGGACCAGGACTGGCCCCAAGGAAAACGAAGGCAAAAATTCCAAAGACTGAGCACACCCCAAACCTCAATAAACCCTCACTTCCCGTGAAACTTCAGACAGCCTCACATTTTCCCCCTTATCTGCCCCAAGAATTCTTAGGGAAACAGTAGATCTATGAGAATCCCCGCAGCTGACAAAGTTGACTTGGTCCTGCCCCCGGTTAGGCGGTGGCATCCTCACCTCTCGCCCTTCATCCCAGTCTCTCCCTCACCAGCCACTCTGGCTGCAGTGAAGAATCCACCCTGCCTGGAGCGCCACAGCAGCCTGAAGCCCGTGCAGGCCAGCTCTGCAAGGTTACAGAGGCCACGAAACAAGCGAGAGGAAAAGGAAAAGTGGTGGAGATCAGTTTCTTTTCGGCTTGCCTGATTTCCTCTGGGCTCTGAGTTTGGCAGAGCATAAATAGATGATCAAAGATTTTTACTTTCCCAAGTTGGAATTATGTAATCAGAGGCTGCTACTCCTTTTGTTTTTCTGAAACTTCACTGGAAGGAAATTCCCCTTGCGTTCTCAATCACACTGAGCATTTCCCCTCTGCTTTTACTTGGACATCTTCAAGTCAACAGCCTCTGAAGCTAATCAGATAATTCTGGGTAAATTAATGCACACACTGGAGTTTTAAAAATATATCCTTTATGATCGTTTGGAGTGTGTGTGTGTGTGTGTGTGTGTGTGTGTGTGTGTGAGAGAGAGAGAGAGAGAGAGAGAGAGAGAGAGAGAGAAGAGATATCATACACCGACATGGATAACCCATTTCAAAAATAGCCTTGGGCTTCCCTGGTGGCGCAGTAGTTGAGAGTCCGCCTGCCGATGCAGGGGACACGGGTTCGTGCCCCGGTCCGGGAATCACCAAGTGTTTCTTTTCTACCACGTAATATTTTACCTTTTAAATCATCCAAAAAAAAAAAAAAAAAAAAAAAAAAAATAGCCTTGATTCCTTTTCCCAGATCCACTGAACCCAGGAACTTGGCCACACTCCCCTCCAGCCCAGAGCTTCAAAGATGCGTAAGTACTCTATCCCCGCTCCCATTCTGAGAACCTTTTAACTCCTTTTGACAGAAGAAATAATTTCTTCCCTTAATGCATGGATTCTGACTCTCCGAGGCTTCAGCCTCCATTGCTAGTGACTCCCAACTCTACCTTTGGCTCCTGAGACCCACCTTCCTCCTGGACATCCCCACATATTTATCCCCAGCCATCTCCAGCTCCACCTGTGTCTCCCACCATCAGCCCACCAGACCTGCACTTCCTCTGGCATTTCTTGCAGCGCTGGGAGTATGCCCAGTCATCCAAGCAGGAAATGCCATGCCCCTGGCCAGGAATTCTTTTCTGGTAAACAAGCCTTACTCCTACTGTGTCACAGCCCTGAGCCCAGGTCCACACGCGTCAGGATAGCCAGGGGGGTCTCCTCCCTCCTGCTTGTCTCCGCATCTAGGCAGTTTTAGCCTCTCCATTCCTTCTCCCCTTGCTCTGGCTCAGGTCCTTTGCTTCTTACCCAGACCTCCTTAAATTAGAATGATGCCCCGTGGGCATTGGGAAAGACAGGGGTGGGCAGGCTTTTCCCATAAAGGGCTCAGGTAGTATTTCCGGTTTTGTAGGTGAAGATGCAAAATTAAGCCTACGATATAGGTACTTATATAACTAGAGAGAGAATAATATAGGTACTTATATAACTAGAGAGAGAATAAATTTCCACAACATATTCTACTGACAAAATTCAAAATATAATAATAATTGAGGACTTTTTTTAATAATATAGATCTGCTATTTTAATAATACGGAGAACAATGGAATTCTATTGTGGGGGAAAGATAGTATTTTGCTTAATTAGGTTCAGAGTTAGGGTTCCCTATCATCAAAACCTTTTGCAAATGTTCAGCTGTGAAAACTCATGCTTAGCTCGTGGGCTAAACAAAAAACAGGTGGTGGACTAGATTTGGCCCATAGTTCTTCTAAATACTTCAGGGAAAGAATAAGAGAGAGTACAAAGTACTTGACACACTATGAGTATTCAAAGGATGTTTGTTATTGTAATTATTTCTTATCTTCCTATCCGCATTCACCCTTGGCTTTAGTCATGTAAATACTTGAGGTTCCTTGAGCTGTTTCGTCCCTCTGAGCCTTTGCTCATACTGTGCCATAAGCCTTCACCTCCTTAGGAATCCTTTCGTGTTCCTCTCCCTTCTTCCATGTCTTTCCATCCCTCCCCGCCACCCCGTCAAGGTCCTGCTCAGAGGCACCCTTTACAGATCCCCCTCCTTGCCGTTGTAGCATTTGATGGTGTACTTTCTCCCCGTTAAACTGTGAATAGAAACCATGCATTACTCAAGAGATCTCCA
Organism: Lipotes vexillifer; assembly: GCF_000442215.2. Taxonomy (NCBI): domain Eukaryota; kingdom Metazoa; phylum Chordata; class Mammalia; order Artiodactyla; family Lipotidae; genus Lipotes; species Lipotes vexillifer. The sequence continues at coordinate 2,605,747 of NW_006774075.1, forward strand.
GCTCTGGGCCCAGTCATATTGTGTGTTCAACAAATATTGGCTGAATAAATAAATGAACCTCCTCCATGCAAATGCGAGACTCAGCAGAAACCTTCCTTGACTGCCCCAGTTGCCAGGGAGCTCTTCGTTCTCTGCCTACCTAAAGCCCTCATGGATTTTCTTACAGGGACCCTTGGCTCTGGGTACAAATCCCACCTCCATCACTTCCTCGCTTTGTAGCTTTGTACAAGTCACTTAACTTCTCTGAGCCTCCACTTCCTTGTTGGTAAAACGGGGATAACAATGGTACTCATCTCACATGCTGTTTGCAGATTAGATGAGATAGAGCATATAAAGCTCAGCACACTGAATACTCTACGAATGTCTGTTGCTTTGTTCACATTTATTGAGTAATGATCATGGTTTAAGTCCTTTTGTTAATATGTTTATTCCTCACAATGACCCTACGAGGTAGGTACTATTGTTATCCCCATCTTACAGATGAGAAAACTGAGGCTTTAGAGGTTGTATAGCTTGTCTAAGGTCACACAGCCCATGTGGCAGAGCCAGGATTCAAAACCAAGTTGTCTGCCTCCAAAGCTGTGCTGCTAACCCTGGCTGGTAGAGATGTACTCCTTCTGCAAGACTGTAGGCTCTTTGAGGGTCAGGATTGTGCTCCAGAATTCTTTGTATCTTTCCTAGCTACCAGCACAACACCCTGCATGAGGTGAAGCTCCATAGACACCTGCTCATTCATTTACCCATCCCTCCTCCACCCTGATCCAGAGGAGGGTGCTGAAGTGTTCTAGAGACATTTCCTCTTATCCAGGCTTGACCACCAATGAGGAGCTTTGTGTCTCAGAGATGGCGATAGGAAGGGAAACAGAAAATAATAAACTAAGGAAGGAGTGCAGATGGGGTCTGGGGAGAATTTTGCCTGCTCAGAAGGTGACAGTGTGCTCTCAGCTTATCTCGTAGAACTCATATTCCCCTTGGGAGCACCAACCCCACCATCAGTAAGTGGCTCTAAGGACGCTGACCAACACAGGCTGACTCCACTGATTGTCTGTAACGTGACTGTTCCTCTTAATCAAAGTGATGTCCTCCTTTGATTTCAGAAAGTGAAGGAGAGCAAAATTAATGATGCTTCCAGTGGGCTTCTGATGGCCACAGCCGGCGAGGGGTCACAGGGCTTCGGAGCCTACTGCATTTCGATGACGCGCACAGGGATTTCATCGCTAACAAGGGTGCTGTAAGTCTTAATTACCCAGAACCGAAGCCTCACCTTGCTGCCTGTCCCTCCAGGAGCTCCCTGTGAAGTCAACGGGAGCTTTGCCTTCAGTTCAGCCTAGTGAAAACTTGCCTGTAAATGTTTGCAAGTTACCTTGAGCACCTCGGATAGAAACAGGAGAGAATTATTTGTTTTTAGAATGTTGGTATGGCCCCGTCACTGCCTTGCCTGACACGTACCACAGTGCTACTCAAATCCCGCTCCCCTTACCTCTGATTAATTCTGGACTGTGGGTCTCTTTTCTTCCTGGTTGATGATACACTTCTTTGGTCTTGCTCTTAGACAAACCACTGGTAATCTCTCACTGTTCTCACCCCTTGCTTAGCAGCTCCTCCTAGAAAGCCTAATGCATTTTCCATTAGAGGAACCAGTTTGCCCTTTCCTTTCCAGCAACGACAAGCCGAAATCTACCCCCTTGGAAGAAGTCAAGACCCCCTCTCTGGCTCTTCCTTCCCTCTGGGAGTAGATGCTCTTGGTACCCGACCCATGTCCCCCTGACCGGGAGCTGCTAATAGCTCACAGCTGCTCCCTTCTCCTGAGACTTGCCCTGGGAGAAAAGCACCAGGCATTTTCACCTGGAAATGCCTGGGAGGTTTTGTCTCCCCTCTGGGGACAGCCCATGGCCAGGATGGCCTGATAACAGGGCACAAGGCCCTCACGTCCCAGAGCTCCCCGTGGGATCAGGCTGGGGCTAGACCACGTCTCCGCCTGCCCTATTCGTGCTTCCCGTACATCTTGTCGGGTTTCACCTGAAAGCAATCCCCCCAAGAAACTGCTGGCCCAGAAAGCCAGTCTCAGGCTCAGCTCTTTGGCATCCCAACCTAGGACGCCTCTCTATGCCACCCTCCCCACTGCAAGCAGAATAGTCTTCAGAACCTCAGCTTGATCTTGTCACTTCTTTTCTTAAAACTGTCCATGCCTCCCATTGGCCAAACTCCGTCGCATGGGTCTAAATCCCACAGACCTGGTGCTGTTTATCCCTCCTGCCTCACTTCTCATCACACCTTCTGCCTCACCGGAGAGGTCACTTCCTCCAGATGGGCCCACCCAGACCCACCTCTATCGGGCCTGAGACATCTGTGTGTGTCTACACAGCCCTCTGGGCTGACGCCTCCCATAAATCCCCTCATATTGGAACTGCCTGCCTGCTGTCTTTCTCCTCCTCTAGACCGCAAACCCCTCCAGTATTCCCAAAGCCCACCATGCATCTGGCGCACATGAGACTTTCAGTAACTATTTGTTGATTGACTAAATGAACCGATGCATGATTGAACTAGATAGTTCATAAAAGTTTACTAGTGAGAGCCAAATTCCCATTTCAAGTTGACATGTCAACATCGCCTACTTGTGCTTTATCTAAAGTTTTCCTAGATAGAAGAATTCACTGGAAATGTATTAAAAGGAAGCAATGTCTTCAATACACACACACACATATGCAGTCTGGTTAAGGTGTCTAATATAATCAAGGGATGACTAGGCCCAGATATTTCAGAAGGTTTCCATTTCTTTTGGACCCTGAGCTTGACAACCAAAGATTTCCCAGTCCCACCAGTCTCTAACTCTCAGTGGTCCTCTGCTGAATTTTAAATCCCCTTGCCTTCCCTGTCTGCTCCCAACAACAACAAAAACAAACAAATAAGAAAAAAAAAAGCCAAAAAAGTGCGCAATTCCAAGCGCCAGAATAGCTCTGCTCATCTGAGGAAGAAACCCTTGAACATCAGTGAACCATGATTTTAAACTGCCATTTCACGGCCGACTTTTCAGAAAAGCATCACCCTGCTAAGAAGTTGCTCTTGAATGCAAACCTTGTGACTGCCGGGATCGTCCAAGGTTCTGACTTGCCTCATTCTCTCTTTGGCACTGGGTGTATTAGTCAGTAGAGTTGCATTAATTCTCGGCATGACCTCAGACGAAACACAAGCAGCATTAACAAATTACCAGTGATGGAGAGGCAAATGGAGAAAGGAAGAATATTCAAACAGCCCTATTGCTCTGTGCTGCTACGTCGTCTTGACCAAAATTCACAGAAATATTAATCCTCCTGGAATGCTTAGCAATGCATATACACTAACATTCCTGAGGAAGCTAATAATTATCTCTTGTTAGCAAGATCAACTTACTGCAGTCTTTCACTGCAGGGACAGAAAAATACTGTGACTTGCTATGCTAAGTGAAAACACGGCGACAGGATAAATTAGGACATTTAAGCTAACAGTAATAAAGACACACAGCTCTGGTTCCCCTCTACATATAACTGATAAAATTAACAGAAAATAGACACCATGGTAATGGAAGAATGCATTGTGAATGGTTGGTTGAAACACAAAGGGACAAACTTTTTCCATTACTTACGTTGTTATAGCTAATATTTATTAGGTACTCACTGTGCATGGCACGACTCTTATCAGGGACAAGGATAATAATAAATTACTACCTGTCAGCCATGTGCACCGTAACTTCATTATGTGACTAGGCAGCAGTCTTATTAAGTCTTCGGAATCTATTAAAAGTCTCATTTTGAAACAATGAACCACGAGGAACAAATTTATGAATTGTGGATCCCTGGTATTAACCCGAAGACTCAGCCTTGGAGAAAGAAAAAAACATTCTTAAGAAATAAAATTAATTTCTGCCAAGGAAAATCTAAGAACATACGTTAGCTGACCCAACCAGATGCCTCTGGCTGTGCTGTAACAGAGATGAGGCAAATATCTAATTTCACAGGAAAAAAATTTATAGACTAGACATTGAATCAGGCAGAGTCCAGAAACCTCCCCTGCCGGGTTCTCAATCAAATGGCATAATAAACAGCCATGCCCTCGCATGTCCGAGATGGCCCTCTGATCCCTGGCTCTGATCGGTATCATGCTGTCACCTCCAGAAAGAACTTGCCCTTTACATTCGCTAGCTTAATTTGCTCAGTGAACATTGTAGATTGTTTGCAAAATTGGTTGCAATAAATCCTCACATCAGTGCATGCACATCCCTTTGCAATGTCACTTTGAACCATCTCCTGTTGAATGGTGGGGTCTATTCCTCCTTGCCCTGAACATAGGAAGGCTTTGTAACTTGCTTTGACCAAAGGAATACAATGGAAATGATGTTTTGGTGACTCCTGAGCCTGGGCCTTAAAGGGCTTCGCAGCTTCTGCTCTCACTTTCTTAGAACCCAGGACCACCATGTAAGGAAGGAAGACCCAGCTAGCCATCTTGAAGATGAAAACTTCGATTGTACAGCCAACAGCCAGTACCAATTGTCAGATGTGTGAGTGAGGTCATCTTGGACCATCTAGTCCCAGTGCTATGGAGTTGTGTCCCTCCAAATTCACATGTTGAAGCCATAATCTCCAATGCGATGGTATTTGAAGGTGTGACCTTTGGAAGGTAACTAGGTCATGAGGGTGGAGCCCTCATGAATGGGATTAATAACCGTATAAGAAGAGACATGGGAGAGATGGTCTCTGTCTCTATCATGAGAGGACACAGGGAGATGACATCCCCTGCAAACCAGTTAGAGAGTCCTCACCAGGAACTGAATCATCTGGTACCTTAATCTTGGACTTCCTAGACTTCAGAATGGTGAGGAACAGATTTCTGTTGTGTAAGCCGCAAAGTCTATGACATTTTTGTTACAGCAGCCTGAACGCAGTCATGCTGCCGGGTGACGGAAGCTGCCTCAGGGACTCCAGAAGACCTCCTCATTGAGCCCAGCACAAACTGCTGACCCTCAGAGTCCTGAACAAATAAAAGAGTTACAATTCTAAGCCTCTCAATGGTTTGTTATACAGCAATAGGTCACCAGACCATGAACCATGTAACAGACTTTAAAATTTCATGCATTGTTTTAAAAGAGTGATTCTGCTCTAACTCCTTGTACAGAACAGCAGCTTCTAGAACTGTATTAACTTGTGAAGCGAAGGAATTTCTTCTCGCTTTTTCCCCATCATCTCTTACAGCAATTCACACTGAGACCGAACTGTTCAACCTTTTTGTCAAGGGAATAATAAAAATTGAAGGCTCAGAAATGCTTGTTCACTGGGTGACTGATAGTTTGTTTACAGTGAAGTGGGTTGAAAGGCAGCCTCAGGTATTCAGCTCTGCCTAGGTGAGGCATTGCCAGCCCTGCCAAGAGGCCTAAGGAGGAAGGGGTCTGGGGACGGGGACCTTTGGATGGTGCATTCGTCAGGACTCTTCAAAGAAAGAGACCATGTATAAATATATTTCTATCTATGTCTATATCTATATGGACTGGGTGTGCAAGAGATAGAGAGAGAGAGAGAGAGAATTTGTTTTAAGAAATTCACTCACGTGGTTGTGGAGGCTCAGCCAGTCCAAAATCTGCAGGGTAGGCTGGAAGGCTGGAGATCCAGGGAAGGATTTCAGCTGGAGTCCAGAGGTGGTCTGCTGGCAGAATACCCTCTTCTTCCAGGGAGATCAGTCTGTTTCTATTAAGGCTTCGGCTGATCAGATGGACGGTAATCTGCTTTACTCAAAATCTCCTGATTTAAGTGTTCATGTCATCTGGAAAAATAGCTTCACAGAAACATCTAGAATAATGTTGGATCAGATATCTGGGTACCGTAGCCTAACCAAGTTGACACACACAATTAACCATCACAGATGGTGTTAAGAGTTGAATTGAATCTCCCCCCAAAAAAGATATGCTGAAGTCCTAACCTCCAGTATCACAGGATGTGACCTTATTTGGAAACAGGGGCCTTACAGAGGTAATTCAGTTAAAATGGGTCTTTGGGGTGGGCCCTGATCCAATAGCACTGATGTCCTTGTAAAAATGGGAAATTTGGACACATGGCCAGATATGCACAGAGGAAGGACCACATGAGGACACCCAGGGAGAAGACGTCATGTGACTGAAGTTGTGCATTTACAAGGTAAAGGAGGCCAGGGAGTGCTGGCAAACGGCAGGAGCTCGAAGAGGCGGGAAAGGGTTCTCCCCTGGAGTCATCACCATGGCTCTGCCAGCACCTCAGTGCTGGACTCTAGCCTCCAGAACTGTGAGACAGTAAATTTCTCCTTTAAGCCATCTAGCTTTGGGTACCACGTTACAGCGGTCCTAGGGGATTAATACTGATGGATAATTGGCAACCTTGTTTCCGCATCCGAGAGACCATGGGCACCTGCCCATCTGGGGAGGCAGGGAGCTAAGCAGAACCTTAAAGTGGTCTTCTCTCCTTGAGCTCCTGTCCTTACACCATGGGCCTTTGACAAGCCCTAGGGGAGAGAGAGACCTAAAGGAGCCTGGAAAGCTACTATTTCCCCCCAAAGAGGCAAGGACATTCCCTAGATTTCTGGATCACCAACTGGGGTGGGAGGATGGGGGTTCTCGGTCATGAGTTGGTGGGGGGCATAGGTGCCCATCCATTTGTGGAAGGGATCTAGCAACGACCGGCGACCAGCGTGGCTCTTACAGCAAGGGGCTGCTGGTCCTCCATCGTTATGACTGCCACCCTGTGGTGGAGAGCAATCCAGTAGGAGTCACGCTGAGTTCCCAAAATGGGCAACGGCGGGGACTCTGGAGCCAGACAAGCCTGAGTAAGTCCCGGCTCTGTCAGTCACTAGTTAATAATAGTAATAATGGCTGTCATTTTCTTGAAGGCTAAGCACTTCAGGTACATATCTCATTGACTCGTTCTAACGGTTTATTTAACAGATGAGAGGCTGAAGCTCCGAGAGGTTAACAAACTTTCCCAGAGTTGCACAGCCAGCTAGCATTCTAATACAGGCAGTCTGACTGCCAAGCCCCAAATCCCAAATTCTTAACCACCATACCCGAAAAAAACATACTGGGATACCATGGCCCAAATCAAATCTCTGTACTTAATCAGGCCTACCAGCAGGCCAGAAGCACCCACTCTGTTAGATGTTCTTAAAGATACCAGAAAAAAAGCAAGACTGGGCCTTGGCCTTGAGGTGTTGATGTTCTAGTGACAGAACATCCATTTGGGAGTAATTATGACTGCCATCGCCCCCTTCTTCTGGAGTATGGAAAGTTTAAGTTCACCCACAGGGAAAGCTTTAGTTACTAGGAGCGTCACTATTTTTAATGAGTTGGCATTTTGCCCTCCAAACACATCAGCAGTTGAATGCTTTTTATTAGAAGAGTTCTGTGGGCACCGCGAGACACTTGGCAACTCGAGGAGGTTGGGCCATTGCTTAAAATGCTAGGCAGAAGGTCCAAATTGTTGCTGATCACTACCCGAGCCAAATCGTTGATTAATTCAGACTTCATTTCCCCTTGTCTTGCACCTTCTTTCACATCTGTGCTGCTTACCTGACTTGCAGGAATGGGAGGGGGTGAGGGCTGGTCAGATAAAAGCGCTGCCACGTTTGCCAACCAAAGGCTGTGTGCCTTCACCAAGTTATTAAGACAGTACATCAAGACATGGCTTCAACATTCATCATAAAGGAGAAATCACGAGACCGTATCCTGGAAACGGAACAGTCTTGGAATATAAAGGAAGGGCAACACCCTGGTATTAGCTGTCCGCTGCCTCCAGGCACTTGCCCATCCAGAGCAAACAGTGGGGCCCCAGGCAGCCACGGGAGCCAGAGTGTGTTCAGAGGACAGGGCAGGGAAGAGCTGCCACACAGGGTGGGTCCTGGAGATGGGCACTCCACGACCTGGTGGCTTCACACACCTGTGGCAGAGAGGGCAGAGAGCTGTGGCTAAGAGGAGCCCACCTGCAAGGTGTGATGGAAGGGCAAGGTGGGACTCCTTGGCTGCAGAGACCTGTCCCTGGTGGTGGGGGGATCTGGGGGGGCCACAGGCAGAGCAATCTTAGGTGAGATTCAAATAAACGTAGGTTGCTGGGGACAGGACTCTGGGTGACTATGTGTTTCCTGGGGCCGCTGTAACAAAGTACCAAAAACTTAAAAACTGAGTGGCTCGAAACGACGGAAAATTCTTGTCTCACAGTTCTGGAGGCTAGAAGTCCTAAATCAAGGTGTTGGCAAGGTTGGTTCCCTCTGAGAGCATATAGGGAGAATCTGTTCCACGCCTCTCTCGCAGCTTCTGGTGACAGCAGGCAATCTTTATTGTTCCTCGGCTTGGAGATGCATCACTCCAAGATGGAGGCCTTGAGGAAGGCCTCCATCTTCACGGGGCCTTCTCCCTGAGTGGCTCTGAGTCTAAATTTCCCTCTCTTAAGGACACCAGCCATACCGGATTAGGGCCTGCCCTAATAGTGAGCTCTTGATTACATCTGCACAGACCCTATTCCCAAAGAAGGTCACATTCACAGACACTGGGGGTTAGGGCTTCAAGATTATCTTTTGGGGGGAGACAGTTCAAACCAATGAAGACCCTAATGAAGGTCCCCCAACGGGCTGTAAGCAGCTGAAGGATGTGCACTATTTTATTTATTTCATATCCCCAGTGCCTAGGAACACCCAGCAACCTAATGTCTGATTAGTGCTGAATGAATGAATTAGCGATAATCTTAGCCGGATCTGTGTGATATGGCTTATCTGGCCCCGATTCTGAGTGTAAAATCCTGGCTCCATTACCTTCTACCTGAATGGTCTTTGGCAAGTCTCTAAGCTCCCCTGAGCCTCGATTTTCTCCTTTCTAGAATGAGTATAACATGCAGGATGGTGGTGAGAAGCCAAGAGATAGAGTATATAAAACAGCTGGCACGTAGTAAGTGTTCAGTAAGTGAGAGACACAATTTTTAAAGGAAATTCCAAACTTAACCCTACATGCTACCCTCTAGTTCACATTTCTTTCCACTACATTCATTCCATCGTATCAATTCTTCAAGATTTTCAAAACGCGTACTATACAGGCTAATCTAACTGTATTTTTCAGGATGCTTTCAGTGGGAACTGGCAGAAACTCATTCAAACTCCATTCAAAAAGCAGCACGGAAGGTATTTATTAGCTCACATAATGCCCTACTGTTTGGTTTCAGGCAAGGCTTGATCCAGAGTGCAGACAATGCAATCGGGGATCTCCTGTTTCTCCAAGAGGCCCTCGTTCTGTGGCTAGCAGAGCCTCAGACTGAAATCCTCCCAGCCTAACAACCCCAGGGGAAAGACATGGCCTTTCCTGATTGCAGCATCAGAAAAGATCCAAAAAAAGATCCCAATTTGCTTGATTTGGATCATGTGCCTGTCGGAACCAGTCTAATGACTGGTTAATTAGCCAAGAGCATAGGATATGCGAATTGGGCAGTTCCAGACTCCTTTGAAATGGAGTCCCTACAGAAAAAATGGTTCTGTTACAGAAAGGGATGCTGAAAAGATTTAAATATGAAATGCCCCTGATCCTTAAAATTGCCCATAGAACAGAAAATTTTAAATGAGGCTAAAAACCATCAGGCTTCTGGAAAAGTACCCGGTGTAGTTTTTGAAAAAAATAAAAACAGAAACCATAGCTTAGATATAATAACTTGCTGCTTCAATATAAAAATACTGCCTTTGTGGTCCTCATAGCACATCAATTACTGCTGGGGTAAGGAGGGCTGCTGGGAGTGACAGAGTGAGAGGGCCTATCAACGTATCAGCTGTTAACACTAGGATGTCCCTGCTAGGGAGACTGGACCACAGCCAGGTGAGGCAACTCCTTATGGATACACGGAGGTCTCCTCAGGCTGAGGACGTGGGGTGGGGTGGGAATAAGAGGAGGTTCTGTGGCAGGAGTGCCGGTGTGCTCAGGAAAGCCCTGCCTGAATCCACTTAGGTTTACCTCACAGTGTTTTTTTAACTTTTTAGTTTTATACTAGACTTTGCTTTATGCAAAATACCCCATAACTCAGGTTTAATTTCCCTGGGGGAGACAGATTTTGAAATAACAATCAAATCGGTTTTTTTCTCCTCTTTTTGCTGCTCTAAGCAAACTGGGAAATATTTCCCCCTGAGGGACGATAGTCCTGTCACTCATGCAATAATCATTTAAATGCTATTTGCTTTTTTCTTTTTCTTTTTTTTTTTTTTTAATTTTTCAGCAGTGTTTGCATACAGCCCTCCCCGTTTTATATTTCTACATTTTTTAAAACTGAGTAAGAGAGACAGCATGTCCATGTTTAGGGTTTCATGAGAAACTCAACTTAACTTAATGGCCAGGGGTAGACGCAGATGACTCATTGATGAAATTAGCCAGGATTTGTACAGTGCTTTTGACTATTTATCTTGCATTCCTATTTCATCATCACACAATCACATTATCCCCATTTTATAGATGAGGAAACTGAGGTCCAGAGACGTGAATTAGCTTGTTAAGGTGCCATACACAGACTTGAACCCAAATAACATCAGCTGACATTTACTATTCTAAACAATTGCATGCAGTGTCTCATTTAACCCTCTTTAAAAAATTGTGTGGTAGTTTATAGTTATCATCCTCATTTGACAGATGAAAAAATTGAAGCTTAGAAGTTTAAATAAAATTGGTAAGATGCAAACCCAGATCTATCTCACTGCAAAGCTGCATCCAAATACAGAACAGGCCAGAGTGGGGAGTGGTCAGATTTACCCCATGCTCCACTGAGAAGCCTTCACCTGCCGAGCCGGGTCTGTGGATGAACTATTTCCAGACATTGCTCATTCAGAAGTGCTGAGGCAGCCTAGATGGAGGTCCAAACACTGAGACGAAGGTGCCCAAATGACAAAGCGTCAGAGTGAGCTGCTGCCTGCTGGTCTCACCGGCTGAAAACTCGGGGACCCCCACGTCCACAAAGATGCTGTAGACAAAAAGAAATGTCTGATCAGCAGAGAGGTCCCAGCAAGTCCAACCACCCACTGCAGCCAACAATCATGTGCGTGTCCATCCTCCCACGTGGGGTGTGGACCACATGGATACGGGGTGGAAGCAGCTAGAACACGCCAATTCCTTCACCAGCAGCTAAGGGCAGCCCTGGCATCTCTCATCAGCCCTAAGCACCCTCCTCCAGACTCCTCTAAATGAAAAGCTCCCACTTACCAGTTAATCAAAATCCTGACCATGAATGAGAAAGAAAAAAAAATACTCCATTAATTAAAATCTCAAAAGATGCCAGTGGTAACAGTCTGCAGACGCTTTCTTGCTGTACTAATCCTTTCAGGAGACCAGACACCACCAAGCAGTATAAGAGTCACAGGTGCTATGATTAGGCCTGAGAGCATGTAGCTGTGATAAGTGGAATAGGGAGGATTTTTAATCCTCCTGAAATCCCAAGCTTTGAAGGTAATTAAATAATTAATGAGAAGCAAAGCTTTCCCTGCCTTCCCAAGAGAGGTTAAATTTCCAACTATCTTCCCTGTACAAGAGTTTTTCTAAAATGCCTGGAGAGCATAAGAAAACAGATATCTTCATTCGACAAATATTTATTGAGCATCTACTATGTGCCAAGTATTCTGAAAGGTGCTAGAGACGCAGTGGGGAAGTAGATAACGTTTCTGCACTCATGATGCTTACATTCTAGAGTAAGGGGCGATGGTGAATGTGTAAACAGGTAGGTTGAGGGAGCTGTAGAAAAGAGAGCAAGGAGACGAATGGAGGGTGAATAGAGGGAGATGAGATTGGAAGAGGTAGGCAGGGGCAAATGATCTAGAACCTTCTAAGGACATGGTAAGATGTTTGGATACTATTCTAAGTGATTGGGAAGACTTGTGGGTATTTTCGCAAGAGGTCATAGAATCTGATTTCACTTTGTCAAAGTTAGCTCTGGCTTATAGGTGAAGAATGGTTATGCGGGTGACTGGCAGGGGCAAAGGGGACAAAAATATTCAATGGGACCAACAGTCCATGTCAGATCATATTGCCTCTGATAGAGCCCAATTTTCTATTGACTTTCCTACACAACTAGTTGGTATTTTCAGGACGAATTTTCTCTGTTGTTTGGCAGAGTTCCATCATTTCAGACTTTCTAGGGTCTTAAGGCAGTATTTTTATAAGCTGACCTACCCTTTTATCCTTCTCGGGGCTCAGGGGTGGACCTGGAACAAGGAGAACTGACTGTAAAGGATTAAGAATGTCGGCTGACCAGGCCAACCAGTGAAATGCTTTTTTCATTTCCAAGGTACATAGAGGCTGCATGACTGTGTCCTTGAAGCAGTATAGACACGCCTGCATTGTGATGTCCAAGAACTTTCCAAGGCAATGTCCTTCAGGCATGGCGAGCCTGTGGGCAGGGGACCATCAGCCCTATGAATGTGGGAGTGACAGGAGAGAGAGGCTAAAAAAATCTGTCTCTGTTTTCTGCACCGACTGCTCACATTCTCATTGAGGAACTGCTATGGTCTGAATGTTTGTGTCCCCTTAACATTCATTTTTTGAAATCCTAACCCTCAAAGGTGATGGTATTAGGAGGTGGGGCCTTTGGGAGGTGTTTAAGTCATGAGGGTGGAGCCTTCATGAATGGGATTAGTGCCTTAAAAAAAAGAGGGTTCAGAGAGATCCCTCCCCGCTTCCACCACATGAGGACACAGCAAGAAGGACCCAACTTATACAGAATTAGGGCCCATACCAACCATGCTGGCACCATGATCTTGGACTTTCAGTCTCCAGACCTGTGAGAAATAAATGCTTGTTGTTTATAAACTACCCAGTGTATGGTATTTTGTTACAGTAGCCTGAATGCACCAAGACAGGAACTAAGGCTGTTTTTTGGACTTTTGGCCCATTGATGCCCTTATGTTCATAAAGAACAGAGGTGTAAGAGGTGGTTTAATGTAAGAAATGTTGAAATTTTATTTGTCATCTCCCTGGATATGAAGTTTCCACTTATTTTTTGTTTCAGTGTCTCTTCCTCCACAGAGAGGGGCCTTCTACACATAGATTGATGTCCCCAGGATAAAAGTGGAGTCTTCTAAAACTAGGATCTGGGCTCCCCTGGTGGCGCAGTGGTTGAGAGTCCGCCTGCAGATGCAGGGGACACGGGTTCATGCCCCGGTCCGGGGGGATCCCGCATGCCGCTGAGCGGCTGGGCCCGTGAGCCATGGCCGCTGAGCCTGCGTGTCCGGAGCCTGTTGCTCCGCAACGGGAGAGGCCACAACAGTGAGAGGCCCGCGTACCGCAAATAAAAAACAAAACAAAATTAGGATCTCATGGAGCACGGAAGTTGCCTTGTTCCTGATGGGAAGTAAATCTAGATTCACTTCTAGCTAGAAGGAAGCAGGCCAGAAATTCAGAATTGTAGGTCCCTGGGCCGGGTGGATGTGCTAGAATGGGAGCCACAAACCTCCATCACTTATTTTGGCAGATAGAAAATTGGAATTTGGGAGGAAAGTTTTGCATCAGGTGCTCAGACCAAATAAATACTCCCACTTCTTGCTGAGATCCCAAACGCTCTGCACTCCGTCTACCAGGCTGCAAATGACTCTCAGCACTGGACTCCTGGACCATGTATTGACTGGAGCCACCTGGAGCACTTGATGACAATTCCATGCCACCATTCACTTTCTGTATTGCTTCCTTTCTTCTTTCCTTTTGTTCTTCTACCCAGCGACACTTCTGTAATGCCAACACAGATTGACTCGAGCACGTTTCCTTGGTGCCAAAACTGTAAGATGACAATAGAACAGAGAATGAGAACACAGATTCTTCAGTGGGTTCAAATCCTGGCTCTGCCACTTACCAACTATGTGGCTTTGAGCAAGGCTGAATTTCTCTGTGCCTCAGTTTCCCCATCTGTAAAATGGAGATAACGTTTACCATATCTGGGTAGAGATTAGATGAGATTATATCTTTATTTAGATGAGATCAAGTACATAGCAGGCACTTAATGTTTGTTGTTCCTATTGTGGTTATTACATTGAAAGAATTGGGTTAAATAAGATGTAATCTCTGAGCAGGGACTTAAAATCTAGTATGTGAGGTAAAAGACACTTAAATAATTTTAATATAGGCAAAAGGAGATAAACATTCTAATCAGTATGTGGGAAAGTCACCATGCGAGCTATGGTGGATTAAAAATAACTGCAGAGGGCTTCCCTGGTGGCGCAGTGGTTGAGAGTCCGCCTGCTGATGCAGGGGACGCGGGTTCGTGCCCCGGTCCGGGAAGATCCCACATGCCGTGGAGCGGCTGGGCCCGTGAGCCGTGGCCGCTGAGCCTGCTCGTCTGGAGCCTGTGCTCTGCAACGGGAGAGGCCGCAACAGTGAGAGGCCCGCGTACCGCAAAAAAAAATAAAAAAATAAAAATAAAAAAAATAAATAAATAAAAATAACTGCAGAGCTAGGGGCTAGCCCCCATCCCATGCCCCACCCCCCAACCCCTTAAAACTAGTCCACCCATGACCTTTGACCAATAGAATGTAGCTGAAATGACTCCAGATGCCTTCCAAGTCTAAACAATCAGAAGCCTTGTGGCTCCCTCCTGATTTCCTTGGGATGCTCCCTCTTGCAACGGAGCCTCCATCTGAGAAACGCCACCTATGGGTGCTCCCATCGGCCCCGGCTAAGCATCAGCTGTCAGCCATGGGAGCCAGTCACCTTAGATGGTCCAGTCTAGCTAGGCTCCCAGACGACTTCAGCTGTACCAACGCCCAGCCACACCTGTGATGCGCAAGAACACCTAGTAGAGTCACAGCATTTCAAGAGATAGTAAATTGTTGTTTTAATTCTTAAACACTAAGTTTTGGGTCATTAGTTATGCAGCCAATCATAATACCCATGGGAGTTTAGGAGAAAAGAGTCCATTTCCAGCCAAGTGATCTAGAAGGTTTCCTAGAAGACGTGGCATTGGAGAACGTCCTACGAGAGAAGGACTGCGACAAGAGGCTCTGGAGAGAAAGTCATCCAGAGACAGGCAAGAGTTAAAGCAAAGCTTGGAGGCAGGCAAAGGCGGGCCGCATTTAGCACCTGGCAAACAGATCTGCGGCTGGAGTGAGGCTCTGGGACAGACGGGTGAGACGGAGAAAGAGAAACCCAGAGTGTCGTTCAGGGTCAAATCACGGGGACGCGCTCACTTTGTCTCTCTTCTCCAGGAAGGAAAACTTGTCCCTGCTCTTCTGAGTAAAGGGGCTTTGTGGGAAGCAAAGGGGCCCCCTGGGTAAGGGAGACAGGAGTCTGCGGGAAGAATGCAAACTGCAGAGCAGGTGGACTTCCCCCAGAGACCCTGGCACCGGAAGGTTGCTCCGGATCCCCCAGTGGCTCTCCACCGCCCCACCGCCGACCCCAATCGCACGCACAGTGACATCCCGAGCGCTGCACAGCCTCCGAGGTCCCGGGCACGGTGCTCTTGCCCCGGCCGCATCCATGTCCCCTCCGCTCACTCAGCTCCAGCCACACCACCTCCTTGCTGCTCTTGGAAGAGCAAGCACATCGTGGGCTCAGCACTTTTGCACTGGTAGGTCCCTCCGCATGGACAGCTCATCCCCCAGATATTCACATGGGCCCCTCCTTCCGTTCATTCAGGGGTCTGCTGCCCTCTCGGAGAGACCTTCCTTGGCACCTAAACAAAAACAGTTGTCCCCCACCTGGCCCCCAGTCCTCTTGCTGGCTCTGCTTTTCTTTCCAGCACTTACTACTCCATTTATTTGTTTTTATTTACCAATCTTTCTAGGTAGTTAGTTATGCTTGTCCCTTTTGTTTCTTTTAATCTGGAGTAACCCCTTCCCACAGTGTTTTGTTATGAAATAGATTTTTTCCCTCCTCAGAATCCATTCCTTCCTCCTGTGGCTCCATGATGCCGGAGCTTACTAAAACCTTTTCTACTTTTTGTGGGGTGGGGGAAGAGGACTTTGTTTTTGCATAGACTTTATTTGGTAGAGCAGTTTTAGGTTCCCAGCAAAACTGAGCCGAGAGTACAGGGAGCTCCCATATACCCTCTGCCCTCATATACACATACCCTCCCCCACTATCAAAACCCTTCCCCAGAGTGGAACGTGTGTTACAAACCATAAACGTACATTGACACATTGTTATCATCCAAAGTCCGTAAGTCCAGAGTTATGGTTCACTCTTGGTGTTGCATACTCTGTGGGATGGGACAAATGTATAGTGACAGGAATCCATTATTATGGTATCATACAAAGGATTTTCCATCCTTAAAATCCTCTGGGTTCTGCCTGTTCATCCCTCTCTGTGCCCTAGCCCCTGGCAAACACTGATCTTTTCACTGTCTCCGTAGTTTTGCCTTTTCCAGAAAGTCATGTAGTGGGAATCATATAGTATGTAGACTTCAGATTGGCTTCTTTCACTTAGGTTCCTCCATGTCTTTTCATGTCTTGCTAGCTCCTTCTTTTTAGTGCTGAATAACATTCCATTGTCTGGATGTTCCACAGTTTATTTATCCATTCACCTACCGAAGGGCATATTGGTTGCTTCCAAGTTTTAGCAATTTTGAACAAAGCTGCTACGAACATCCATGTGCAGGTTTTTGAGAGGACACTCCTTTGGGATTTTACGGGAAGAGTATGTTTAGTTTTGTAAGAAATTGCCAAACTGTCCCCGTTTATTTTTTTTAATCTATTAATTATTTACCTCTCCAACTAGAATACAAGCACCATGAAGGCAAGGACTTTGTCTAAAGCTTAGAATAGTGTCTGGCATATAACAGGTGCTCCATAAAACTGGTAGAAATCAATGAATGAATAAATGAATCCCAGGCAGTCCGCGGGCTTAAGGTACCTCGTTACTTCTCAGCAGCAGGGATTTGTGGATCTTGGTTTTCACTCTCTTCCATTGTGCTCCACTTCTTGTTATTCCCAGGCAATGCCTTCCCCATCTACTCAGCCCAGCTTTTCTCTCACAGCTTCTGCTAACTCATCACCATGGCTTACTCACAGTTCCTCTCGTGTCGCTACCGCCTCCCCCTGTGCATCTGTCCAACCTCTGCTCTCTCTGCCGACCTCCCAACTCTCCCTGACCTTCCAGCTGAAAATCCAGAGGCAGAGAGTCTGACTGGCTCAGCCCATTCCCCATTTAGGCAGAGATTTGGGGCCTTTGACTATGTTCTGGGTCTTACATACCTGCTGATTCAATCAGCCATGGCCATGGGCACAGAGCATGGCAACCAAGACATAGAGCACTACTTTCACGCAGCAGAAGCCCAGGGATGCAGCAGTGGCCTTTAATGGCCTGTTGACCAGAGCCTGGGGTCCAGGATGACTAATTCATCCTTTAGAGAGATACTGAAGGCTTCTGAGAAGAGCAGTGATTGACCAGATCTATGGTTTCAGAAACTAACTTCGGCTGCCCTGCAAATGAGAGTTAGTGACTGAAGATGACGCATGCAAGACAGGTTGGGCCGCCATGGCCAAGTGAGCAGGTGAAGCCTCAGACCAAGCCAGTGACCTTGAAAATGAGAAGGAGGGAGCAGAAGCATGTGGGTCTTGGACCTGAAGATGGCCGTCAGGCCCATGAGGCTGGAGTTTAGCAGAAAGGCTGCGTCTGGACACCTGGACATCATAAAGATACCACTTAAAACTGTAGGGTGGATGGTGTGGCAAGAGATAAGCCAACATGGACATTTGGGGATATCTCTTAGCTGTAAAAAACAGATCAAAGAAGAAAAACTTGACAAGTAATCTAAATTGGAAATATTTATACAGATGGGTAGGGACTCAGAGAGTCACAGAGCCCAAGAAAAATAGGGAAGCGTTTCCCCAGCTTACTCTCATATTCTCAAAAGCACAGGTCCAGAGGGTCCTGTATTAGATCTCGCCCCACTCCAAACCCCAAGCTTCTAGTCTGTTTTCCCGCAGAAGGTAGATACTTCTCGGGAATCCACAATAGTCTAAAAATACGGCAGCTGGGCTGCAGTGCCGCAATTAGTGGAGCTGCTGTCCCAGGAAACCCTCATCACATTTTGCTTAGATCAGAGAGCGGATTAACTCTGAGGTCTGTCTGAACTCTGCAAGACATCACTGGTGGTCTGCTTCCCGCAAGCATTCAATCTTCACATCCAAGGCAAGGAGGAAGTGCCAGATAGGAGCCCAAAGCAACTTTTCTCTCGGTGACTGAGATGAAAATACGCACCCTAGGACTCCTGACATATTTGATTTGCATCCTGTCTCCCTACGTCCCTTGAGCTCTCTCTCCCTTTGCATGAATACCTTCCCCAGACCCGAACCTCCTTTGGCATTCACAAACATTAGCACAGCTCTGAAGCCCCAAGCCCTTCATCTATGTCATGTGTTGGAAATAAATGTGGGAATTTCTTTATCTATTAGGGCTCCTAATGGCATGCAACTGAAACTGACTCTGACTAACTGAAATCCAAAGGGAGTTTACTGGAAGCATACGGGGTGACCTGCAGAAAGAATACAACGAACAATCGAGAATCAGACTGCAAGGCAGGAAAACAAGGGAAACTCCAGGACCCCAGGCAAGTGGGAGATATGCATTAATCTAACCAGAACATTAGCAATGGAAGAAATCCACTGCAACAGTGTTGTCTGTCCTTGTGTCACCATCCTCATGATTCTTATTTCTGGGAGAAAGAGAATAATTGGACCCGGTTGGAATTGAACCCATACTCAGACAACATGAACACACTAACTTTGCAAGGCAGTTTAGACTGATGGTGAGAGCGGGTCTCTGGTGCCTCATGGATTTGAATCCAGGCTCTGCCACTTACTAGCCATGTGACCTTGAGGTAGTCCTTTTTGCAATGATCCAGCTTCCCTCTCTGTAAACTGGGATGCCTATCCTTGGGGATTGGTGAGTACTAACTGGGTAAACCTGTGATAGCGACTGGCACAAAGGAAGTGTTCTACAGCTTTGATATTAATACTGCTAGGAACGCACAGGGTCCCTGGATTTACAGTCCAACCAAGAATGACAAGATGAGAGGTCATTCTCTGAAAGGAAGCAGGAGCTATTATTAGGGGAGGCTGAGTGTCCACAAAGCAATTACTATCCACAGCCAATACCTTATCTCTCCGCCAGACTGTAGCCACCATGAGGACAGCAGACTCTCTTCTTAATTCACCGCTGCATCCATCAGCACCTGAGAAGTGCCTGGCTCAGTGAACCTTTGTCAAATACGCAAATGTTGACTGCTGCTTTTTTGTGCGCCTGATCAACCAGCACAGTGCTTTGCCTGCACACAATAAGTATTTGCTGATTGAATCTATAGGTCAGTGGGATTCTTAGAAAGGGGAAGAACTTTGGGATCAAAGAGATGAACTTGTTTTAATAGGACTCAGTGGCAGGCAAGTGATGGTATAATGATGCTAATAAGCTATAGATGGACTATATTGTTTGTATAGATTAGTGTATTTGTATAGATTATAGGCCAGCTGCTGGCCAGTCTAAAACCCCTAGATCAGCATGAGGGGATAGGGAAACCACCAGTTACTTCCCTCATCACCTTGGACAGGGGGTGGCTCATCTGTCCCACATTGGTCCTGTCCCTGCCTTGGAGGCACTGCTGGTACCTCATGAGGACACCCTGGCACCCTCCACACTGGCTTTCAGAGGCTCTGAGGATAGGGCTTAGCCAGCCATCTGCCAAGCTTGCTCGCAAAGACAGTAGGATGTCATGGAGGAGCATATTCGATTAGGAATCATGAGAGCTCAGTCCTGGTCCTGGCTCAGCCAATGGTGTGAGGTCTCTTGCTCTCAGTGACCTGATCTAAATCATAGAGTAATCCTTGACTTGGAGCTCATGGAGATGTTGAGCAAATGAAATCCCACCTGTGGTGATTTCATCTGGAACTCCTTCTGTTTTAAAAGAGTCATGCACCACAATGTTCATTGCAGCACTATTTACAATAGCCAGGACATGGAACCAACCTAAATGTCCATCAACAGATGAATGGATAAAGAAGATGTGGCACATATATACAATGGAATATTACTCAGCCATAAAAAGAAACAAAACTGAGTTATTTGTAGTGAGGTGGATGGACCTAGAGTCTGTCATACAGAGTGAAGTAAGTCAGAAAGAGAAAAACAAATACCGTATGCTAACGCATATATATGGAATCTAAAAAAAAAAAAAGGGTACTGATGAACCTAGTTGCAGGGCAGGAATAAAGAGGTATATATAGAGAATGGACATGATGACATGGGGTGGGAGGGCGAAGCTGGGGTGAAGTGAGAGTAGCATCTCCATATATACACTACCGAATGTAAAATAGCTCGCTGGTGGGGAGCAGAAGCATAGCACAGGGAGATCAGCTCGGTGCTTTGCGATGACCTAGAGGGGTGGGAGGGAAGCTCAAGAGGGAGGGGATATGGGGGCACGTGTATGTATATGGCTGATTTGCCTTGTTGTGCAACAGAAACTAACACGGTATTGTGAAGCAGTTATACTCCAATAAAGATCTATTTAAAAAAAAAAAAAAGGGACCCAACTCAAACTGGCTTCAGTGAAGAGGAGACTTTACTGGTTCATGTTACTGAGAAATCCACTTTGGGGCACAATTGGCTTCAGGGGCTGAAACGTAGTATCAGCATCTGATTTCTCTCCATCTCTCAGCTCTCCTTCTGCTATAATGTCTTCATTCTCAGTCCCTAAACCATGGTCCCCAGCAGTTCCAGAGTCTCATCCCTTCAAGTTCAAATCCAGCCTCCCAGCAGCTGGGATAGACTGTGTTTGGCTCAACATGGGTAATGTGGCCAGGCTGGACCATCTGGATGCAGCCACACTGGACAATCAGGCCTGGGTCCAGTGCCCACCATCCCCATGATGAGTGAGGGAGCTTGGTCAGGCCTGGCTATATGCTTAACCTTCAGAGCTGGAAAAGAGTAAGAATTGGGGTTGGGGGAGAAGCTCCAGTTTACCTCACAAGTCGGGAGAGGAGTGGTTTGCCAGAAGATATTTGGGGTACTATTAACAGAAAGAGAAGTGGATGCTGGGTGGCTAAAACAACAAATGTGCCCTACACCCGGGATTTTTATATCACGTGATAGGAAGCATGCATTGCAGCTTCCCTCTTTGCTATGAAGTCTTTTTTCTTCCCCCTAACAAGCTCCTGCAAGCGCCTGAGGAGCAGCTGTCTCACCCTACAGTCATCTGTCTTCCTCCTCTGAACTTGGTAGCCCACAGGACGGTATCACTCACCAGCAACAGGTGGTGTCGGGTCGTTAGTTATCTTTTTATGTACGTGTCCTGTCTCTTCATCCATATAGCAGGATCCTGGAGAACGAGGGTCACGTCTTATTCATCTTTGTGGCCCCCAAAGCACTTTGCCTGATGTTTGGAGCATAGCAGACAGTCCCTAAATCTGCTGACAGATCAAACACCTGGTTTATATGCTTCTGGAACTAAGGAAGTAAAAAGCTTGACTCAACTACAAAACTACAAAGAAAGAGGAAACCTGTGTCCTCTACACCATTTCTGAAAGATCGTAGATTTTTTCTGGACTAACTAATGATGCTGGGGTCAAGATGTGCTGGGGTCTTTTTTCCTCTGCAGCCCCCAGCCACTGGTATCATTCTTTTTAATAAAGGACTGAATGAAGGCCCAAAGAATCTTAGTCTCAGCTGCCCAGTACCCTTGGGTGGGTCGTATGCCGGCACAGCCCACCTGGAAGCATGGAGGATGGCAATCTCAGGAAGAGGAAGCAGACGTCTGTCCTCAGTGGCTCCCACCTCAGGCCACAAGGCAGAGCCCCAAGGTCCCATCAGTGGGACTGGCTGCTGGCTCCCTGCCCTGTGCTGATCTCTACTACCCATCCTCATTCGTAACCCTGACATCCAGCAAAGGGAAGAACGAGAGAGGAGGGCATGGAAAATCAGAGTCAGATGTAGCTTGGATGTTGAAACCGTCCTCCCAGGTGGTTCCTAAGCCCCTGTGGCTCCGATTTCAGAATCCCCTGCGGGCCATCCTGGGCCAGGCGATTTGCACCTTTGTCTCCAATCCCCTCAAACCGCCCTTTAGGGCCAAGTGACTTGTCCAAATCCGCGCAGCCAAGCCAGGATTCCCTCACCTGCAAAAAATACAAGGATTAAATCAACGAGCCACAGAGAGCATCCACCTCCTGGTATAGTCACAAAAATCAAATCAATGGGGGAAGAACGAAGAAACGTGGTTGGTAAAGGAGGGAGTGGTTAAACGAGGTCAGAAGATCGGTGGGTGGAGCGGCTGAGAGAAAAACCAGGCTGTGGGGTCGGGGGCAGAACAGGGAATCAATTAAAGCTCCAGTCTCTAGCCGTGGCTCGCGCTCGCCCAGCGCTACGAGCTGCCAGGGCGAGCCCGGGAGGCGGTGCGCCGGACCCCTGACCCCGCCCCTCCCTAGCTCCACCCAGTCATAGGCCCCGCCTTTGGGCCCACCCCTGCCCCAAGCCCGCCCCGCCCCCAAGGCCCGGAAGCGAAAGCAACTCCTCCTCTTCCGAGCGGGGTCACGATACCGCCGGCGGGATCCGGGTTTCCGAGAGTGAGGGCTGCTCGGCGGGTCAGGGCGGCCACCGGCTGGAGCCATGACCCCGAACCTGCGCACCGCGCTCATTTTCGGCGGCTTCATCTCCCTGATCGGCGCCGCCTTCTACCCCATCTACTTCCGGCCCATAATGCGGCTGGAGGAATACCGTGAGTGACCTCTGACCCCACGCTGTGGCCTGGCCTCAGTAACTCCCCTCCCTTCCCCCGTGGGGCCATGGTCAGAGCTTTGTTCGCCAGTCGGGGAGACCCGGCTTCGAATCTCGCTGTGTGCGGCTTTGTGACAGTGGACAAGTGACTCTCAGAATCTCAGCAACCCCTTTAGTAGTTATCTGTTTGTATAATAAAATCATCTAGCCTCTGGTGAGACTCAAAGGTGGTAATGAAAGCAATCTGCGCATAGTAGGTCGACACTAAATAGTAGTTCATACTCATATTCACTGAAGTCTTTTAATGTATCTCATTAGGCACACATTGGACCATTTAATTTACACAAGCTCACTTTGAGGTAGGGATTATTATCTGTTTTACAGATGGGGAAACTGAGGCTCAGCGAGGTTGTTCAGCATGCCCCAGGACACACAGCTAGTAAGTGGCAAGACAAATACTCCTACTCCCGCCTCTGTTTCCAGACCTTCCAGACACTGAAGCTGAGAATGATGATGTTGAGGGGAGGGAGATGGACCTTAATTATCCTCAGCTTGAAGGTGTTTTTATCGCACTTCATTTCCACTCCCAAAGATGTCTTTGAGTGGAAATGTTTCAAACCTAAACTGTTAACCTGGGTTTTTGAGTTTTTCCTCTCCTTTCTCCTCAAATATTTTTTCAGATTCATTTTAAGCTGGTTGCTCACATGACAGTGGTCAATATCCTGCGAGTAATTTTCTTCCTTAATCATTCAAGTCCTATCATTCTAAAAGCCAAGCTCTCCTTCCTTGAGACCTATACCTTAGCAAGGATTAGCACTTTGATACGTCTGAAACCATCTGTCAGAGAGAAAATATTAGGCATCAGAGGCTCATTTTGTTCTCCAGGAAACCTGAACCGTCTTGAAGATGGAAGAGGGCCAACTGTGCCCCTTGACAATATTAGTGGAGGCTGAAAGCTTGGCGATTTGAAGGCGAAAGCTCCGTGTAAATGCTCTGCCCATTACAGATGCTACAACATTTAGAGCGTTTTAAGTACACAGATTTCCTTGTGGCTTCTTTCCATCAGCCAAGATTGAAATGGCCTCTGCATTCTGCCTTCCAGCCTGTCTCCATGCACCATGTGTGAGGGTGAACATGGGGCTGTGTGAAGCCCTGCATAATCTATCTGCATTATCCGTCCTTACTGTATCCTTGCCCCACGCTGTTTTATGACAACCTCTAGAGTTGAACTTGGGACAAGGGGGTCTGCTTTGGATCCCACTAGAAAAGCTTCAGTCACGAAGACTAGAGCAGTGGGTTTCAACTGGGGATGGTTTTTGTCCCCCTAGGGACAATTGGTTCTATCTGGAGACATTTTTGCTTGTCACAAAATGGGTGGCATAGGGTGGGGTAGTGTGAGTGTGCTACTGGCATCTAGTGCATAGAGGCCAGGGGTGCCGGTAAACTTTGTGCAATGCACAGGACAGCCACCCCTGACAAAGAATTATCCGGCCCCAAATGCGAATGGTGCCAAGGCTGAGAAACCTTCCTCTGGGTCAGATGCTCAGGGTGTGGGTTTGCGCTGTGTCTCCCAACGACAGTCTTATAGGGCTAGTCCGGAGTCTATGGTTGTCCGAGTCGCCTTGAGACAGACAGATTAGGTCTTTTAAGTGAACATTTAGTGTGTGTGGCTACAATATCTGCATTTTTAACTGTAAGGCAGTCAACACCTGCCCACTTTTCTGGTTCAGTTTTAATTAATTTGGACACTCTTATCTGAGAGTCATAACTGATTCCTTAAACAGGTAATGATACTAAATAGCTAATATTTATTGAAAGCTTATTATATGTCTGACACTCTTCTAAGCAATTCTTATATATCAATCCATTTGGTGCTCATAACAACCCTTCATTGTAGCTGCTGTGTGATCATCCCCATTTTATATGTGGACAGAGTGAGGTATGGCACAGTTAACTTGTACAAGCACCCACAACCGATGAGTCCCAGATCTGGGATTTGCACCAGTGCCCTTAATCATGACACCAGGGCACCATACTGCCTCTCTAAGAGGGTGAGAGAAGTAAGTCAGATGAAGGTCTAAATCCCTTACTAGAGGAGGACCTTAAGTTGCGTTACTTAACCTCTCTGAGCCTGACCTGTTTCCTCATCTGTAACAGTGGAATTTGCAGGACTGAATTTACATGTTTTGGGGTGAATTAAATGAGATAACAGGTGTAGAAACACATAGTATATCTGTACACTAGGCATCCCATAAAAACATTTCAATAATAAGGAACCACAAGGGCAGGGAAGTGAGACGAGATTTAAGCAGGTGGACCGACCCAGGTGAGGCATTCGTGACCGGGTCATGGGAACCCTCTGTGAGGACGGAGCTTCAGTTCATTTCAGCGCATTCAGCTAGCATTTAGTTAGCTTCCTTTTCATTTTTTTAAGCCTGGATTTTAGCAATTACTGTGTGTCTGGCACTGTGTTAGGTGCCGGATGTATGTGACCGGACAAGACGGTCAGAGCTCTTCTCTCACGTCACTGCCTCACACGTACCTAGTCCCCCACCCACTCCCTGCACTCTGAGCTGGTCTCCCTGCTCCACTGGTCCCCAGGACCACCCACTCTTTACCCAGCAGCCACTGTGGTCTTTCTGGTTAGTGTGTTGCTCCTGATCTACCTTCTTTGCATTTGTGGTCAAAGAATTCAGACTATATGATTTTGATTTTTTGATAGGTCAAGATTTGCTTTGTGACTTGGTACAAGTCAGGTTTTGCAAATGTTCACTGTGTGCTGGGAATGATGTATATTCTCTTGTTTGGGAGTACAGAGTTCTGTATATGATGGTTCCAGATCATTCTTAATTCTGACTTAGATATCTTGAGGCCATATTATTCTGTGCACACAATCTAGAATATTCTTGGGGGGGGTTTCAATTATTATTATATGAGTCCTCTTTACCCCTGATATTTCTCCTGAACTCTGTTTTATCTGATATTATCATAGTTACCAGCTTTCTTTTGGTTAGTGTTTTCATGGTGTGTGTGTGTGTGTGTGTGTATATCTATATGTGTATATCTATAGATATACACATATAGATATAGATATCCTCTTATATTTAGCCTTTATTTGTCCTTAAGTCTTATAACCAGCCTAAACTGGGATTTTTTTTTTTCTTTTTTTACGGTACGCGGGCCTCTCACTGTTGTGGCCTCTCCCGTTGTGGAGCACAGGCTCCGGACGCGCAGGCCCAGCGGCCATGGCTCACGGGCCCAGTCGCCCCGCGGCATGTGGGATCTTCCCCCACCAGGGCACAAACCCGTGTCCCCTGCATTGGCAGGCGGACTCTCAACCACTGCGCCACCAGGGAAGCCCCTAAACTGGGATTTTTAAAAACTCCAATCTGATAATCTTTTTAAACTGTTGGATTGAGATCATTTTCACTTACGTTTACTGATATATTTACAGTTATTTTTCCTACCTTATGTTTTCTATTTATTCTTCTGTTTCTCTACTTCCCCTTTTTCTCCTTTTCTGCCTTCAAGACTTCTTTATTTAATTCTCTTCCCCTCTACTAGTTTGAAAGTTTTACATTCTCTTTTTCTTTTGTGGTGACAGTTTAAAGTTAGTCAATATCTTTACCTCTTATGAAAGATACAAAGACCTTAGAATGCCTTAGCTCCTGTCCCAGACGCCCCACCCGTCCTGCCTTGTGTTTATCACTCCCCAGATCACTTAGTACCATCCCTGTTTTATACAGTCACTGATTGTTTCTCTTTACCCTCATTCTTTACTCACTGATCCTTCTTTCATCTCACACCTTTCTAGTTTCAGTTTTCTTCATTCTGAAATACATCTTTGTGTTTCTTTGGTGAGAATTTGTAACTGGGAACATCCATTCTTGTGTGTCAGAGAATGTATAGAACTCCAGGTCTTCCACTGTGGCTGTCAGAAAGTCTATTGTGCTGTTTGCTCTTTGAATTCGATCCTCTCACCCGCTTGGTCAAAATACTTCAGTAACCCTCTGCTGTCCTCAGAGTGCAGCCGGTGGAAAAGCATTGAAGAATCTGAATCTGGAGTGCAGGGTGATCAGATTCCCTCTTTCCAGGAATCTCTGAGTGTGTGTGACGGAGGGGCTGGGAGGGTCAAGGTTGGAGGTAAGAAGGCCAGGTACGGGAAGGCTGTGCTTCCTGTGACCTCAGGGAGAGGCGACTGTAGCCTTAACCAGAGTGGTGGTGGTTATGGGACTGGGGAGAAGGACCGAATTCTGGAGCCAGATTTAAGAAATAAGTCTTCTGCAGGGATGTGTGATTAGCTCAGGGGTGAGGGAGGCAGAGGAAAGAGATTGACACCCAGCTTTCTGGGTCCAGCAGCTGAGGAGATATGGTACTAGACCTTATGAAATACAGGAAGTCTGTTTGGGGGACAAGAGGACATGCTAGTTCGGTTTGGGGTGTATTGAGTTTCAGGTACCTGGATATGCTCCTGGAGATTTCCTGTAGGCGATGGGAGCTGAGCCACAGGACCTGAGCTGGAGCTAGAGACGGCACGTCACTGGCATTGGATGGGAAGCAGAGTCAGTGCAGTAGGTGGGGCTCCCAGGCAGCATTCAGAGATTGAAAAAGACAAGCTGGTCCAGGGCAGAATGCAGGTGAACACTAGCATTTGAGGGTCTGAAGAGCAAGTGGTCAGAGGAGGAAGGGTCCTCAAAGGAGTGGCCAGAGCGCGAGGATTAAAACCAGAAGAGGCGGCAGTCTCAAGCCCCAAGAAGATAGCTCTTCATGAAAAGGATGTGGTCAGCAGGGCTAGGCTGCTTGAAGACGGTAAGAAAGAAAAAAAGTGAAAATATCCATTGGATTTAGCAAAAAGAAGGTAAAGCTCATTGGTTGTTTTGTTAGAAGTGCTTTCAATGGTTTGATGGCAGAAAGCAGATAGCAGTGGATTGAGGAGTAAATAGTATATTAGGTTGACTATTTAAAGATGTTGGGCTGTATGGAGAGGAGAATGATGCATTATTTTGCAGGTGGTCAAGGGGGCTGTTGTGTTTTCGTTTTGGCTGGGAGCAGTGGGAGAGCCAAGAGAGCCTTTGGACTAAGAAGACTGCTGGAGAGAGAAGACAGTCCATAGAGTGGGAGGTGGCATGGGATCTTGAGATCAGATGGAGGAGGGAGACTTGGACCAAAGGCAGGACACCTCTTCCAGCAACTGAGGAGGAAGGACAGGTGTGGATACCGCTAGATGTAGTTGTGATGTTGGGAGGTTGTAGATGCTTCCTGTTTGTTGTGGCTTCTGTTCTCTTTGTGACGCAGGAGGTCAGGTGACTATGCGTGAGAGGCACAAGCCCCAGCCAGACTCTCCCTCCTAGAGACACTCTCTTCCCTGGGCTTCGTGACTGCCTCTCTTGTTGGCTGTTTCTCTCCTGAGCGTCCTTCATACATTCTGCTCTGTCTGGGCAGACAGAGGAGAAGCCCACAGTCCTTGGAAGGGCCGGGCAGACACCCAGTCCTTGAGAAGGGGTGCCAGAGGCCAGCAAGGAGCCCAGGCCATGTAGGGCCCAAGTGTCGAGACACTGCTGACCCTTCATCTGGGCCAGCCTGACTGATGCTGGCCGGCCTGGGTATGGGGCAGGTAAGCTCTAGGGCCCCTGCTGGAATAAGCCTCAAGGCAGTAGAAAAGAGGCACAAGGCTGCTTAGGTAAAATAAAGCCAAGGAGATCTTCTGTGATTTAAAAGCAGACAGGCCATTATCACAAGACTGCTGTGTTGAATTTCATTTTGACATTCAGTGTGATCTCTAGCTCTTTCACTAACTCAGCCAGACTTTACCAAGTATTAGGGGGAATACAAGGTCAGTTCCACACGCGATACCTGAGTACTGAAATGAGCACTGGGGAGATGGCAGTTGGCATTGGCAGTTGTCAGCCCCACACCAGAAGTATGGGGACAGTTCTGCTGTACTTCTGGAGGGAATCCAGACGTTGCTTATTAGCTTTCAGCCTATTGGCACAGCATGATTGGTGGGAAGAGCCCACATTCAGGGAAGCATACTTGAAGCTATACATATAGCGCACATTCAGGCGCTGTAACTTGAAGCGTGGTCTGCCTTTTGTCTCTGCGTCCTGGAACCAGACAGTGATCCTGAATGTGGCTTTAAAAACTAACAGCATTTCAGGGCAACCTGTGAAATGAGACAGAATAAGATCATTTTCTGTGATCCTGTTCATGTTTAACATTAGTTAGATGTGCAGAAGCACAAAGGGTTTTGCCAGAAATCTTGTGTTCATTCAGTCCCCTCATTTAGGTGACTTGTCCAAGGTCACTTAGCACAGTTATTCCTGGATAGACACTAGACCCTAACTCCCCAGCCTTGTCTGCTGCTTAATGATGCCCTGTTTCACCTGCTTTTAGGACAGGGGAGAGTGTCTGCTAGTAAAGCCAAAGGTTACGTGGGAGAGCTGTGATACCTCACTTTTCCTCCTGTTCTCCTTCCGCCCCCAACCTCAAGCGTGTGGTACAGAGTCAGAGCAGGCCTGCGAGAAATCACTTGACTCAGAAATGCCTCTTACCTTGGAAGGGCATTTTCCCGAATATATGGCAAGTGCTCAGAATATGCTTTTTATTCCTTTCACCTTAGAGTCAAATGAAATGTACAGACTAAAGTCTTATTTTCTAACAGGCCTTCCAAAGCTGCCTGGATTCTACCACACACCCTGGTGAGAAACTAAAGTGTTCATGGTACTGGAAGGAGTCCACGCTTCCCATGGCCCTTTGGTCCCCCCAGCTGCTGGCTCACACTCACCCCCAGTACACACATCTAGTTCTGGATCACCCCGAAGTCAGACTGCAGCAAAGTGGGAGCACTAGAAAAGTATTATTTTATTTTATTTTTGCTATTTTTAAAAGAGACTTTCAATTAATCATCATGGAATAGTCACAGTGCTGTTGGACTTCCTTATACTTGTTTTGCAGTTGTGTATTTTTGTTGTTAAAAAAAAAAATCCAAGCCGACAGAGAAGATCTAAGAATAGTACAATGAATCCCTTTATGTCCTTCACCTAGATTTACCAGTTGTTAACATTTTGCCACATTTGCTTTCTCTCGCTATATATATGTTACACATCTATACATACATACATATGGACACGCATATGTTCATATATAATTACATTCCATATATAATCGTTACTACTATTTTGCTGAACCATTTGAGAGTGAGTTGAAGACCTTGTGAGCTTTGATGCCTAAACACTTCAGCATGTATTTTCTGAGCACAAGGACATTCTCTTATATAATCACAATTATCCAATCCAGGAAATTTAATATTGACACAATGTTATTATGTAATATACAGTCCATATTCAAATGTTGACATTTGTCCAATTACCTCAGGTTGTGAGTTGCTTTTATTTTAACTGTTCATTGGCAGGAGGAGATGGAGGGGTGTTCCCGAGGTGATGGTTTCACTGTGTAGGCCCCCCCCGCCCGAGGTCAGGTTCTGCACCTGCTTTTAGGTTTTTATCTGCTGATCCTCCCCAAGAGCACCCTCAACCAGTCAGTAACAAGACCACTGACGGGGGCTGGCAGTTTGGGCACGCTGTATCAATTTGCTGTGAATGTTAAATAAAGTAGCAAGTCACACAGATTTCACAGTATGGACATTTAATATAAGGATAGGTTTCACGTTCAAAGACTTAAACATTACGAGGTAGATTCTTTTGCTACCATACAAAAATGAGCCCGTCTGCATGTATTACTAAGTTTTAAATAATCTACCTTGGCCCTTTGAGTAGAGCTAAGGATCCTCAATTAAAACTGCAAATCAGCTCACTGCCTTAGCACCAGGGGGCAGAGTCGGGCTTGCTGAGACACTGGAGAGGGAACTTCTAACGGGCATCACAAAGCTCCAGGCCCCATGCTGTATATTTGCGTTTCAATCATTTCACTCCTGATAGAAGCATGCTCACTACTAAAAGGTCAGTAATTAGCTTATCCTGATTTGCCCACATAGTTAAACCCCTGACTTCTGTGTTGCCCTTTTTCCCAGAGGTTGAGAGACATTTGCTGTTTCTCTAATGATAGCAAAACAGAAACCTACTGTCAACCTCATCAAGATGTGCTTGCTAAGTCCCAAGGGACTAGTTTGTTTTCCCTTTAGCGTATCTCGCATTCACAAATAAAGTGTCTTTGTGTCATATCATGAATTTATATAAGACTGCTTTGGCCTTAGAGTATTTATAAAACATTAATGGATTAAAGAACCAGGGGATGTAGATAGGATGCTAATACCGGTTATCACTTGGTAGGAACTCGTGGTTTAAATTGCCCATCCAAGCCAAAAAAAGAGGGGGTTGCATAAGGACAAGGATTATAAAGAGATTATGGTCTATTTAAAATAAATCCTCAGCCTCTCTCCAACCTCATTAGCAATTAGCAAGGAAGTGTGAAGACAGGGATTCTTTTCTCTTCACCTGGTTCTCCATTTCATTGTAAGAGGTGAGAACGCAATTAGGCATTCCTTTGCCACGAGAAGTCAACGTCCTCTGATGCTTGGCAGCCTGCCAGCTTCTTTGGCTTTGCAGGACCTGCCTCTTGGAGAATGTGTTCCGTTCACCAGGTTGTCTGATTCTCTCAAACCTGGACATCTAGAATGCTTTCTGGCAATCAAGCATGTGTTAAAAATTCATCTCTTCCTTCTTCCATGATACTGGAGAATGGACCTTTTAGCTGTGAAAAATGATATCTGTTTTTGTTCCTGGCACGATCGATGACAGTGTAGTCTTTTACTAGTTGGCATTTTCTAAGAGCATGTTTGAGACACATCCATACTTGGAGACTTACATGGTGACAGCATGGTAGGGCTCACTCCTCCAGGAATTTAACTTCTTAGGAAATGAGATCGCCTTTTGTGTTATTTTAGGAAGTCTGAAACCTCAGAGGTCCCATTGTCACCCACTCTTTTGGCATCTCTTGGTCCACAGGGTCTTGGTTGTTGTTTACCTGCTACTTTTCAGAGAGGCCCAGTGGAGCCATCAGACCATTCTGTATAAGCAGCTTCCTTGTGCTGTGTCCTCTCTGTCTTGCTTAGAATTGGATGTCAAGATTCAGATAATCCCTGTTGCCCGGTGTTTTATTTGCCAAAGCAAAACTTAGCATTAATAAAACTCTCAGACAGGTCACTTAGGATTGACTTTCCGTCACATCACTGGAGAAGCAAGTTCAGTGAATATTTGATTTGGAAAAGCCCTGTTTCCTATACCTTTATGCTTGTGTATCTTTATGAGAATAAAGAAAACTGCCTAATATTAAATAAGAGCTAAACGTGGATTTAAAGAAACACCGTCAGCCTGATTAAAACAAAGGTTTGATTACAACACTTAATTACTATAATATAGTAGTAAACATCCTTTGGCTGCAAGTCTTTCTGCTGAAAAGCCACCATTTGTTTTTCAAGATACTTAAAATAATAAGTCTTTGTTTTCACAGGCCTTAGGTTTATTCAACACCACTTAGAAAGATGTGTGAGGGCTTGAAGCCCACAGACATAAAATGCCCAGTTTCTCTTGGCCTTCGCCTGTGGGACATCTCCAAAGAGACTGGCTAAGCTGTTGTCGCTAAAACGCGCTTACTAATTGGCGTAGCACCTGCAGTCAATTAGGGAAGCTTCAATTATCCAAACCAAAGCCACCCACCCAAAGATTAATTTTCTGCTCTATTTCCTATCAGAAACATGGCATATTTAGCTCTGGGTCTAGGCCCTCAGTGGAGTACATTTTAGACACCTAAACTGCATCGTTTTCTCGTGAATTATACTTGTTCCTGCAGTTCAGCAGCCTTGCTCTCCTCATATCACACCCACCAGTTCTTTCAAAATTGTTCTTTTGCTGTTGTTTTTGTTGCCTTTCCAAACTGCTGAGATCACTGGGAAAAGATGTTCGTTAGAAGCTTTTCTTCTGAAGTTCGGCTTTCTTTCACTGAAAATATCCAGTCTTTTTGCTTGATAGGATCTAACTTCTGTAACGTAAAAGCTTTGGGCAATGGCAGCTCTGAGTTGAATAGCACTCAGATATATTGTTTCCTAATTGTCCTGTGTTCCACGTAGATACAAAGATTTCCACTGCCCTGCCCCACAGTCCCCTCTCTAATGAGTAATTTTTCTGTTGTGTTTCTCAGAGAAGGAACAAGCCATAAATCGAGCTGGTATTGTCCAAGAAGATGTGCAGCCACCAGGTAAACATAAAAATCACAAGTCTCACATGTACTAGTGTGTTGTCGTTGGGAGTGGTGCTTTGCAGCAGGAGAAATCTTTGCTTCGAGGCTAGATTGTAACTGTGTCGGTATTTCCCAACAGTTGCCATTTTAGAGGTTGCCACCCCAAGACTTCCTCTTAATATGTTACTCCAGAAGAGTTTTTGCAAGTTTCTCTTCTGCATTTGATAAGTGGGCATAAGTGTGTAACAAGTGTGCAATTAACTATCAAGCATAAGTAGATGGGGCTTCCCTGGTGGCGCAGTGGTTGAGAGTCCGCCTGCCGATGCAGGAGACACGGGTTCGTGCCCCGGTCCGGGGGGATCCCGCATGCCGCGGAGCGGCTGGGCCCGTGAGCCATGGCCGCTGAGCCTGCGTGTCCAGAGCCCGTGCTCCGCAACAGGAGAGGCCACAACAGTGAGAGGCCCGCGTACCGCCAAAAAAAAAAAAAACCAAAAGGAAAAAAACAAAAAAAAAAAAAAAAAAAAAAAAAGCATAAGTAGATGTTTTGCAGACATATTTACCAAGCACCTATTTAAACACCACCCTCATGGGAAAATACTGTTTACTTATGAGCTATTTTAATCGATGCGGGATTCTGCTTTATACAGAAGCTCAAAAGTTCCCTGTATGGCTGAATGGTTAGTTACTTTGAGACGATCCAAGTTGGCTGAGAATGAGAGGTTTCTAGCTTATTAGCCAAAACTCTTGTAATCTGTGGCAGCGGTCTTTTTTTTATTCATTTATGTTTTAGCTAGGCCAGATACATATCTCCCTGCTGTGGGGCAATTTCTGAGCCATTTAAAAGTCTCTTGTCAGCTGCCACGGCTTCCCAGCCGTCCTGTTCCGGGGTTCCGGCAGCTTGCCCGCACTAACTCCAACTACATGGAAATCGCACAGCTTCATTCTGATGTCATCTTATTTGTTTGGGGTTGAGGGAAGTGGTAGGAAATTTTAAAACGAATCCTTTCTTTATTCGTGTTTCTTTCTATAGGGTTAAAAGTGTGGTCGGATCCATTTGGCAGGAAATGAAAAGGCTATCACCACCTCTGATTATGAAAGTAGGCAGAGTCTTCATGCTTTCATTTCTGCAGCAAGTACAATAAATCACCTGGCTAGAGAACGATGGCTGGAGAAGAAAACTCTAGAAGGCTGTAAAGAAGAGTAGTGTGCACCAGGATTAATTCCCTTCTTAAGTATCAAAAGAACCCTGAAACAAATCACACCATTACGAAGGTTTTCATGATTTGGTTTCCTTTCTAAAAATGAAGCTTTCTCACCCAGCTGCATTTGGAGGTGATCTACTTATTATTCAGTCTCTACCTCTTACCCACCTGAGCTGTGATATGAATACAAGCAACTAGGGAAGATCCTAGTCTGTTTTGCCATCTTCCAAATAAGTTTCAGTGAAAAACCACCATATTGAGCAGCCTCATAGGGCTCTTTGAAAATGTTAAAGTTGATAAAACTCTTTGAGGACAAGGTACATTGTACTCTTTAAGAATAAAGAGTTCAACTCAACTATCTCATTGGGAGGGTTGCTGCATTTTGAAAAATAAATACCTATGAAGCAAATCAAACTAAATGGGTATGCATGCCTAGTAGAAATCATGTTGAATTAACTGAAAATATGTGTATTAAAATGATTTCTTTTTACTTCACAATGGTGTAAGATTTTTTGTAAATCCTTTTTTGTAAGTGCATTAAATGATACCCAGAAGTATTATTTGACTACATTATATTTGACTAGGTATTTGACTCTTTGGTGTTTGTCAGATTGTATACAAGTAAAACTCTTTAAAGGTAAATAGCAAATGTATTGAGACAAATATTTATTGAATGTGATTCTCTACCAGATACCTCACCAGGTGCTGCAAAGATGAACATGAGAATACGAATTTCTTTCTCTAGTGCTCTCTCTGGCCCCTTACTAGATTATGTGCTTTTGAAAGACACATTTTTTTCATTTTTACATTTCCCAGAGTGCCTTGCACATTACTATATGCTGTCTTTTAGATGAGCTACCTGATGACATAATTTTATTATTGTGAACTGGGAGATGGCTTAACAGACAACTGGCATAATTATGTTAATTACTGTCAAAAAAAAAGATTGATAGTTCCAAAACCAAAGTCATCATTTTTGGTAGGCATTCCCTAACATTTAATTGACTTACAGTTAACAACCCGATAAAAGAACTGACTCATTTGGGGGACATTCCACTCTTTTCCTTGGAGGGGGCACCAAAAGGTTGTGTGACTTAGAGTCAAGCCTCTTGTGGGTGCTTAATTGAGATTCCTCTGTGACTGAGGCCAGTGCCTATACATCTGCTTTGGAAGATATCCAGGCTGCAATGACTGTGTCTGCATGTCATAGACAAGAACTTTGGGGCCTTGATGGCCTGTTTGTCATCTGGAACAGACTCAGTTTAGTCTCCTGAGTGGGACCTATGTCCTGGCCTTGACCCTACCCTTGGTCTACCTCTTTGCTGAGATAAAGAGGCTTTCTGTCCTGCTCAGCTGCCTTGATGCTTATAAAAGGATTGCTCTTGATGTTCTCAGAGCTGTAGTGTCAGTCTGTGCTGCCCACGCTTGACAAAAGCCAGGTTGTAAGAGATGCTACTTGTGAGGACTGACCGAGGGCCTGGTGGTTCATCCACATTCCTCCCAGGTGTGCCTCCAGGATGATGAGGAAAGCACTGGAAAGAGGGGATCTTAGTCAAATACAGTTAGGAAACATAGAGTTCAAGTTAATTAGGTTTATTTGCTTCTAATTTGACAATTTCCAAGAGAGACATAACATTTCCCAAGTGTATTTGATCACAGAACATTTTTTTACCGATTATCTTCTGGGCCTAGGGACCAACAACATCCTTTTGGGAACATTCTCCAAATAGTCTCGGGACCCTTTAACACTCAAAAATTTTTGAGAACTCCAAAGTGTTTCTTCTTAGGTGGGTTATATCTATAGATGCTTACTATATTAGAAATTAAAACAAATTTTTCATTTAAGAATATCAATAATAAACCCATAGGTTACTATGACATATTTTTGTGTGAAAAATTTATTTACCAAGATGAAAACATAATTTGCAAATTTCTTTAATGTCTGGCTTAATAGAAGATGCTAGATTCTCATATCTACTTCTGCATTTGATCTGTTGCTGTATCACACGCCACGTGGCCTCTGGAAAACTACTGTACACCCTCATAAGAAGAGAGTAAAAAAAGGCAAAAAGCCTTTGATAGTACAGTATTATAAAAATACTTTTGATCATGCAACTCCCCTAAAAAGATTCCAGAGACCCCTCCAGGTACCTCCAGGTACCACAGTTTGAGTCTAATCTGTTTGCATTAGTTCCCTCAGAGTTGCCTGTTGAGGGAAATTACAAGAGGAGGGGAGAAACTGACAAAATCTCCCGTCCTTATTGCCAAAATGAAGTTGGATCCTTTATTTTCAATGTCCTCTTTAGGAAGACTCTGGTTGACTTTATTTTAATCTCAGCACCAGAAATAGCCACACTGCTGAACAGTTGGTACATTTATCCCGTGAACATTGATTTGCGTAACTTGTTTCCTTCTTTGTGTTGGCTGATAGGAAGCTCAACCACATTTGTGGTCCAGATTTTTAAAAAGTACCTTGTGGAATGAATTTGGGCCATTACATTACCTTCATTCTTTTTTTCCCCTGACCTTATTTTCCTTTCTGCTTTCTCACTTCAGTTTCCTATCTTATATTGTATGTTAGACCCATCATTTAAAAAGGAGCCGGTGCACAGACATTATTTATTCAATTGAAAAACCACTTATAATCTAGTAAGGGAAATGATGTAAATTCACAGATAAGATTAAAATGATGTGGAATATTAGAAGGACCTTTAAGGAGGTTCAGAGTGCCTACTGACACTGGGCACATGCAAACCCTGTGTCCCTGCAGTTCTACTAGTTATTTATGCAGCAGAAATGCATCCATAAATCCACCAAAAGACATGGACTAGAATGTTCCCAGCAGCTCTGGAAACTCCCCCAATGCCCATCAACAGTACAATGACTAAATAAACTGTGATATATTCACACAATAGAGTACAATATGGCGATGAAAAGGGACAACAATGCAATGAATCTCACAAACAATACAGAATGAACAAAAGCAAGTTGCAAGAGTACTTTTAGATTCCATTTAGAGAAAGAATAAAAATGGTAAATTAAGCCATAGAGTTGGAAGTCAGGATAGTGACTATTAGGAAGAGGCGTTGCTGCAGCGACTGGCAAGGGATACAGGGGGTCTTCAAGGTGCTGATATGCTACTTTTTGATCCGGGAGCAGGGTACACAGGTGTATTGAGTGCTTCCCTGAGCTGCACAAGTTCACGTACATTTCTAAGTGTATGTTATACTTCAGTAAAATTTTTAAAAAGAGATGCAAAGATTGTGGAATCAGGAGACTTTCCAGAGAAGCACGTTGTCTGGTGGGAGGAACGTGGGTTTCAGGAGGGATGATAAAACGTACCCCTCAGGGTTGTCGGGGAAATTAGGAATACTGTATGTGAGATGCCTAGCAAATACCTGGACCTGGGAGAGGTCAGATTAATGATAGCTATTATCATTGATGGAGTAGCTGACATTTAAACAGAGCTATGAAAAAATGCCTGGGACTCAGACACGTGGTGAGAGACACAGGTGCAGAGGCAGCAAAGCTAAGCATTTGAGGGATGGCTTGGCAGGGATGTGGCGGTGTGTGGGGAGACCACCGGCCCAGGGGCTTTGCCCGTCCTGTGCACCACCGGCCCGGGCTTGACATACAGCAGGCACTCGTCAGTATTTGGATGGATCCAATGAGTAATTGAAAAAAAAGACTGAGGGAACAAATGAAGGGAATGGTGTTTAAGACCATGTGGTGGTCACCCTTAAATGTCAAGCTGACAAGCTTTACTTAATTTACAGACATGGAGTACCAGAAGCAGGCAGTGGTCTGAAAACTTTCCAACAAAGCCAGAGTTCTGTCCCCGGAGCACTGCAAGACTGTTACCTGTCCGCGTGAGGAAGGTACAAAAACAATTAAGTAGTAAGAAACATCAAAAGCAGTTTGACAGAGTCATTTTTATCTTTTGAATCTGATGTTTAAAAATGGGGCTTTCCGGGCTTCCCTGGTGGCGCAGTGGTTGAGAGTCCGCCTGCCGATGCAGGGGACGCAGGTTCGTGCTCCGGTCCGGGAAGATCCCGCATGCCGTGGAGCGGCTGGGCCCGTGGGCCATGGCCGCTGAGCCTGCGCGTCCGGAGCCTGTGCTCCGCAATGGGAGAGGCCACAACAGTGAGAGGCCTGCATACCGAAAAAAAAAAAAAAAAAAATGGGGCTTTCCTTAACAAGGATTTACTGTATGGCACAGGGAATTATATTCAATATCTTGTCATAGCATATAATGGAAAACAATCGAAATAAAGAACGTAGATACATCCATGTATATCTGTATATCACTTTGCTGCATACCTGAAACTATCACAAGATTGTAAATCAGCTATACTTCAATTTTTTTTTTAATTGGGCTTTCCTTTTGTACTTTTTTGCTTTTTAAAAGTTTCTAGGGGCTTCCCTGGTGGCGCAGTGGTTGGGAGTCCGCCTGCCGATGCAGGGGACACGGGTTTGTGCCCCGGTCCAGGAGGATCCCACATGCCGCGGAGCGGCTGGGCCCGTGAGCCATGGCCGCTGAGTCTGCGCATCCAGAGCCTGTGCTCCACAACGGGAGATGCCACAGCAGCGAGAGGCCCGCGTACCGCAAAAAAAAAAAAAAAAAAAAAAAGTTTCTAATAAAATTAATTTTATTGTATTTTATAGGTCTTCAGTAGATTGGTGGTTAGAAGCAAACAACTGGGCTTCACCCCAGGTAGTTTGAAAAGCACTGACCTGGAGGACGGATCTGAGAGGGTGTTCTCGGGTCCCACCCCGAGGTCAGAAGCCTGTGTGCTCAGCTGGTGAAAGAACCC
Source organism: Lipotes vexillifer (assembly GCF_000442215.2). Classification (NCBI taxonomy): domain Eukaryota; kingdom Metazoa; phylum Chordata; class Mammalia; order Artiodactyla; family Lipotidae; genus Lipotes; species Lipotes vexillifer. The sequence goes on from NW_006774075.1 coordinate 2,644,644, forward strand.
CCTGCCTGCTGGCGGCTCTGGGTTTTGAGGCATCAGCAGATGAAACACCCTGGTTTCTTAGCCCAGGGCCGGCCTCCACGGACAAGTGATTTCACTCTCCCAGACTTCACTAGCACCTGCTGAGTGTGGGAGGCCTCCTGCAGTTTATTCTAGCCTGTTGGTAACAAAATACACAGTTCACTGGCAACCCCTGTGCCTGGGAAGGTAGCAGGAACACTGGGGGGCCTGCTGCTCCACTGAATGTGGCCTGAAGACGGACATTAACTCCGCCACCATCTTCCCTGGAGCAGGACAGCCAGGCAGTGGCAGTAGGTCGCCCTCCCCGAGGATCCCCCAGCTGACTGGAAGCAGCAGGGTGCCTTTCACTCCTCACTTCTGCTAAGTGGTGTTTCCCAAACTCTGATCATCTGAACACAATGGGGAGAAAGGAGGACTCACTGCTGCTTATAAGAGTCAAGCAACGGTGCGCCGCAGTCTCTGCCTGGGGTTCTGTGTGTCACCTTATGTGATTAAAATAAATGCCGACGTTTTTGGTTGCGAGTGACAGAAAACCAAGCTCCAGATACTGCAAAAAGAGAATTCAGTCATGTAATTGAAAACTCCAGGGTCACAATTATTTTCTATTGTCACGATCATTTCTTAAACTGTAAAGGTCATTAAGTCACAATCATTTGTGAATGTAAAATGCAATTATATCCAGTGCCCTCAAGAAAGAGTCATGCTGGATATCTTCAGTAGTTACAGGTTTTCTCTCCCGGTTGACATTAGCTGCTCTCTCTGCCCAACATCTTACTCCCTCTCTCATGGGGACATTTACTCCCAACTCTAAGTTTTGTTCATCTTCCTCCCACTCTGTCTCCCTGTTTTGGGTGGAGCTGACTTCACCCCATGTACCAGGAACAGGCGTCTGGTCCAAGTCTGGCCAATCAGAACATTGGGCAAACTCCTGGCCACAGAGATTAGATCTGAGATGAGCATGGGGCCCAAACCAAGCTAGTCAGCTTAATCAAGCTAGTAGAGTTAATCTTGCCTGTTGGCTTGTGTGGTCAAACTAGAGGAGGGTCTCTCGTTCACCACATTTGGAGCTATTGGCAGCCACCTTGCACCATGAGGGCTGATCTGAGACTAACACCATCGTAGAAGGAAACAACAGGAGATGGAAACCAGGTCTAAATGATGTTGTTCACACCTGAGTTCACTTGTGTCTGCAGCAAGGATATCTCTGGATTAATAAATAATGTTAGTAAATTCCCTTTCTGCACCAGTTTAGATTTGTCACATGCAACCAAGAGAATCTTGACAAGGCATCTCAACTTCATATTTTAATCATTTTTTCTAAAATGTATTCTACGTGTCATTTTCACCTTAAATAAAGCATGTTGAACATAAGTCAGCCTCCCTTTATGACTTGGGCTTATTATTATTATACACTTGTCCCTAAGGGGCTATTGGGGCGGGTCAGACATTAACCTGCTGTGCTTGTGAGATTTCTGGCTTTTCTGTTTTTCTTATCTCTGCCCTGCCTCACAGCTATAAGGAGTAGACTCTGGCTTCATCTTGAATTTGCTGCTTGTAGTCTGTAGTGAGATTGGAAAGCGTTAGCCAAAATTCAGGAATCTGGCATCAAATGAAAGTAAATGCCTTTAATGTGGATTTAGAGGCTCTGGTAAGGAAAATGGCAGGGCCTTGTGACATTTTGGCTGCCCTGAGGTGTTTTTTTCTTCCTTTCTTCCTTTCTTTTTTCTTTCTTTCTTTTTTTTCTTCTTTCTTTCTTTCTTTCTTTCTCTCTCTCTCTCTCTCTCTCTTTCTTTCTTTCTTTCTTTCTTTCTTTTCTTTCTTTCTTTCTTCTCTCTCTCAATTATCACACTAAAGGATTGTGCCATGTGAGCAAACGAGCTAGGGTTGAAATGTCTTACAACTTAGCAAAGTTACTTGGTTTCTTCAAAGAGGGAACAGTAATACACAGCAATATTCTGAACCTCAGGCTGACTTTTAACTTGTTTTTCTTCTTTTCTAAAATAGCCTCCTTATTTTCAACCTCTAATAGCATAGGCTGACTTGCAAGGGGAGGAAAAAAACAAAGCAAGCATGTTTGTATCAGAAGGAGCAGGTTTACTTAAAGCAGATGTGGAATCAATTTGGGCAAATGTGAGTTGCCAGCCTCTGAACTTTGCTGCTAAGTATATGCACCCTGGAATACAGCAGAGTCACTTAAGCCTCATAAATGTGGTGCTGGAATACAGGGTAAACGTGTAGGGGGCACGCAGCTCGCTGCCCTTGCAAAGTTGAATGAAAACCCCAAGGGGCACACTCCCTCTGAGAAGTTCAAATGAAGACAATTGTGTTTGGAAAAAAATATAACAAAGTATCTGGTTTTGAAATTACTAGGAAAATGGCAGCTCTGGTGATTTATCTTGCAGAAGAAGCAAAATCTGCTTTCTAAAGTGGCTATTTTTATTTTTATTTGTGCTGCCACTTGGTGTGGACTCGCATTACAGACATAAAATACCGAAGCACAAAACCATTATTTGGTTTCTGTAACGAAGAGAGCAGGACTTAATTTTTGCCAGTCCCTGCCTTTTGAACATTCGGTCTACGGCTTTGGGGAACAAGTTAGGCAGCAGACTGAGACCCCAGAAGGGTGACTTCTGTTCTTCACTATCTGAACACATGACTCCTCAGCCGGTTGGGGCTCCCCATTAACGTTTGCACCAGCTCTTGCGAAACACAGTAGTTTTCAGTGATGAGAGTGATTGCAGTGAGCAAGTGTCAGAGAACACGGGACAGCCAGTCCCCAAGGCCCTGGCCTCCTGGATGTGTTTCCAGTAAAGGGACGGGAAGACAAGGACAGTGGTTGCTTCTCTACTCTCTAGATGCCTAACACTATTACATGGACTAGTAGGTATGATGGGCTCGATTGCATCCCCTCAAAATTCATAGGTTGCAGTCCTAACCCCCAGCACCTTAGGAAGTGACTGTGTAAGGAGATGGGGTCTTTAGAGAGATGATTAAAATAAAATGAGGTCAGGGCTTCCCTGGTGGCGTAGTGGTTGAGGGTCCGCCTGCCGATGCAGGGGACACGGGTTCGTGCCGCAGTCCGGGAAGATCCCACGTGCCGCGGAGCGGCTGGGCCCGTGAGCCATGGCCACTGAGCCTGCGCGTCCGGAGCCTGTGCTCTGCAACGGGAGAGGCCACAACAGTGAGAGGCCTGCGTACCGCAAAAAAAATTAAATAAAATGAGGTCATGTGTGTGGGCCCTGACCCAATATGACTGGCATCCTCATAAGAAGAGGAGATTAAGACATAGACCCACACAGAGGCAGGACCATGCAAGGACTTCTCCCTAGAAGACAGCCATCTACAAGCCAAGGACAGAGGCCTCAGAAGAAACAAACCCTGCAATAATCTTGATCTTGGACTTCCAGCCTCCAGAACTTCAAGGAAATAAGTTTCTGCTGTTTGAGCCAGCCAGCCTATGGTACTTTGTTATGGCTGCCCCAGGAAACTGATACAGTAGTTGGCCAGTAAACACTTGTTGGATGTTGTTTTATCATCTCTTGTGAATAGTCCTCTAGAATAAAATCTCTTTGTCCTACAGAATCATGGCTTTAGTTTGAGGCTGAATTTCCTCCAAGGTTTACACTGCCTCCCTTCCCATATTGCTCACCCACGGGACCCTCCAGTTTAGCCCCCTTAATCTATTCATGACCCACAAAATACCATTAGTGCCCTCCTGCCCCCTCCACCCCTCTGCTCACCTTAAGTCCTTGTGGAACACCCTCCTCCCTTCTCTTCACCCATCTAAACACCACAGTTGTTTCCAGACCTATTTTAAATTTGTCCCCACCCCCAAGGCTTCCCTGACATTACCAGTCTGGGGAGACTACTTTCTCCCTTGTCTTATTGGTTCACACTGTTCATTCGGCATAAAGTGGCATGGCTACCTTGGGCTGTGATTTTATTACCAGCAGATGACAACTCTCTCCCACCTTCAGCTCAGGATAAAATCCTTGGCATCGTCCTTGCCTTCTCTCTTTCTCTCACAGTCAGTTGGACGAGAAACCAATGGACTCACCCATCCAAAACCTCCCGACTCTGAACTGTCTCATCCCCTCCACTGTTACGTCACCAATGTCTAAGCCACCATCTGCTCTTGCCTGAATTATGGCAACTGCCTCCTAACAGCACCCTCAGCTTCTATCCTCTTCCCCTGTGGTAGGCAGAATTCTACGCTGGGGCTGCATACTCCCCTCCCCTGATCACGGGTGGGACTTGTAGATGTGATGGATGTCAGGCTGTGATTAGGTTACTGATCAGTTGACTTTGAGGGATATCGTGGTTGGTCCTTACCTAGACAGGTGAGCCCTTTGGGGGCTGGGTCCTTCCTGAAGCAAGAGATTTGAAGTGTAAGAGAGATTCCCCTCTGGCCTTGAAGAAGCAAACAACTATGTTGTTAACTGTCTGCAGAAGGGACCACACGGCAAGGACTTGAGAATAGCCTCTAAGAGCCACCCCCAGTCAACAGCTGGCAAGAAAATGGGATTTCAGTCCTGCAGCCACAAGGATGTAAATTCTGCCAACAACCAGTGAGCCTGGGAGAGGACACTGAGCTCAGGATCCTGAGATCATAGCCCCAGCTGACACCTTGATTTCAGCCTGGTGAGACCCTTAGCAGAGGACCCAGCTGACCCAAAACTGGACTACTGCTGACCCAGGAAACAGAGACAATAAATCTGTGTCGTTTTAAGCTGCTAAGTGTGTGTTCATTACTTATGCAGAATGGATAACTGATACACCCCACTTCAGTCTATTCTCCCCGCACTGGTCAGAGTGAGGGATCCTCTTGGGACACAAGGCAAGGCATGTCCCTCTTTCTCTCAGGAGCCTCCAATGTCTCTTGTTGCCCTTGAAATAAAAGTCACAGGACACCCTCCATGATCTGGCCTCTCCCCACCTCCGACCTTATGTCTTCTTATTTTCTCTCATCTTCTCTCTGCTCCAGGCACAACAGCCTCCTCACTACTTGGGGCGCACACCGGGCCTGCTCATGCTTCCACCTTAATGGGTCTGTTCTCTCCACCCCAAATTCTCTCCCTCCAGATTTCCCCATGGCTCCTTCCATGACCTCCTTCAAACCTTATCTCAGAGAGGGTCTCCTCGTCCCCGCAGTTAAAACTGCAACCTCTCCTCACAGAACCCAGCACTCCCAATCCCTTCCACCCTCCACTGGCACTGTATACTTTACATGTTTACATGTGAATATTATTCTGTAACACTCTGCATATAATTCACTTATTTATCACGTACAGTATGTGTTTGCTTCTTCTGTTGGAATATACACTCCACACAAGCAGGGATCCATGTCACTTTTGCTCACTGATATATCCATGTGCCTAAAACAGCATCTAACACCAATCAATACTTTTCAATCAATACTTATTGAAAGAATGGATGGATATTGTTGTGACTTTTAACAGTGGGATGCTTTCTGTTTAGTCTCCCTGGGAAAGCTGTTGATGGCCCACTGTTGATGGTCCTCCACCCACCCTAGAGGTCACCTACGGATAGTTCCCAGCAAGCAGATGCCTCCTGAGTCATGGGGTAAATCAGAATTGTCAGGGAGCTGACCCCAAGGAGCAGCCCCCAGTAGAAGTGGATGGCAACTGGTGGAGAAACACCCCAGCTTTTTCTTACCCTGCCATGGGACTGAGCCCCAGATGTACATAGCAGCAGTCCACTCACTGACACCACTTAATTGGCATCCTTCTTTTCTCTGTCCCACTTCTCTCTTCTCACATCACCTTCCAAATAAGTGGCATGTCTTTAAACCCTTATTTCAGCCCCTGCCTTTAGCCTAAAGGAACTTAAACCAGTTTCCTGGTTTGAAGTTTTAAGGTTGCAAGCTTTGAGCTTGACCAGTAGATGAAAACTCAAATATTAACCCCTGAGGAAGATCACAGGATTCACCCCTGTAATGATTTTGGAACCAGACGACTAAAGAAAGTTTTAACCCAGTGGATCCCAAGACTTCTTGGGATGGGTTAGAGATGGAGTTCCACCAAGGTAGGAGGGAAGATCTACAAACTGCACTCAACATTCTGATAACCTGAGAGAAATCATCCATTTACCAATGACCAAACCATGCAGGTAAACGTTTACATTCACTATTGGGGTCTGGAGGCCTCTCTCCTTCTTATGGCATACAGTATTATGCCGATCAAAAGTGATTACAATAATGGATCTGTGATTAATTTCTACAAAGAGGGGAAACACCTTATTACTTCATCAAGGGCATTGGTGTTTGAAGGGATCATTCTAAGCAGAGGCTTTTGGTGTGAGCACAGTTGGAAACCACTAAATTAACCCAACCCCCATGTTCTACACAGGAGGCATCTGAGGCCAGGGGAGGGCTTAGCCAAGGTCACTCAGCTCAAGATGAAGGGCAAGGGCTACAAGTGGGCCTCTAGACTCCTATTTTCACACTCCTCACTTCACACAGGAAGAGAATGGTGTACTGTGGAGAATCTGGGATTGTTGTTTCATCTGGAGAATATTTTGACAGAGCCAAAATTTTCCTTAAAAAGCACAGTAAATGAATTTTACCCACTGGGAGATAAATTAGCCACAATGACAAAATGCTGAATATTTACGACAGCAAATGAGCTTCTCTGTGGGAAACAGCTGCATGGCATCCGAAGAATAGTACTAAAAACACATTCACTCATTCCAGAAGCAGTGTGGTGTAATTACATGCCTGGCACGTACCTGGCACATAGTAGGCAATTAGTGCTTAACTCTTTGACCTTGGACAAGTGACATGACCCCCTCCAAACCTCTTTCTCCTAATGTGGAAAATGGGGAGGGGGAGTTCATGATATAGTGGGAAGACCTGGTTTCCAGTCTTAACTTTGTCATGAGATCCGGGGTGAACCACACCATCCCTCTGAGCCTCAATCTCCACATCTGCAAATAGAGAATCGATTATAAGCTCTCTAACATGTCTTTTAGCTCAAAAATTCTGAGTCTGATGGCCTCAATGTCCTCACACATCCCCTTCCAACTATCACAATCTCTGATTTTATTGGATTTAGAATTGATTTGTTTCTGAGATTGATTTTTTTTAGCCTGAGTAAAAATGAAATGACCCCTCCCCTTCAGTCGGGCTAATCCCAAGCAAGCAGCTCAGAGATGAGCAAAGAAGTGTCAAGTAGACAAATGGAAGTGAGGGCAATCACAGCAGGGGTGTTCCGAAACCTGTCTCCTTTCAGCCAAAGGTGATCGTTGGGCAATTACTCTCACCAGTGTGCTAGCTGGTAGGAAAGGAAGACCAGAGGCCTTGCTCTGATAAAGCCCAGGCAAGGTTATGAGCAAGAGGGTTGTTAAAATATGGATTTCCTCAAAGCCTTGTTTTTAGATTCCTTTTCGAAGACAGCAGACTGCTTCAGGGGTGTCTTGTTCCTGATCATGATCTTCCCAGAACTCTTAGCAGGATTTCATGTCTCTACCCCAACCCGACCTCTCTCACGGTGGGGTGGTGGGTGCTCCAGGGGCAGAAACATAGGTTTTTTTTGTTTGTTTCAATTTAAAAAAAAAAACATTTATTTATTTATTGGGCTGCATCATGTCTTAGTTGCAGCACGCGGGATCTTCCTTGTGGCATGTGGGATATTTTGTTGTGGTGCGTGGGCTTCTCTCTAGGTGTGGCGTGGGCTCCAGAGCATGCAGGCTCAGTAGTTGTGGCACACTGGCTTAGTTGCCCCGTGGCAGGTCGGATCTTAGTTCCCCGACCAGGGATGGAACCCGCCTCCCCTGCATTGGAAGGTGGATTCTTAACCACTGGACCACCAGGGAAGTCCCAGAAACATAGGTTTTTGAAAAAAAACATTGCATAAAATAAATTTTGCATTAGGATTTAATTCCTGATCTGTTTGCAATATTTGTGTGTGTGTGTGTGTGCGCATGCATGAGTGTGCATGAGGGTGTGGTAGTTAAGTAATACGACTGATTTCTGTTTTTTGGGTTTTTTTTTTTTTGCGGTACGTGAGCCTCTCACTGTTGTGGCCTCTCCCGTTGCGGAGCACAGGCTCCGGACGTGCAGGCTCAGCGGCCATGGCTCACGGGCCCAGCCGCTCCGCGGCATGTGGGATCTTCCCGGACCGGGGCATGAACCCGTGTCCCCTGCATTGGCAGGCGGACTCTCAACCACTGCGCCACCAGGGAAGCCCTTAACCATTTTTAAGTGTAGCATTCAGTAGTTAGCACATCCACATTATTGTGCAACCGAACTCTTCATTTTGCAAAACTGGAACTGGGGGTTTTGAGGGAACAGCTTAGCCCAAACACTTCTACTAGGTCTTACCAGAGGCTGGAATATTCCACTAGCTATTTTAGGGAAGTACCTTCTTGTATACTGAATTGCATAGATAGCATATAAATTTATATAAAATAAAAATTACATGTGTGATTGGTTCAAGATAGCAGAGTAGAAGGATGTGCTCTCACTCCCTCTTGCGAGAGCACCAGAATCACAGCTAACTGCTGCACAGTCATCGACAGGAAGACAATGGAACTCACCCAAAATGATACCCCACATCCAAAGACAAAGGAGAAGCCACAATGACATGGTAGGAGGGGCACAATCACAATAAAATCCAATCCCATAACTGCTGGGTGTGTGACTCACAAACTGGAGAACACTTATACCACAGAAGTCCACCCACTAGAGTGAAGGTTCTGAGCCCCACGTCAGGCTTCCCAACATGGGGGTCCTGCAACAGGAGAAGGAATTCCTAGAGAATCAGACTTTGAAGGCAAGCAGGATTTGATTGCAGGACTGCAACAGGACTAGGAGAAACAGAGACTCTACTCTTGGAGGGCACACACAAAGTACTGTGTGCATCGGGACCAGGGGAATGAGCAGTGACCCCATAGGAGACGGAACCAGACCTACCTGCTACCTGGAGGGTCTCCTGCAGAGGCGGGGGGTGGCTATGTCTCACTGTGAGGACAAGGGCACAGACAGCAGAAGTTCTGGGAAGTATTCCTTGGCATGAGCCCTCCCAGAGTCTACCATTAGCCCCACCAAAGAGCCCGGGGAAGGCTCCAGTGTTGAGTCACCTCAGGCCAAACAACCAATAGGGAGGGAACCCCGCCCCACCCATCAGCAGACAAGAGGATTAAAGTTTTACTGAGGTCTGCCCACCAGAGCAACAGCCAGCTATACCCACCACCAGTCCCTCCCATCAGGAAACTTCCACAAGTCTCTTACATAGCCTCATCCACAGGAGGGCAGACAGCAGAAGCAAGAAGAACTACAGTCCTGCAGCTTGTGGAACAAAAACCACATTCACAGAAAGATAGACAAGAAGAAAAGGCAGAGGACTATGTACCAGATGAAGGAACAAGATAAAACCAAAAAAAAAAAACAACTAAATGAAGTGGAGATTGGCAAGCTTCCAGAAAAAGAATTCAGAATAATGATAGTGAAGATGATCCAGGACCTCAGAAAAAGAATGGAGGCAAACATCGAGAAGATGCAAGGAATGTTTAACAAAGACCTAGAAGAATTAAAGAACAAACAAACAGAGATAAACAACACAATAACTGAAATGAAAAATACACTAGAAGGAATCAATAGCAGAATAACGGAGGCAAAACAACTGATAAGTGACGTGGAAGACAGAATGGTGTAATTCACTGCTGTGGAACAGAATAAAGGAAAAAGGATGAAAAGAAATGAAGACAGCCTAAGAGACCTGTGAGACAACATTAAACACAAAAACATTTGCATTATAGGGGTCTCAGAAGAAGAAGAGAGAGAGAAAGGACCTGAGAAAACATTTGAAGAGATTATAGTTGAAAATTTCCCTAACGTGGGAAAGGAAATAGCCACCCAAGTCCAGGAAGCGCAGAGAGACCCATACAGGATACACACAAGAAGAAACACGCCAAACACATAGTAATCAAACTGGCAAAAATTAAAGACAAAGAAAAATTATTGAAAGCAGCAATGAAAAAACAACAAATAACATACAAGGGAACTCCCATAAGGTTAACAGGTGATTTCTCAGCAGAAACTCTACAAGCCAGAAGGGAGTGGCATGACATATTTAAAGTGATGAAAAGGAAGAACCTACAACCAAGATTACTCTACCGGGCAAGGATCTCATTCAGAGTCGTTGGAGAAATCAAAAGCTTTACAGACAAGCAAAAGCTAAGAGAATTCAGCACCACCAAACCAGCCTCTACAACAAATGCTAAAGGAAGTTCTCTAAGTGGGAAACACAAGAGAAGGAAAGGACCTACAAAAAGAAACCCAAAACAATTAAGAAAATGGTCATAGGAAAATACGTATCGATAATGACCTTAAATGTGAATGGATTAAATGCTCCAACCAAAAGACACAGGATCGCTGAATGGATACAAACACAAGACCCATCTATATGCTGTCTACGAGAGACCCACTTCAGACCTAGGGACACATACAGACTGAAAGTGAGGGGATGGAAAAAGATATTCCATGCAAGTGGAAATCAAACGAAAGCTGGATAGCAATACTCATATCAGATAAAATAGACTTTAAAATAAAGAATGTTACAAGAGAAAAGGAAGGACACTACATAATGATCAAATCTTCACTCCAAGAGGAAGATATAACAATTATAAACATATATGCACCCAACATAAGAGCACCTCAATACATAAGGCAACTGCTAACAGTTATAAAAGAGGAAATCGACAGTAACACAATAATAGTGGGGGACTTTAACACCTCACTTACATCAATGGACAGATCATCCAAAATGAAAATAAATAAACAGAAGTTTTAAATGACACAATAGACCAGACAGATTTAATTGATATTTATGGGACATTCCATCCAAAAACAGCAGATTACACTTCTCAAGTGCATATGGAACATTCTCCAGGATAGGTCACATCTTGGGTCACAGATGAAGCCTCAGTAAATTTAAGAAAATTGAAATCATATCAAGCATCTTTTCTGACCACAACGCTATGAGATTAGAAATGAATTACAGAGGAAAATACGTAAAAAACACAAACACACAGAGGTTAAACAGTACGTTACTAAATACCAAGATATCACTGAAGATATCCAAGAGGAAATTTCAAAATACACAAGGACAAATGACAATGAAAACACGACGATCCAAAACCTATCGGATTCAGCAAAAGCAGTTCTAAGAAGGAAGTTCATAGCTATACAAGCCTACCTCAAAAAACAAGAAAAATCTCAAATAAACAATCTAACCTTACACCTAATGGAACTAGAGAAAGAAGAACAAACAAAACCTAAAGTTAGCAGAAGGAAAGATCATAAACATCAGAGCAGAAATAAGTGAAATAGGAGCAAAGAAAACGATAGCAAAGAGCAATAAAACTAAAAGCTGGTTCTTTGAGAAGTTAAACAAAATTGATAAACCATTGGCCAGACTCATCAAGAAAAAGAGGGAGAGGACTCAAATCAATGAAATTAGAAATGAAAAAGGAGGAGTTACAATAGACACCACAGAAATAGAAAGCATCCTAAGAGACTGCTACAAGCAGCTCTATGCCAATAAAATGGACAACCTGGAAGACATGCACAAATTCTTAGAAAGGTATAACCTTCCAAGACTGAAGCAGGAAGAAATAGAAAATATGAACAGACCAATCACAAGTAATGAAATTGAAACTGTGATTAAAAATCTTCCAACAAACAGAAGTCCAGGATCAGACGGCTTCACAGGTGAATTCTATCGAACATTTAGAGAAGAGCTAACACCCATCCTTCTCAAACTCTTCCAAAAGATTGCGGAGGAAGTAATACTCCCAAACTCTTTCTATGAGACCACCATCACCCTGATATCAAAACCAGAAAGATACTACAAGAAAAGAAAATTACAGACCAATATCACTGATGAATATGGATGCAAAAATCCTCAATAAAATACTAGCAAACAGAATCCAACAACACATTAAGAGGATCGTACACCATGATCAAGTGGGATTTATCCCAGGGATGCATGGATTCTTCAATATATGCAAATCAACCAATGTGATACTGTATTAACAACTTGGAGAATAAAAACGATGTGATCATCTCAATAGATGCAGAAACAGCTTTTGACAAAATTCAACACCAATTTATGATAAAAACTCTCCAGTAAATGAGCACAGAGGGAACCTACCTCAACATAGTAAAGGCCATATATGACAACCCCACAGCAAACATCATTCTCAATGGTGAAACACTGAAAGCATTTCCTCTAAAATCAGGAACAAGACAAGGATGTCCACTTTCACCAATATTGTTCAACATAGTTTTGGAAGTCCTAGCCACAGCAATCAGAGAAGAAAAAGAAATAAAAGGAATACAAATTAGAAAAGAAGAAGTAAAACTGTCACTGTTTGCAGATGACACGATACTATACATAGAGAATCCTAAAGATGCCACCAGAAAACTACTAGAGCTAATCAATGAATTTGGGAAAGTTGCAGCATACAAAATGCACAGAAATCTCTTGCATTCCTATACACTAATGATGAAAAATATGAAAGAGAAATTAAGGAAACACTCCCATTTACAATTGCAACAAAACGAATAAAATACCTAGGAATAAAAGTACCTAGGGAGACAAAAGAGGTGTTTGCAGGAAACTATGAAAGAAATTCATAGAAAGAAATTCATTCACTGATGGAAATGTATATATTGACATATATACACTAATATGTATAAAATGTGTTGCTAATAAGAAACTGCTGTATAAAAAAATAAATAAAACAAAATTCAAAAATTCAAAACAATACCTGGAACTGTGTACATTTCTTTATTAAAATTTTTTTAATTCTTGAATTTTATTTTATTTATTTTTTTATACAGCAGGTTCTTATTAATCATCAATTTTATAGACATCAGTGTATATATGTCATTCCCAATCACCCAATTCATCCCACCACCAGCCCCACCCCTGTGCCGCTTTCCCCCCTTGGTGTCCATACATTGGTTCTCTACATCTGTATCTCAATTTCTGCCCTGCAAACTGGTTCATCTGTATCATTTTTATAGGTTCCACATATATACGTTAATGTACGATATTTGTTTTTCTCTTTCTGACTTACTTCACTCTGTATGACAGTCTCTAGATCCATCCATGCCTCAACAAAATGACCCAATTTCATTCCTTTTTATGGCTGAGTAATATTCCATTGTATATATGTACCACATCTTCTTTATCCATTCGTCGGTTGATGGGTATTTAGGTTGCTTCCATGACCAGGCTATTGAAAATAGGGCTGCAATGAAAATTGGGGTGCATGTGTCTTTTTGAATTATGGTTTTCTCTGGGTATATGCTCAGTAGTGGGATTGCTGGGTCATATGGTAATTCTATGTTTAGATTTTTAAGGAACCTCCATACTGTTCTCCATAGAGGCTGTATCAATTTACATTCCCACCAACAGTGCAAGAGGGTTCCCTTTTCTCCACACCCTCTCCAGCATTTGTTGGTTGTAGATTTTTTGATGATGCCCATTCTAACTGGTGTGCGGTGATACCTCATTGTAGTTTTGATTTGCATTTCTCTAATAATTAGTGATGTTGAGCAGCTTTTCATGTGCTTCTTGGCCATCTGTATGTCTTCTTTGCAGAAATGTCTCTTTAGGTCTTCTGCCCATTTTTGGATTCGGTTGTTTGTTTGTTTTTTATATTGAGCTGCATGAGCTGTTTATATATTTAGCAGATTAATCCTTTGTCTGTTGATTCGTTTGCAAATACTTTCTCCCATTCTGAGGGTTGTCTTTTTGTCTTGTTTATGGTTTCCTTTACTCTGCAAAAGCATTGAAGTTTCATTAGGTCCCATTTGTTTATTTTTGTTTTTATTTCCATTACTCTAGGAGATGGATCAAAAAAGATCTTGCTGTGACTTATGTCAAAGAGTGTTCTTCCTATGTTTTCCTCTAAGAGTTTTATAGTATCCTGTGTTACATTTAGGTCTCTAATCCATTTGGAGTTTATTTTTGTATATGGTGTTAGGGAATGTTCTAATTTCATTCTTTTACATGTAGCTGTCCAGTTTTCCCAGGACCACTTATTGAAAAGACTGTCTTTTCTCCATTGTATATCCTTGCCTCCTTTGTCATAGATTAGTTGACCATAGGTGTGTGGGTTTATCTCTGGGCTTTCTATCTTGTTCCATTGATCTATGTTTCTGTTTTTGTGCCAGTACCGTATTGTCTTGATTACTGTAGCTTTGTAGTATAGTCTGAAGTTAGGGAGTCTGATTCCCCCAGCTCCGTTTTTTTCCTTCAAGACTGCTTTGGCTATTCGGGGTCTTTTGTGTCTCCATACAAATATTAAGATTTTTTGTTCTAGTTCCATAAAACATGCCATTGGTAATTTGATAGGGATTACATTCAATCTTTAGATTGCTTTGGGTACTATAGTCATTTTCACAATATTGACTCTTCCAATCCAAGAACATGGTATATCTCTCCATCTGTTGTTTCATCTTTCATTTCTTTCATCAGTGTCTTATAGTTTTCTGCATACAGGTCTTTTGACTCCCTAGGTACTTTTCTTTTTTTTTTGCGCGATACGCAGGCCTCTCACTGTTGTGGCCTCTCCCGTTGCAGAGCACAGGCTCCGGATGCACAGGCTTATCTGCCATGACTCACGGGCCTAGCCACTCCGCGGCACGTGGGATCTTCCCGGACCGGGGCACGAACCTGTGTCCCCTGCATCGGCAGGCGGACTCTCAACCACTGCACCACCAGGGAAGCCCCGCTAGGTACTTTTATTCCTAGGTATTTTATTCTTTTTGTTGCAATTGTAAATGGGAGTGTTTCCTTAATTTCTCCTTCAGATTTTTCATCATTAGTGTATAGGAATGCAAGAGATTTCTGTGCATTAATTTTGTATGCTGCAACTTTCCCAAATTCATTGATTAGCTCTAGTAGTTTTCTGGTGGCATCTTTAGGATTCTCTATGTATAGTATCGTGTCATCTGCAAACAGTGACAGTTTTACTTCTTCTTTTCTAATTTGTATTCCTTTTATTTCTTTTTCTTCTCTGATTGCTGTGGCTAGGACTTCCAAAACTATGTTGAACAATATTGGTGAAAGTGGACATCCTTGTCTTGTTCCTGATTTTAGAGGAAATGCTTTCAGTGTTTCACCATTGAGAATGATGTTTGCTGTGGGGTTGTCATATATGGCCTTTACTATGTTGAGGTAGGTTCCCTCTGTGCTCATTTACTGGAGAGTTTTTATCATAAATTGGTGTTGAATTTTGTCAAAAGCTGTTTCTGCATCTATTGAGATGATCACATCGTTTTTATTCTCCAAGTTGTTAATACAGTATCACATTGGTTGATTTGCATATATTGAAGAATCCATGCATCCCTGGGATAAATCCCACTTGATCATGGTGTACGATCCTCTTAATGTGTTGTTGGATTCTGTTTGCTAGTATTTTATTGAGGATTTTTGCATCCATATTCATCAGTGATATTGGTCTGTAATTTTCTTTTCTTGTAGTATCTTTCTGGTTTTGATATCAGGGTGATGGTGGTCTCATAGAAAGAGTTTGGGAGTATTACTTCCTCCGCAATCTTTTGGAAGAGTTTGAGAAGGATGGGTGTTAGCTCTTCTCTAAATGTTCGATAGAATTCACCTGTGAAGCCGTCTGATCCTGGACTTCTGTTTGTTGGAAGATTTTTAATCACAGTTTCAATTTCATTACTTGTGATTGGTCTGTTCATATTTTCTATTTCTTCCTGCTTCAGTCTTGGAAGGTTATACCTTTCTAAGAATTTGTGCATGTCTTCCAGGTTGTCCATTTTATTGGCATAGAGCTGCTTGTAGCAGTCTCTTAGGATGCTTTCTATTTCTGTGGTGTCTATTGTAACTCCTCCTTTTTCATTTCTAATTTCATTGATTTGAGTCCTCTCCCTCTTTTTCTTGATGAGTCTGGCCAATGGTTTATCAATTTTGTTTAACTTCTCAAAGAACCAGCTTTTAGTTTTATTGATCTTTGCTATTGTTTTCTTTGTTTCTATTTCATTTATTTCTGCTCTGA
>NW_006774075.1:2660924-2670735 GCF_000442215.2 Lipotes vexillifer
AGCTGTTAGCAGTTGCCTTATGTATTGAGGTGCTCTTATGTTGGGTGCATATATGTTTATAATTGTTATATCTTCCTCTTGGAGTGAAGATTTGATCATTATGTAGTGTCCTTCCTTTTCTCTTGTAACATTCTTTATTTTAAAGTCTATTTTATCTGATATGAGTATTGCTATCCAGCTTTCGTTTGATTTCCACTTGCATGGAATATCTTTTTCCATCCCCTCACTTTCAGTCTGTATGTGTCCCTAGGTCTGAAGTGGGTCTCTCGTAGACAGCATATAGATGGGTCTTGCTTTTGTATCCATTCAGCGATCCTGTGTCTTTTGGTTGGAGCATTTAATCCATTCACATTTAAGGTCATTATCGATACGTATTTTCCTACGACCATTTTCTTAATTGTTTTGGGTTTCTTTTTGTAGGTCCTTTCCTTCTCTTGTGTTTCCCACTTAGAGAACTTCCTTTAGCATTTGTTGTAGAGGCTGGTTTGGTGGTGCTGAATTCTCTTAGCTTTTGCTTGTCTGTAAAGCTTTTGATTTCTCCAACGACTCTGAATGAGATCCTTGCCCGGTAGAGTAATCTTGGTTGTAGGTTCTTCCTTTTCATCACTTTAAATATGTCATGCCACTCCCTTCTGGCTTGTAGAGTTTCTGCTGAGAAATCAGCTGTTAACCTTATGGGAGTTCCCTTGTATGTTATTTGTCATTTTTCCCTTGCTGCTTTGAATAATTTTTCTTTGTCTTTAATTTTTGTCAATTTGATTACTATGTGTTCGGCATGTTTCTCCTTGGGTATATCCTGTATGGGACTCTCTGAGCTTCCTGGACTTGGGTGGCTGTTTCCTTTCCTATGTTAGGGAAGTTTTCGACTATAATCTCTTCAAATATTTTCCTGGGTCTTTTTTCTCTCTCTTCTCCCTCTGCGACCCCTATAATGCGAATGTTGTTGTGTTTATTGTTGTCTCAGAGGTCTCTTAGGCAGTTTTCATTTCTTTTCATTCTTTTTTCTTTATTCTGTTCCAGAGCAGTGAATTCCACCATTCTGTCTTCCAGGTCACTTATTGGTTGTTTTGCCTCAGTTATTCTGCTATTGATTCCTTCTAGTGTATTTTTCATTTCAGTTATTGCTTTGTTCATCTCCGTTTGTTTGTTCTTTAATTCTTCTAGTTCTTTGTTAAGCATAACTTGCATCTTCTCGATGTTTGCCTCCATTCTTTTTCCGAGGTCCTGGATCATCTTCACTATCATTATTCTGAATTCTTTTTCTGGAAGCTTGCCTATCTCCACTTCATTTGGTTGTTTTTCTGGGGTTTTATCTTTTTCCTTCATCTGGTACATAGCCCTCTGCCTTTTCATCTTGTCTATCTTTCTGTGAATGTGGTTTTTTGTTCCACGGGCTGCAGGACTGTAGTTCTACTTGCTTCTGCTCTCTGCCCTCTGGTGGATGAGGCTATGTAAGAGACTTGTGCAAGTTTTCTGATGGGAGGGACTGGTGGTGTGTATAGCTGACTGTTGCTCTGGTGGGCAGACCTCAGTAAAACTTTAATCCATTTGACTGCTGATGGGTGGGGCTGGGTTCCCTCCCTGTTGGTTGTTTGGCCTGAGGCAACCCAACACTGGATCCTACCTGGGCTCTTTGGTGGGGCTAATGGGGGACTCTGGGAGGGCTCACACCAAGGAGTACTTCCCAGAACCTCTGCTGCCAGTATCCTTGTCCCCGTGGTGAATCATAGCCAACCTCCGCCTCTGAAGGAGACCCTCCAACACTAGCAGGTAGGTCTGCTTCCGTCTCCCCTGGGGTCACTGTTCTTTCCCCCGGGTCCCGATGCACAGACTACTTTGTGTGTGCCCTCCAAGAGTGGAGTCTTTGTTTCCCCCAGTCCTGTCAAAGTCCTGTAATCAAATCCCACTAGACTTCAAAGTCTGATTCTTTAGGAATTCCTCCTCCCATTGCCAGACCCCCATGTTGGGAAGCTTGACGTGGGGCTCAGAACCTTCACTCCAGTGAGTGGAATTCTGTGGTATAAGTGTTCTCCAGTCTGTGGGTCACCCACCCAGCAGTTATGGTATTTGATTTTACTATGATTACGCCCCTCCTACTGTCTCATTGTGGCTTCTCCTATGTCTTTGGATGTGGGGTATCTTTTTTGGTGAGTTCCAGTGTCTTCCTATTGATGAGTGTCCAGCAGCTAGTTGTGATTCTGGTGTTCTCGCAAGAGGGAATGAGAGCACATCCTTCTACTCCGCCATCTCGGTTCAGGGTCCTGTGTACATTTTTTAAACTTATTTTTTATTGAAGTATAGTTAATTTACAATTTTGTGTTATATATACTCTTTTTCATATTCTTTTCAATTATGTTTTATCACAGGATATTGAATATAGCTCTCTGTGCTATACAGTAGGACATTTTTGTTTATCTCTTCTATATATACTAGTTTGCATCCACTAATCCCGGACTCCCAATCCATCCTCCCCCAACCCCCTTGGCAACCACCAGTCTGTTTTCTATGTCTGTGAATCTGTTTCTGTTTCATTAATAAGTTCATTTGTGTCATATTTTAGATTCCACATATAAGCATTATCATATGGTATTTATCTTTCTCTTTCTGACTTACTTCACTTAGTATGATAATCTCTAATTTCAACCATGTTGCTGCAACTAGCATTATTTCGTTCTTTTTTATGGCTGAATAGTATTCCATTCTATATATACACCACATCTTCTTTATCCATTCATCTGTCGATGGACATTTAGGTTGCTTTCAGGTCTTGGCTATTGTCAATAGTGCTGCTATGAACATAGGGATACATGTATCTTTTTGAATTATAACCTTGCCTGGATATATGTCCAGGAGTGAGATTGCTAGATCATATGGCAGCTCTGTTTTTTTAGTTTTTTGAGGAACCTCCATACTGTTCTCCATAGTGGCTGCACCAATTTATATTCCCACCATGAAACTGAGTACATTAAACAGTAACTCCCCATTCCCTCCTTCCCAGAGCCCCTGGAAGCCACCATTCTACTTTCTGTCTTCATGAATTTGACTTCTCTAGGTAGCTCCTATAAGTAGAATCATAGAGTATTTGTTTTTTTGTGACTGGCTTCTTTTACTTAGCATAATGTCTTCAAGATTCACCCATGCTTATGCCAGAAGTTCCTTCCTATTTAAAGCTGAATGATATTCCATTGTGTGTCTACACCACATCTTGTTTTCCCATTCATCTGTTGATGGACCCTTGGGTTGCTTTTAGCTATTGTGAATAATGCTGCTTATGAACATGGGTGTGCAAATATCTCCTCAAGACCCTCTTTAAATTCTTTTTGGTATATACGCAGAAGTAGAGTTGCTGAATTTTATGGTAATTCTATGTTTAAGGTTTTGAGGAACGCTGCATACCATTTTTCATAGCAGCAACACCATCTTACATTCTTGATTTTTTTGTTTTTGTTTTTGTTTTTTTTTGCGGTACGCGGGCCTCTCACTGCTGTGACCTCTCCTGTTGCAGAGCACAGGCTCCGGACACGCAGGCTCAGCGGCCATGGCTCACGGACCCAGCTGCTCCGCGGCATGTGGGATCTTCCCGGACCGGGGCACGAACCCGTGTCCCCTGCATCGGCAGACGGACTCTCGACCACTGCGCCACCAGAGAAGCCCCATCTTACATTCTTATAAGCAGTGCACCATTGTTCCAGTTTCTTCACATACCTGCCAGTACTTGTCACTGGCTATTTATTTGTAGTAGCCATACTCATGGGTGTGAGGTGGTTTCCTTGTGCATTTCCCTGAGGTCAGTTTCTTTTTCTTGACTGGATCCCTTGTCTTCAATCCTACTCTGTTGCTATAGTCCTTAACAAGTCTGTCAGTTTCTTGAGTGTTTTTGTTTTCCAAATGTACCAAGGCATTTATTATTTGTGTCTGTACAGATTTTGGAGGCCAAAGACTTTTCTGACAGACATGTTGTAAAGTTTTCATTTAGAGAGTCAGTTTCTGACATGAAGCATTAGAATAGTTGATTCAGAAGAGCGAAGGTGGGAAAGCTGATTCAATTTAGCTCTAGAATGTCTGCTCCTCAGAGATATCTTTGCAATAGGTTTGCGTTCTTTTAGTGAATTTTTTTTTGAGATTTTAGGTATTGCTTTTTATAGTATTGGCAGATTTTTGTATTTTCCAAGAGGCTCCAAGAGCCTGAAGGGTGGGTGGTTGTCTTTAAAACTTTCCACCTCCTAAGAATGTTTTATGAAGGAAGGTGTCCTGTGAACATCTGAGGTAAATCACTCCAGGAGGAGGGCACGGTGAGTGCAAAGACCCTAAGGCAGGAAATTGCCTGGAGTCTCCTGACCACAGCAAGGAGGCCAGTGGGGCTGGAGCACTGCTGAGAGAGAGGGCAGTGGTGTGAGATGGGGACAGAGGCAATAACCGTGGTGGTAGAAGGTGTATTCCTTTACTAAGGTCACCATAACAAAGTACCACAAGCTGGGTGGCTTCAAACTGCAAAGATTTGTTGTCTTATAGTTCTGGAGGTTAGATGACCAATATCAAGGTCATCTTGATGGCAAGGTCATTTCCTTCTGGAGGCTGTGAGGGAGAATCCATCCCAGGCTTCTCACCTAGCTTCTGGTTGTTGTGGGCAATCCTCAGCATTCCCTGGCTTGTAGATACACTGCTCCAGTGTCTGCCTCTGTCTCTACATGGCATCCTCCCTATGCATGTCTGTGCCCAAATTTCCCTCTTCTTATAAAGACACTAGTCATATTGGGTTAAGGGCCCTCCCTACTCCAGTATGACCTCATCTTAAGTAATTATATCTGTAGCCACCCCATGTCCAAATAAGGGCACATTCTGAGGTACTGGGGGGTGGGGCCTTTTTGGGGGACACAGTTCAGCTCATAACAAAGGGCAATACTTTGCTGAACTGGGGAGCTGAAACAAAATGCATTATTTAACCGTAAGATAGCAGAGGCCTCACACTAGATAGAGGCCCAGACACCATACAACTGCAGCCTCCGCGGAGCCTAGAAGTTTAAGGGTCTAGAAGCCAGAGTAATCAATGAAACCGGGGAATGGAGGCCACAGGGGATGGAGGAGGTACACTGGGGCCACATGATCCCACCTATATGAGTGGGATCCACTGTTCCAACATGTACTAGAGCCTATTCTTTAACCTGTGGATTGAAGTGTGGGATAGGAGGGTAGGTGTTAGGAGCAAGGACTATTTAGGTTCAAATTCAAGTGCTGTGTGATCTTAGGCAAGTTACTTATCTTCTCTGTTTCTTGGTGTCTTTATCCGAAAATTGAGGAGAATAATATAAGCCATCTCAAAGAGTTATCATGAGGATTATATCTGTCTATCCAGAAGAGCTTAGAATGGTGCCTGGCCCCTCGTCACTGCCCCCCACATGTTCGTGGATGTTGTTCCTGGGGTAGGCCTGGGAAAGAGGATCCTTTCCAGGTGGAAAGATGGCTAATTCAAATGGAAGTTGAAAAGAGGTTAATGAAGACAAAGATGCTATATTTTCAGAGACTTAGGTGGAGTTAAGGGAGCCAAGAAAGGATGATGAAGCATCCAGGGCCCAGCAGCAGCAGGATGTCAGGAAGAGCAAGGGGAGTTAGTGGAATCCGACGAGCATTGTCATAGGGACCGAGGCTGCCTTACAGGCTTGTAGCTGTGGGGAGAAGCAACGCTGCCAAACCAAGGCTGGCAGGGAGGAGGTGGGAGGAACAGTGTCTTCTGCCTTCCCCCTCCTCCAGCTTCCCGATTTCCTGCTGGTAATTTCCCCTTCCTGCTGGTGATTTCCCAGCACTCATCTTCCCCTGACTGAACCCACCTGGAAGTCAAAGGACAGTGGAATCCAGCAGAATCCAGGGCCTAGAAGGACAGAGGATGGATCTAGAAAGGTAAATGCAGAATCCACAGCCCTCTGCCCCCCAAAGACTGTTTCTTACTGGGAAATCCAGGGCAACATATTGAAAGCGGTGTATATTCCCTGAGTCACAC
This sequence comes from Lipotes vexillifer, assembly GCF_000442215.2. Taxonomy (NCBI): domain Eukaryota; kingdom Metazoa; phylum Chordata; class Mammalia; order Artiodactyla; family Lipotidae; genus Lipotes; species Lipotes vexillifer. The sequence continues at coordinate 2,666,920 of NW_006774075.1, forward strand.
CGACTGGGAGAGAAGACGTAGCAGCCGGTGCTCACCCCAAATTCCATGTGTGTCCTACGGTCAGCTCAGGGCCACACCACTACTTTGGGCCAATGGTCTGGGAGCAGAGGTGACTTGTGTCACGTACTGGCCCAAGCAGTTAGGAGCCAGTGTACCTCGTCCATCCCTCCCTTGCTGTCACACAGTGAAACTGTGGAGGCCACAGTTTCAAGACAGCGCAGCTTCAAGGTGGCAGAGGAAAGCCCAGCTTATATCAGATTTAGCCTAAGTGAGAAGAAACCCCAGGAGTGGGATAAGCCTCTGAGATTTGGGGATGGAGCATAACCTATCAATCACATCCTCACCGACATGGAAGGAGATGACCCAGGCCAGGAGGTGCCCTAGGCAGTGGAGAAGTCCCTGCTGAGACTTGGAAATATGTTGGAAAATAGTTAAAAAGAAAACAATCACCCCACCCACCTCCATCCCAGAAGGTGGCTGGAAGTTGACTGGTTCCTAGGGTCCTAACTGTGTCCTCTTAGTGAGCGGGTCTCAAGAAGGAGAGCTGGGGGGCAGGAAGTGGGGAGATGAGGCTGAAGGTGCAGTGAGTGCTGGGGTGTGGACCAGGGTCTGAGGCTCCTGTGTGTGGAGGATTGAGGCAGGGGGTGGGAGGGGCACTTCCCCTGTGTCCTCAGCCTGGCCGAGGCTCTAATTAGAAATTAAGTGTTTCAACAATAAAGCATTTTTTTCTTTTAAGGAGCTGAGGTGCTGAGGTAAATATTATACCCTTTGCAGATCGGTTTGTACCAGGACCATCAAAGGGAAAGGAGGGTTGCCTTCTGAAAGTTAAATGTAAGGCTCTACAGGCTTCCCTGGTGGCGCAGTTGTTGAGAGTCCACCTGCCGATGCAGGGGACACGGGTTCGTGCCCGGGTCTGGGAAGATCCCACATGCCGCGGAGCAGCTGGTTCCGTGAGCCATGGCTGCTGAGCCTGCGCGTCCGGAGCCTGTGCTCCGCAACGGGAGAGGCCACAACAGTGAGAGGCCCGCGTACCGCAAAAAAAAAAAAAAAAAAAGTAAGGCTTTACCTGTCTTGCTGCTGTTTTTCTTTTTTCTTTTAATATTTATTTATTATTTATTTGGTTACATTGGGTCTTAGATGTGGCACACAGGATCTTCATTGTGGCACACGGACTTCTCTCTAGTTGTGGCATGTGGGCTCCAGAGCACGGGGGCTTAGTTGCCTCACAGCATGTGAGATCTTAGTTCCCTGACCAGGGATTGAAGCCGCATTCCCTGCATTGGAAGGCGGATTCTTAACTACTGGACCACAAGGGAAGTCCCTTGCTGCTGTTTTAAATTAATGCCTAGAACATCACAGGCTTCACAAAGGAAGCAGAAGCCCTGATGCATGAGCTGGGCCCAAAGGGAGCAGGCCCCAGGGCAAGTCCAGGGGGCAAGCGCCCAGCCGGGCCCAGTGATAGGAGAGCTCGGCCCGCATCAGGTCAGAGCCCAGAGTCCAGGGGGTACCCGGTGGTCAGTGGTGGGGCTCCTGGCCCTGGAAGCTCAACACAAGAGAGATTCAAACCCAGAGACAGAAGCCTGTCAGCAGGACCTGCCACCTCAGTCAGCCTTGGCCTGGGTCTAGGGGCCCCAGACCTGGGTGGCAACCTCACAGGACCCAGACATGGGCAGCGGGAGATACCAATGTGGAGAAATGGAGGCGAGGCTGGGTGAAGGCACCAGGAGAGGAAAATTTTCTACTGAGTGTGGGAGCTGGACCATATCCTCCCCGGGAAGACTCGAGGCTAAGCTGGCAGAGCCCCCAGTCTCCTAACCAAGACGTCGTGTGCACGCCCACTGCCCCCGCACAGCCAGAGAGCCAGGGATCCCCAGCGCTGCACACACAGAAAAGGTGGGGAGCATTAAAAGATGTGGTGCCGAGGCCACACCCCAAACCACTTGAATCAGAATGGCAGCGGGGGTGTGTATAGCGTTCCCCGGTGAGTCTCGCGTGTGGCCAGGCCCGAGCGCTGCCACGTGACACCAGCGGTTCTCAGAGTGTGGCCCCCAGGCCAGCAGCAGCCCCTGGGAACTTGGTGGGAATGCAGATTCGCAGGCCCTGCCCTATTGCACCAGAAACTCTGGGGGTGGGACCCGATGAATTGTTTCGACAAGTCCTCCAGGTGATTCTCACGCACACCGGAGTGCGAGAACCACTGCAGTTTGGTGGCAGAGACGACCACCCGTCTGTCTGCTTCTCTTCTGTGCAGAATGGCCCTCCCTCTGGAGCGATAATCATAGTAGCAGGAGCTGGGTTCTGACTGCAGAGAGCTCCGATGGTCCCAGCCACTCTCTGAGGCAGGGACTTTATTTCCCTCTAACAATCTGGAAACACCCCCGCAAGTGAGGATGCAAGGCGAGGAGGGGTTGGACGGTCGTGCCTTGATAGGTTCTGTCTTCTCCTCAAGCCCTTGTGGGAGCAGCATCACTTGGGGAGGCTCTGGGCGGGCTGCTAAGAAAGGCTAAACTGTTCCGCTTTTTCCCGATGGGAAGAGGGCCAGCCGTTCCATTTCATCTCAGCCACAATTTCCCTCCCAGCCCTGTAGCTTCCCTGAATTATTTGGAGCAGGCGCTCTGAGAGCCACAGACTGCACTCCCTCGTGGGGTTCAGGGCCTCCTTTGCCCTTTGGATGGTCTTAGCACCATGATATGAGAAATACAGAAGGAAGCACCTAGGAGCGCAGGGAGGCCTGGGAAGCCATCTGCCACTTTCTCCACGCACCAAATGCACAGTGAGGCAGGGGAAGGGGTGGCTAGGTAGGCGGTAGTATGAATCCATTCTCTCCAAAAACTTCTGTCGGCATTGTACTGTCAGGGCTCTCCCGAGAAACAGAGCCCAGAGGAGATTTTACACGTATAAAAGAAGTTGGTCTGGGCTTCCCTGGTGGCGCAGTGGTTGAGAGTCCGCCTGACAATACAGGGGACACGGATTCGTGCTCCGGTCCCGGAAGTTCCCACGTGCCGCGGAGCGGCTGGGCCCGTGAGCCATGGCCGCTGAGCCTGCGCGTCCGGAGCCTGCGCTCCGCAACGGGAGACGCCACAGCAGTGAGAGGCCCGCGTACCGCAAAAAAAAATAAATAAATAAACAGCGTTCCAATAACATTGGAATTCCTGGTTCCAGGAACGCCTAAGCCCTCTCCTCCTCTGATTTTATTATATGAGCCAATCAATTCCAGCATTTTGCTTGATATGAGTATGTTAGATTTCTGTTGCCTACATCAAGAGAGGCCTGAGCTATACAAGGAGGGAGGGGCACAGCGCAGGGCTGGGGCGAGTGAGCGAGGCACCCCGGCCCACAGTGCAACGAGGCCTCGCTCCGGCTCCTGAAATTGCACAGCTGGCATCTTATGTGAGCCCCTTCTTCAATTTGGTGCCCCTGGCACTTCTTTTTCCTCACTCTTCTTGGTCCTGGGTAGAAATCCCAGTATTTGGCCACAAATGGAAGGCTTGACTTTGGGGCACTCAAAAATATAATTGTCCACTGACTCCTTTGTTTGTTCATTTATTAAACAAACAGTGATTGGGTGCCTACTGGGTGCCCAGTGTTGTGGTTGGCACTGGAAGGGGCAGCAGATGAAGTTTGGTCCCTATGGGGCTGACAGTCTGGCCAGGAAGACAAATTGTTGAGAAAATAGTAACTTGAGCGATGAGTCTTAGAGAAGCGCAGGTATGGGTGTCGGCACTGTAGCTGGAGGACCTGGAGTGGAGACTCTATAACTGAAGACTGAAAGATGAATACAATTTAGATTGCGGGGGGGGGGGGGGGGGGGGGGGG
>NW_006774075.1:2670745-2694417 GCF_000442215.2 Lipotes vexillifer
GGGGGGGTGAGAGCGAGAACCTGTGTATATTGGAGAAGGGAACATCATCCCAGGTAGAGAGGCAGCACATGCTCAAGTACTCTCCATATCCATTCAATAAACACTTGTTCAAAGTCTATTAGGAACCAGGCATGGGTTAGCCTTCAGGGATTATGGAGATAAAATCATTATCCTACCCTCAAGGAATTGACCCTAACAGGGAAGGAACCAGACATGTTAGGGGGCTTTGACCACGCAGAGCAATGCATTCGCTGGGGTACAGGATAGGATGTTCAATTCAACCAGAGTGGATAAAAGAAGGCTTCCAGGAGGGGTAATGCCTGCCTGAGCTGGATTTTGAAAGATGAGTAGATATTAGCCAGTCAAAAAAGTATTCAAGGCAAGCCAAAAAGAGAGACCAGCCAGGGAAAGGCAGAAAGTTGAGGGATCGCAGGATGATGCTTTAAATGATGATTAGGTGCCCAGGCTATAGACCATGCAATTTAATATGGACCTGAAATACTATACTTTTATGAAGAATAACAGTAGCAATAATACTATAGTAGAGTTGCATCCACGGCATCTTTCAGTGAGTCCCACGCACCAGTTTTTCTTCCAGTGTGAGAAGAGATAGCTATTTCTCTAGCAGAACACAAGATGAAACATTTGGCTTGCATCTGAGGATTTGTGCTGCATGAAAAAAAAAATACACGTCTTTAAACTAGAATGGAATTCAGTGCACCAAGATGTTTGCACCATTAGCCTAAGAAGCTAGAAGGAATTGAGATGGACCAAGGGATCTCCAGATTTATGTCTCACAGGTATCACACTCTCTCTGAGGCATGGCTAATTGAGGAAAATGGCAGGCAATTGTCTACACATTTAAATTGTTATTCTCTCTTTCCTTCTCTCTCTCTGATCACATAGATACGAAAATTTACATATGATGCAATTTTACTATTTGCAAGGAACATAGCCTCTTAGGAGAACACATGCTGGAACCGGAATGCCTGGTCTGAATCCCAGCTCCACTTTCTGTGTATCCTTGACCAAGTTACTTCTCTTTGTCTCAGTCTCCTCATCCATAAAATAGGAATAATAATACCCTTAGCAGAAATAAATGAGTTGACATACATAAAGTGCTTAGGTGAGTGATTGCACACAGGAAGTACTCTTTTAAATAGGAGTCCTCGTCATTGTTCTTAGCGGTCTGTTATTTTAAATAATCTTAGAGCAGCAGTGTTACCACCTTTCAGACTGTTTCTGTGGGAAAGGCAGGAGGGAGCTTGTTTCCTGCCCACAGGAGCCCTTGTTGAAGGGCTGATGGGGTAGGGAAGATAGGAGACCAAGCTTGGGTTGGGGTTTGAGAGTTGGGGGCCAGATTTGAGGGGTATGGAACGCCAGACTGAGAACTTGCCCCCATGCCACGCCCTGGATCAGTACAGATCAAGTATGTGTCATTCCTTGACGCGGGCAGTAAAGGGTGGGTGAGGTCAGCTGGCCAGGGTACTCCCAGCATCTTTTCATTTGGCCCATATCCGGGGCAGCTTAGCCCGGAACAAAACACTTTGTGAGGCCTGGCCAGAGGTAACCCCATGGGAGGTGGGTTCATCTTTGATGTGTATCCCCCGCATCCCTGCACCGATATCCAGCTTGTCTGGTCTTTAGCCCCACAAGTCTAGGGTCTTAGTCCCATGAACTCAGCCGTGGCTGCCTCAAACCTGCTCCTTCCTCTCCCAAATCATCAAGTTCCCAGGCAAAGTCCTCCCTCCCCACTTAGACCCCTTCAGCCTGCAGCGTTTTTACTCAACGTGTGGTCAGCAGCCTTGGCACCTCCTGAAAGCCGGTTAGAAATGCAGAATCCTATGGAACAGAATTTGAATTTTAATAAGATCCCCCAGGTAACTTATTTGCATGTTGCAGTTTGAGAGACACTGACCTACATGACTGATTCCTCTTCTGACTGTTCTCCCATGCTCCTTGCAAACCATCTGAAACTGCCTTCACCATCTGTGCCCAGAGAATGGCCCTCCTATTATTGTGCTTCTGGGGCGTGGGATTGGAGTTCATCTCACACTTTCAATCTCTGCATCATCTGTCCTCTTTCTGCTCTATCATTCTTGAGAGCACACCCTCTTCCTTGAATTTCCCAATGGCAGCACATATAACATCTATTGAAGGCCTGGGCTATTACATTGCAGAACAGAAAAAAAAAATTATACTTTAAATTATATATGTATTAAATTATATATGTATAATTATTATATATAATTATTATTTATTATATTAACATATAATATATATATTAAATTATATATATATAATTATATATAAATATATATATATATATATTTTTGGCTGCGCCACACAGCTTGCAAGATCTTAGTTCCCCAACCAGGGATTGAACCTGGGCTGCTGCAAAAGCACCGAGTCCTAACCACTGGACTGCCAGGGAATTCCCTAAATTATATTTTTAATCAAAGTATCACATCAGAGTTCAAAAAGTCAATGAAGACTAAAAAATACAAAAACAAAACTAAAAAACAGTAAAGCCCTGTTCACCTGCATCCCCACTTCCCTCTGGAAAGTCAAACATTCTTCTGGGTTTTTCTTCAGGTGGAAGCCTCCATATACCGCCATTTCTTAATTCAATCATTTTAAACTTTTTCTCTTGGCTTCCTATTTTGATACATGAGGATTTAGCTCTTTAAAAATCCATTCCTTTGCCTATTTTGCAAATATAGTTTTATCCCAATTTTTGGTCAAACCAATTATTTGATGTTTTCAGTACTCAAGTTATCCCTGCAATCAAGAACATGCCTTTCTGTTTGGGCAAATTTTCTCATATCATTTCTTTAATAATTTCATCCTCTGCACTGAATTCTCTGTTTCCTCTATCTCTGGAGTGTTTATTCACTCATCTTATTATTTTTGTATTAATCTTACCCACTGCAGAGACATCCAGTGTCCCACATTACATATTCACTTTTGTGTAAATTTTAATTTTTCTGTAGTTAATAATTGCATCATTTGATCACTTTTCTTTGAACCTGTGATTAACTTTCCTGCATCCTATCACAGCTGTGTACAAAATGTCTTTCCACACAATCTTCCACTTGGTTATAGCAGTCAGATAATTTATTGTTGTCATTTTCTACCAGTCTTAGTTGGTTTGGACTGCTATAACAAATTACCATAGACTGGATGTCTTAAACAACAAATATTTATTTATCACAGCTCTGGAGGCTGGGAAGTACATGATCAGGGTGCCAGCAGATCTGGGTCTGGTGAGATCCTGCTTCCTGGTTTGCAGATGGCTGTCTTCTCATTGTATCCTCACTTGGCAGAAAACAGAGATAATGAAAACAAGCGCTCATGTCTGCTTGTAAGGGAACTAATCCCATTCATGGGGGCTTCACCATCATGACTTAATTATCTCCCAAAAGCTCCACCTCCAAATGCCATCACATTGGGGGTTAAGATTCCAATGGATGAATTTTGGTAGGACAAACATTTGCTCCATAACACCACATCTCTCCCCTCAGATAGCCTCTATTTTCCAACTGCCCAAATATAAATCTGGGATCTTTCTTCACCATCCTCACAGGGATTCCTTTTAACTCTCTCCTGTGAATCTCATCTCCTGACTTTCCTCTTTTTTGTTTACTTCCTAATTTTGACTAAGAAATATCTTCCAGTAGTTTCCTGATAACTTTTTTGAGATTTTGGAGGTCTGAAAATGTCTTTATGTATGAATGTATGTTTACACTTGATAGTTTGGCTGGGTGTAGAATTCTAGGTTACAAATTCTTTTTTAACTCACAATTCTGAAGACGTATCCATCCTACCGTGTTTAAGATCCTAGTGTTGCTGTCAGATGCCTTTGTTAGTCCTTATCTTTAATGTATGACTTTTTCCCCCCTCCATCCCTCAGGAAGCTTTTCGTGTCTTGGGGTGTTTTGCCATTTCACAAAGATGTATTTTTTTTTTTTTTTTTTTTTGCGGAGCACAGGCGCTGGACGCGCAGGCTCAGCGGCCATGGCTCACGGGCCCAGCGGCTCCGCGGCACGTGGGATCTTTCCAGACCAGGGCATGAACCCGTGTCCCCTGCATCGGCAGGCAGACTCTCAACCACTGCGCCACCAGGGAAGCCCAAAGGTGTATTTATTTTTATTCATTTTGTTGGGCATTCCATGGGTCCTTTTAATCAGGAAGCTTATTAGTTTAGGGAATGCACTTCAGTTTGGGGACATTTTCTTGTATAATTGCTTTAGTGATTGTCACTGTACTGTATTCACTATTTCCTCTTTATCCGGAATTCTTATTCTTTGGAAGATGATCCTTCTGAGTGAGTTTCCTAATTTTTAAATTTTTTTCTTCTATTTATCATGTTGCCTTTTCTCTACTTTCTGATAAACATATTTGACTTTCTCTTACAATTTAAAAAATTAATTTTAGATTTTGGCTCCATAGTTTTAATTTCCTAGAGCTCCTTTTTTTCTCCTCTGAATGTTCTGATGATCTTTGACTACCTGTTTTTACTTAAGATTGAGAATCTCAAAGCTGATTGGAAGCTCAAAGATGATTAGAATTTCTGAAACGAGGCAAGGGCACTTGTCTATTTGTGGGTTCAACTCATGGGTAATTTAAGGGGTTAGCTGATTATTTCCTGGAGAATCCCTAATGTCAGTAACTGTAGACCTGTTCTGAAACTGAGCAAGAAAAGGGGCTGAGGATATCACCATTCAACAGATTTTCAATTTCTTCCTGTTTTTAGTTCAGCATCTCATCCCCACCCTCTATGCCTGGTGTCCTTGAATCCAGGGCTTCACTGATTAATTTTTTCTAGAATTTATATCTCATGTCTACACTGCAGGTGGGGCTGGGGGTGGTTTCCTGGGCCTCTCTGATTAATTTTTTCTAGAATTTATATCTCATACATATGCTGGAGGGGGGACTGGATTTGTTTGCCTGACAGGTAAGGCAGAAGTGGGGACCTGGAAGTTCTAACTGCTCCTTATTCTGGCTTTCAAAGGTGTCTCCCATTTTAACCCACAGTCACACCCTCCCTTCCTGCATCCAACGACTCCCACCTCAGAGTGGGCAAATGGATGGGATCCTTTTCAGTATCCCCATCTCAGACACTCAGGTTTACCCTCCCTGGTTCTGCCAAGTGGTTGGCCATCCCTCCTTGTATTTCCTTCATCTGTTTTTCATTTTCACATATTATAGTTTAAGGTTACAAAGGTGCATCACAAATGTATCTGTTTTCACCTTCCTTGTTGTTTGAGGTTGATTTTGGTACAAAGAGAGATTGAAACTGTCACTTATTCTGCCACCCTAAAATTTAGCAAACACATTAAGCATGCTTTTCTCAAAGCCCCTTTGCCGCCTCTGCCAGTGGGAATTCCACATTTGCCATGTCTTCCCCTCATATGCTGCTGCCTGCTGGCCTTTTCTCCCCCTGGATTCCTTATCTCCCCCGACACCACCTCTCCACTTTTCCTATTTTCCTTTCCTCCTGTGGAGAAGTTCAGGCTTCTCTTTATTCATCCCTCTTTCCGATTTTGTCCAAGAATCTTTCTTCACTCAAATGGTGTATTAGTTCCTAGAGCTGCTGTAACAAATTCCACAAACTGGGTGACTTAAAGCAACAGATATTTATTCTCTCACAGTTCTGGAGACTCAAAGTCCAAAATCCAGGTGTCAGTAGGGCTGTACTCTCTCTGAAGGATGGGGAAGACTCTCTCCTTGCCTATTCCCAGCTTCCAGTGGTGGCTGGCAATCCTGTCACTCCTTGGCCGTCAGCTGCATCATTCCAATCTCTGCTTCCAACATCACATGGCCCTGTTCCCTCTGTATGCATCTGTGTATTTCCGAATCTCCCTCTCCTGATAAGTACACCAGTCATGTTGGATTTAGGACCTGCCCTAACCCAGTATGACTTCGTCTTTTCTTGATTAGTGGACAGGAACTTTCGGGAGACACTATTCGATCCAGTACAAATGGTTTTTAAGGGTTTTTTTGCTGAGCAAAGACTAGTTCTCTCCCTAAAAGGAGCTCCTCTTTTCGCTCTAAAAATAGTATATTTTTTCTCCTCGCTACCATAATTATTTAATTTCTTAGGGCTACCAGTTTTGTTTCCCCAATTATTCTGAAGTGACATTTCGCCTGGGATTGTATATGATGACCCTGTACGTTCCCACAGTCCCTAGCTCAGTGCCATGGCCATAGTAGGTGCTAATTGTTAAAAACAAGACAACAGGCCCAGAATAGAGTTGCTTATGCTAAGCTCCGCGTCACTAAACTGAGCTCTCCCAGAAATGGAGTCTTAAACCAGTCAATCAGGAATCACCTGACCAGCACTAATTAGGTCATCTGCCTGATAGACCCCTGCCATTATCTAAAGGAAAGTAACTTTGCAATAACCAAATCCCTTGTTTGTCTAGTGTAACTTTATTGTTCCTACTCTCTTCTGCCTATAAAAGTCTTTCATTTTGTACAGCTCCTCAGAGCTCCTTTCTATCTATGAGATAGGATGTTCCCCAATTCAAATTGATTTTTGCTCAAATAAACTGTAAACATTTTTAATATGCTTCCGTTTATCTTTTAACATTAATAAGTATTAGGAAATAAACTTGGCTCTCACGTTTGCCCAGTGCCCTGGTTTATTTGGCTCTTCAGTGGGAAAGTGATCTGATGATTATTACCCTCGCAGAGCTTCTGCGTTTTAATAGTTCCCATGGACAACCTTCTGTGGGTCCCCAGTGTTTGCTGAATAAAATCAAAACTCAGCCTGACATGTAAGCGCTTCACAATCAGTCTGGGGGCCTTTCTAGTCTTTTCTCCCATTTATCCTTTGCTGTCTCCATTCTCCAAACCAACCGGGCTCTTCTCTAGCTCAGTGCTTTTGCTTGGCCACACTCCCTGCCTGAATTGGTCTCCCTTCCCTATCTCCCAGTGAACTTCTACTCACCCCTCAAAACCCAGTCCAAAAGCCCCTTTCTCTGTGAAGTCTCTTTTAATTCCCATAAGCAGAATTCATCTCTTCTGCCTGGTTGATCCCCACCATTGTGAGCACAGCTCCATTTTAACACTTGCCACATTGTGAGGGAATTTGGAGTGTCTGTGTCCACCCTGAGCTACACTGTGAGGTCCTGTCATGTCTACTAAGCACAGTGTCTGGCAAACAGTAGACATCATTATGTTTGTCCAATGAGGTCATGATGGTGGCATTGACAGCAAACAGGCGTAGAAGCCTTTTAGGGCTTCTCAACCCATACCTGAGGAACTTCCGCATAATTTCTCGTAATTTCTCAGCATGGTCATTGGGAATTAGAGGAGGGAATGGGGGTTTATGTAAGTAATCCAAACTCTATTACTTAAAAATCAATCCAAGGCAACTTAATCTTTTATGGCTTCTAAACCTTAGGCAATATAGGACAGTCCCTTCCTTAGAGGAAGCTGGGGAGGGTGTGGAAGCCTGGAGAAGGGAAGTGACTCCTTCTATTTTCCCCTTCAGTGTCTTAGGCTCACTCCAGGCAGCTCAGATCTCAGGAGCTTATTGTAATGAAGCTCAAGAACCAGGCAGTTATAAAAAATGCAGAGCTCAAGGGGCTGACTCTTCCCTCATCATCTCTCTTACACAGGCTGCAGCGTTCATCTGTCTGTCTGTCGCTCCTCTCTTGGTGAAGCAGACATGCCCAGGACCCTGCCCAGAGCCCTCAGACATCGCAGTGTGCCTCTGATCATTCCAAATGCCAGTATGTGCGTCTCTGTGCCTATGGAATGTTATTCTGGAGCCATGGAAGGCAGCTTCTTTCACAAGCAGCAGGTCGGAATGCTAGAAAATCAACCTCTCTGGGTACAGCCCTCAACCAGTGACTCCCCAACCTCCTTCCCTCTTGGCTGGGGATAAATCTGAGGTGTGCATATTCCAATTTCCCCCCGGATGAAGCTCCCGTTGCCCACATCCGTGCACCATTTACTGACTACCTTTCCTCACCCTTATCCCTTCCCGACTCCTCTTCTGGAATTTCCTGGGACTACTGCCCAAATATTTTGAGTGCAAATTTGTACTCAAATTTTTGTCTCAGAGTCTGCTTCTGAGGGAACCCAAACTAAGAAACATGGCAACTCTGTTCTTTGGAACTTTTGCTCTGTTCTCTCGTTACCATTTGACTTATCCTTTTTTCTAATCTCTGGAACCTTTTTAAAAAACTTCATAGCTCTGCTCTTTCATGTCTTTTGCTTATACATTTTAATAATTATTTCTACTTTCTCATAACTTGCACCATCTGCACCTCATGGCCCTCACTTTACCACGTGCTATGTCTCCTTACATCTCCTTTCATTTACTATTCCCACTGCTAACTGCCTCGCTCTTCTGATTTCTCATTTCAAATCCCACAAGAGGGAATTTGATGGCCCAGCTCATCTTTGTTGCATAGGGCACTAGCTGACCCATGGATTGGCTGTGCTCGGCTCAGCTGATCACAGCTGGTGCAATCAGCAGTGCCGGAGGAGGGAGATGGCACAGGAATCTTTTATATGGACAATTCATGCTTTCTCAGTTCTATTATACTCTTTTCTTACCTTTTCTTTCTTTCTTTCTTTCTTTTTTTTTTGGCTGTGCAGCCCCATCATGCAGGATCTTAGCTCCCCAACCAAGGATCAATCCCGTGCCCCCTGCAGTGGAAGCATAGAGTCCTAACCACTGGACCACCAGGGAATTCCCTCTCAATTTTATTTAAAATGTAACTTCAACTTCTACTGCCCAATCAGAGTGTCCCACTAGGTCACTCCAGTGCTGAAATTCTGAAGCCACCGTGGGTTTGTATAGATTAAGACACGACCTAGGAACTGGCCCTCAGCCAGGCTGTGGGCAGGACATTTTCTGGGAAAAGGCTGTGTATGTGAGGCCAACGTATTTGACCAGGTTAGTAGCCCCAGCTCTCTGTGAAAAAAAAATTTTTTTAATGGTTACAAAAGAGCTTGGAAAATACAGAAAAGCACAAAGAAAATAAAAACTACAGGAAATCCCAGCACTGAGATAATCACTCCTTGCATTTTAGAGCCTTTCCTTCTGTGTGTGTCTCTACACTTAGAAGGAAATATTTCTTCCCATAATAAGAAGACTGTCCTACATATGCTGCTTTTTATAACCTGCTTTTTTCACCTTATCACTGAACATTTTTCCGTGCCATTAAATATGCTCGTACGGCCTCATTTTAGGTCAGCCGGCCTTCAGACACCGGGCTTCCTGCCCTGATGAGATGAATTCTCAGCCCTTCCTTCCCCAGGACACTCAGCTGTGAAAGGCACTGATTTACACAGGTAAATCTAATGAGCTCACCTTTCTTCCTGCTACAAAATTTCAGCTAAACCTATGTGGATAGCTGCCATATGGGGCCTCGTCTGTCTACTGTGGCGGAAGCTTCCCCAAGGGCCCCAGACTCACCAGGGAAATCACCAGTCAGCCCCCTACAGCTTCCTCATTCCCCACATGCTCTCTGCAAAGCCAGCTCAGGGCTCTGTAAACTCAAATCATCAAAAACTCAGAACTGGAAGCTCCCTTAGGAGACTGCTCCAGTCTCCTAAATTAGAAACAAGGAACCAGGCCGAGAGAGGGGAAGTGACATGCCCACACTCGGCCAGGGAGCAGGGGGCAAGGTGAGGACTCAAGTTGTGTCCCTGTGGCCAAGCCCAGTCTCTTCTTGCTGTGACCCCAGTGCCTGTCAGGAGTTGGGGTTCTCCTCATGGGCCCATCCGCCCTGCAGGATGAGGTCTCATGGCATTTCCAAACCTGGGATGGAGTTTGCAAACCTAAATCCCCAGCCCAAGGATCAACCTTGGGGGATGTGGCTGCCCCCCCCGCCCCCCCCCCCCCCTGCCGATGCAGGAGACGCGGGTTCGTGCCCCGTTTCGGGAGGATCCCACACCCCCCCGCCCACGCCCCACCCAGCCTCCTTCTGGATCAAGCCCTGGTTTCACATCCCTGGGTGTGGTGTGGTTGGAACAGCTGCTTTTCTGGCTGTCTGCGGTGGCCATGCCTTGGGGCTGAGTAAACATTCCAACAGCAACAGGCTTTCCTGTCTCTAGGGCCTATGCTGGGGAAGTGTCTGGGCTCTGGAGAAGCAACAGAGAAAGAGCCAGCAGCTTTGCAGACTGTCACTAAGCCACAAAGACCTGCTCCAGGCCTCCAAGCTCTCTGGGTCAAGGAGCAGATTGCAGTGGTTGGAGCAGGCCCCAGGAGTCCAGGACAGCCCTGCCCTTCTAGCTGCATTGTCATTCGGAGATGCCCTCAGGGCCGACCCCAGCCCGTGTAGGGCGTCTCTGGTTACCAGAGGAATCTGGGGGAGGCTTTGCCCCTGTGTGATGAGAGAGTTTGCCTCAGGGAGCGGTTCTTCCAGCTGAAAGCCAGCTCACTCAGTATGAAATGGAAGAGGGATTATCCCAGCACCCCATCTGCCATCCTGGGCTTCTGCTTGATTACAGAGCCCTGGGGCCTAACATTTAAGCAGCATGAATGGAATTCCGAGGCCTTATTTTCCCCCTTTACTGAGCCAGGGACCCAGCCTCGGGGACCTCCCAGGGCCCAAGCCTAAGGCAGAGGCAGGGCACCCACTCTCATCCTGGCAGCCAGGCGTTTCCTTCCCTCCCATAGCTCTGCCTTAGACACCAGGCTGCTTTACCCCATTGTCTAGCTGGTGTCTTTCTTCCAGGGGGAAACATTTCGTGAATGTGAGCCTTCTCCAAGTGTAGAGACCCCTTTAGCTCTTCTTTTGCATCTTAAAGCACACGTCGCCCTGTTTCATCTTCAATCCACTTGCTTCCCCTGCAGATTTTCTTATGTGGCAAACAAGACCGAAAAACTCCTGCTGGCTGCCGTGTTTGCCGAAAACCAATGCAGTTTTCTTACCGTCTTAGAAACCAGATAAGTAAGACAGTGACTGACCCTGGGGAAATGACGGGTGGACAGACTCTCCTGTTTAATAACGATAATAGATAGTTAATGATTTCCTTGCTTGGGAGCAAAGCCCGATGCCTACAAATCCTTCACTCGAGCATCCTCGCTGTCAGGAACTCTTTGCTAACTCTCACACCCCACCTCCAGGCTCGGAAACCAGAATTCTTACTCGATAATCTCTTTGGATTTAGAAAGTTCACCGTGATTTCCACTCTGCCAAAGACAGTATCCACTTTCACCACTGCAAGCCCACAAATGTAGAGTGTTTCTACCTACCATTGCTGCGGGTAAAGGAGAGAGATGCCTCTGGAGGGGCCAGTGGTTCTGAGCTTGGCTGCCAAGCAGAAGCAGGGAGAGTTGGAGGGGAGGGTGGAGACCAAGGGACAGGGAGAGGAGGGGTGAACGAAGAGACAAGAGAGGAGGTGCGCTGGACACCCAAGCCTCAAACTCACCAGTTCTGCTGCATGCGGTGGCCAACAGCGCCACAGGGAGAACCAAGCTCGACTGAGGGCAGCCCTGCCTGGCTCGGCTTATGCAAGAAGCCAAGAAGCCAGTGGGGCCAGTTTTCCAGACAGGACCAGCTACGTAATTTGTGGGGCTTGGTGCAAAATAAAATTGTGGGACCCCTTGTTCAAAAATTAAGAACTTCAAGATGGTGACTGCAGAGCCGAAAACCAAGTGTGAGGTCCCGCGTGAGCGAGTCCAGTGCTGAGACTGGGGTTTTGATGGGTCACTGGGCTGATGGAGATGTCGTTGATTAAGATTAAAAACAAACTGGGGGAGGGACATGATAGGTTAAGCTGAGGGACGGAAGTTACATCAATAACAGCTCATTATTGTGCACGTTGTTTATCTCAGGCCCTCTTCTAAGCACTTTCTGTATGTTATCCAATTTAATCTTAGGACAACTGTTGGGTAGAGGCGCTGTCATCATCATCATCAACATCATCATCATCATCAACATCATCATTAGCAGCAGCATCTTCCAGATGAGGAAGCCGAGGTACTGCAATGAATATAAAACCATTATGTAACCAAAATGGAAATGGTTACTTGACCACTGTGACCATGAGTTAACTTACGGGTTGAGTAATTTGCTCAAGGGCATAAAGCTCTTAAGTGGGAGAGGTGGGATTAGAATGTGGCCCAGGGCCCATGCCCCTAACCATGTGACAACACTGCCTGTCTGTAAACACGGAGCACAGCTCAGCCAAGTGGACCTTCCTTACAAGGAACTCTCCTACTGTGAAAAGAAGCTTCTGACAGAGGTGTTCAGAGAGGTGTGGGCTGGAGACATTTGAAGGCAGGAGGGCCCTTTATCAAGGGGACCCTGACCTCCCCTCACTGGGGAGTTGGATTAAATAGCAGCAATTCTAATAACAAGAGTTAGCAGTCTCTCAGTAGTTGCGATGAGTCAGGCACTGCGCCAAGTGCTCTACAAACATCTTTAAAGCCCGGATGTTGGTACCTGGTCCCCATGTCACAGAAGGAAAGAAGCCCAAGGGTCACAGAGCTTGGAGCTGTCACTCCCCAGTGTCAAGGAGGTGGACTCGAACCCAAACCTGCCTGCCTCCAAAGGCCTTGCTTCCAACAGGTGTATAATACAGCCTGACTTTTAAGGTCCCTCCCACCCCCAAGACGCTGTAATTCTAAATGTCCACTGGAAAATTATTCTGCATCCGCCCATGAGATTTCATTTTAGCCTGTGTTGATATTTTTACTGAGAGCTTTGAGACTGCTGGGGGCCCAGGAATCTGTTCCCTGTCTTGAATCAGTCCTCTGGAATGTTGGCCCAAACCCTGGCCAGATCGTTCTGATTCTTTCTCCTTTGCATTTTACAATCTGCGTTTCCGGTAAGCTCCGGTAAAGGCCCGTGCTTCCAATTTCACCCTTATTTAAACTGACAGCTTCGTGAGTTCTGTCATACTGTCCAAAAAAGCTAGAGAACTCTTTCTCTGAGCCAGGAAGTGTGTGGCAGCCCCTGTTCTCAGCCTCTGTACTCAGAGCTAAAGGCCCAGATTGAAGGGCTCTGGTTTAGGATTAACCTAGAGCTTTCCCCAGTTTTCTCTCTCCATTTCCAAAGCAGCCCCCAAGGATTCCGTCATCTGGTCCCAGAACTGCAGGCACCAGCAAATCTCTAAGGATCTGATCCGAAAAAACAGGTCCCAGGACACAGATCTCTGGCTCCCGTCTAGATACTCAGCTCTTCCAAAGACCAGTTGTGTCACCTGTATTAGTTTCCTGTGGCTGGTGTAGCAAAGTCCTCCCAGCTTGGTGGCTTAAAATTACAGAAATGGATCCTGTTGCAGTTCTGGAGGCCAGAAGTCCAAAATCAAGGTGTCAGCAAGGCTGTGCTCTCTCTGAAGGCTCTGGGGGAGTATCTGCTCCATGCCTTCCTCTTAGGTTCTGGTGGCCAGCAATCCTTGTTGTCCCTTGACTTGTAGACATATCACTTCAGTCTCTGCCTTGTGATCACATGGGTTCATGCTGTTTGTCTCTGTCCGTACGCCTCTTCTTCTATGGACATTAGTCATCTTGGATTAGGTCGACCCCTCATCTTAACTTTATTACATCTGCAGAGACCTTATTTCCCAATCAGGTCACATTTACAGGTACCAGAAGTTAGCACTTCAGCATATGTTTTGGGAGGGACACAATTCAACCCACAACATCACCCAAAACTCAGTCAGTGAGTATACTGCTGGGGACCCTAAGTCAGCATTTCCTGTGTGCCGACTCACTCCCTGTGTAAGCCTCACCAGGACTTACACAGTGAAGCAGGTTCTAGTATCATCTCCATCTTACAGATGAGGAAGCAGGGGGGCCAGAGAGGTTAAACAGCTTGTCCAAAATCACACGCAGCTACCAAGAGCAGCCCTGAGACCACAGCAGGGGATGGAGCTCAGCATTTCACCAGGACTCTGAACAGCACCGTTCTCAGCTTACGATGAGCCAGGAAAGGAAGGCTAAGCCCCGTCGTGTTAAGAGCTTTGGACCCGTTGAGACCGAGGCTTCCCTACCAAGGAAAGCACTGGCTCCGTGTTGGATGCCCTGGCTTCACACTCCTTTCCTTCGTGTCAGATCATTTCTCTGAAACCCAGTTTCTCCATCCGTAAGACAAGATCACAGATGCTGCCTGACCCATCTCAGAGAATGGCTAGGAGGATCAATACCAAGACTTGCACTGGCTTCTTGGAAGCCCCATAGATATGCGTTATGATCACCCATGCCCTTGCTTCCTGCAGGTCTTTGCTTCCTTCAGGTCTTTGCTCAAATGCCACTACCCTCCTGGAGCTTCCCCAACCACTGTATCTAAGCTAGCGCCATCCGCCGTACCATCCCCATTTATCTCTTCACCTAAATTTCTGACTATCTGACATACTTATTTGTTTATGGTCTGTCTTACCTGTTTTAGAATGTAAACTCCGAGGGGGCAAGAGCTTTTTCTATTTTGTTCCCCATTGCAGCCCCAGTGCCTACAACAGTGCCTGGCACATAGCAGGACTCCATAATATTTGTTGATTGAAACAATGAATAGCTTAACGTAAAGTGGCACCTCCTTCTCAATTATGTGATTGGAGTAGAAGGACAGTTTTTCCACTAGAACCTAAGCTCCACGAGAGCAGGAAACCATGGATGTATGATTCATTGCTAGAGTCTCAGTGCCTGGAACAAAAGACAAGGTACTTGGGCTTCCCTGGTGGCGCAGCGGTTGAGAGTCCGCCTGCCGATGCAGGGGACGCGGGTTCGTGCCCCGGTCCGGGAAGATCCCACATGCCGCGGGGCGGCTGGGCCCGTGAGCCGTGGCCGCTGAGGCTGCGCGTCCTGAGCCTGTGCTCCGCAGCGGGAGAGGCCACAACAGCGAGAGGCCCACGTACCGAAAAAAAAACCAAAAAACAGAAAAAAAGGTACTCGATCAATATCTGTGAGATGAATGGATGAGGAAAAAGGCTGCCGGACAGACAGAAACCATGCTGTTCTGGCCTCTGGGGAGTGAGAAGCTAGGGAAGGCTGTGGCTGGGACAGAGCTGGACCTTCAAGGATTCTGGAGGGTGGGGGAAAGGAAGAGGCGCCTTCTAGCTCAGGGGGGCAGAAAGGACGGTGGGACGGTGAAGGGACAGTGTTCGAGCAGGTGGGTGGCAATGGGCAAGGCTCGTCTGCAAAGTCAGGAGACGGGATGAGAACAAGGTTGGCCTGGAAAGTAGAGAGGCAGAGTGGTTGCGTCTGATCATGAATCACCCAAATGCCAGGTGAAGTGAAATGTATATTTTCTCCCAGCACTATACATCAGGGACTTCACAAGAAACGATCAGAAGTGTGGAATGATGAGGGCTATGTCGCTAGGCTTCTCCCCCTCTACCCTCTCCAGTCTCACCGATGATCTCAGCCTCAGCAAAGGCCAGGGCGAGTTTAGAAGTAACTGCTTCTCAGGCAATTAAACTACCTTCAATTTTATAAGTCTGAATGTGTCAAAGGATCTTGTTACCTCCATCTTTGGGCCCAGAGGCCATATTCTCATCAAACCTAACCGGCTTGTAAGAAGAGCCGACATCTGGGTGATAAAGCAGACTGGTTGTCTCCCTGCTCCTGTCTGATTAGTTTGCTGAGCAACCTCAGCCGGCCCCTCAGGGGGTCCTGGGGTTTCAGGGAGGGGGGACGCTCCCCCCCCCACCCCCGCTCCAGCACTGGGATGCCAGGAATTCCCTTAACGCAGGTCGCAGGTCCATGCTTTCCATCTCACTTTAGAAGAAGAAGGCCTAAAATTTAGACCGCCCACGAGAAGCAACAGGCTGGTTTAGATGAATGCCAAAGTGCAAATGACTGAGCGCAGACCTTTGGTCCCTCGAGGGCAGATTTTTAAAAGTAATGAGAGGAGAGGTGGGGTTGTGAGAAAGGGTGGACTTCGTGCAAGCCCAGTTCTTCCACTTACTACCCGAGGGACTTATAAAAAGTTCTTTTTCCTCTCATCTGTAAAAACGCCAGCTCTCTGCTGCGGCCAGACCGAGCTGCCTGCGGCTCCCATCTCGTGCCAGGCAGTCTCCAGCCCTAACTCTGGGCATTTCTTTGGCCTGGAAACTTCCTCTTCCCTTTTCCACCTGACTCCTCATCTTTCTGACTCCCTGGACGTCTTCCCAGGGTTGGATGGCCAACGAACACTGTGTTCACATAGTAAAGTCAAGCCCACTGTCCTTCCTGCCAGACAGGAAGAGCCTAGAGGTCAGCGGTCATTTCTTGTCCTCCTCCAAGTGCCCATGAAAGAATCAGCAAATATCTCCTCAATAATTGAGAATTACCTCTAAGAGAAATTTTCCGAAACGTGGAAATAAAGCAAGAAAGTAACTGCATACCCTTTCAATGGCTTGCTGAAGCAGCCAGGTTTAACCAAGGGTTATTTAATTGTCTAGGAGAACCTACATGTGTTTGACTATATTGTTTATTATCGAATAGAGCCCCGGCACTGAATATTACATGTTAACTTGCTGATTTTGCCCTATAAAGATGGAGATGATTTCTTCCTGGTAGAAAAGATAACCTGTGACTTTATTGCCATGTAGAATATTAACCAGTTTCACACCTAGCCTGAGGACCTTTTTTTTTTTTTTCGCGTTACGTGGGCCTCTCACTGTTGTGGCCTCTCCCGTGGCGGAGCACAGGCTCCGGACACGCAGGCTCAGCGGCCACGGCTCACGGGCCCAGCCGCTCCGCTGCATGTGGGATCCTCCCGGACCGGGGCACGAACCCGCGTCCCCTGCATCGGCAGGCGGACTCTCAACCACTGCGCCACCAGGGAAGCCCTAGCCTGTGGATCTTATTCTAACATTTTTTTGTTTTTATTCCCCTTGCCTATCAGTACTTCAAATAGTCTATTAATCAGCTTTGCCATCCTACTGGTTCCCTCGCTATTTAACAAGTCTTCAATAAGACTTTGACTTGTATTCATTTTATATTTTATAAGGGCCATTTTTTTAAAACAGCCGTGTTTTTAACTTTTTAAAAATTATATTTTGACATCTTGCAGGAATTTTGAGAGGCCTAAATAATACCATTCCCCAACTGCTGTGTTTTCTTAAGGGCTAAGCATTGTGCTAAATGCTTTAATCCATCCTCTCATTGAATCCTTGTCACGACCTTATAAAGCAGATCTTTATTTTATTGATGAGGGGTCTAAGGCTCAGAGAGGCTTAGCAGCTTAGCAAAGGCAGGGACACATATCCTGTGGCGGGAACTTTACCCACCCTCTTGTTTAATCCTCCAGACAGCCCCATCAATTTTGTTTATTAGAAAAGGGAGAATTAGTTACTTGTCCAGGGTATCACTGTTTGTACACGGCTAAGTCAGGATTAGAAGCCCCGCACTTACCTACCGCTCAGTGACCGAGTGACTTAGCTTATGGGAAAGTCAATCATGCTCCACACATTACAGAAAATATTAATTTCTCTTCCATTGGACAGTTTAGTGGTGAGGAGGTGTGGTTGAGATTGGTAGGTAACCCCATGAAACTGCACCCATTTCCCTTCTTCCATAAAAACAGGTCCCACAATTTTTAAGTGGGCCCTGATCATCCCTAATAAAGATTACATTTCCCGGTCTGCTTTGCAGCTGCACGTGGCCATATGATTAAATTTTGGCCAATGGGAAGTAAGCAGAATTGTCATGTGGCTCTTTTAGGAACTTCCCTTGAAAGATAGTTGAGCACTTTTTTTCTCTATGCCTTCCTCCACCCACCTACCAGGAACACGGGTGTGATGTCTGGAGCTCTAGCTGCCATTCTGTACTATGGGGATGATCCTGGCCCTGGGGAAGTTAGAGGAATGAGCTGGGAGGAGCTTGAGTTCCTGGAGGCTTGGCCAAGTACTACACTAGCCCTAGACTTCTGACTTCCCAGATTTTGTGTGAGGGAGAAATAAATAGCTATCTTATGTAAGCCAATTTTTTTTTTTTTCATATCTCTATTGCTTGCAACCAAAAGTAATCCTGATACAGCACAAAGAAAGTGGAGAGGGAGCCTCAGAGGCAATGTTGGCCTTGATTCTTAGAACCAACCAGGGATGGCCTTGATTCTTAGAACCAACCAGAAGGGCCCTGGAGAGCCCGGCAGTTGGAGCTGTCAGGGAGATAGATATTGAACAAGTGCTGCCAACCACCACTCGCCCTGACTTGCCCCTGGGTCTTCTGCCAGTTCTGCCTGCCCATCCATTTTACGGCATCCTTTGCAGTTGCCTGCAAAGACATGACGGCTCCACACAGGCACCCGTGGTCTCTCCTCTTCTAGGTGGAGAGAAACAGCACATCACCAGACTGTAATGAGGAAATCTCTGAAACCCTGGGTTCTCATCTCAGTGACTGTGAAGAGGAAACACCTTCTGTTCTGCTCCTCTGGGCTTTGCCCCCTCAGCCGTGCAAGAATAAAACATGTCTTTCTCTTCAACAGAGACTGACAAGGCAGAGCACAGAGCCTCTGAACCTGCTAGAAATTTAAAATTCAGCCTTGTTTCCTCCTGGGCTTTTGGAGGAGACTGGATTCCTCTGCAGATGCCTAGCGGGCTGGGGAGACCTGGGAGCGGCACCGTCTAGCAGGGGCTGTGAGACCACTTGCATGAGGGCACCGACAGAGGTGGTGTTTCCTGCCAGGATGGTGTCAGCCTCAGCTGCCGGGGGCCCATTCCTGGGGCCACTCCCAGGTCCAGCTGTCCTGGGTAATGTCCTGGCTTGGCCACATACTCGGCACTTGGACACTATGTTCATAGGGCTTAGGTCCTTGCCTGTAAAATGGAAATTATGACGGTTCTGGTCTCCAAGCGCAGCTCTGAAGACTAAATGAAACGTTCCAGGTAAAGCTTTTAGATGCCTGGCACATAGCAAGTGCTCAGTAATTGCTGCTTGTTATCCTTGTTGGAGAATAATAACGATACAAGATAACACTTAGAGCTCTTCCTATGTGTAGGTGCTGTACCGAGTACTCTTCATATATAAACTCTTTTATCCTCACAACTCTACGAGGACACTGTAATTATGCCCCCCCCCCATTTTACTGATAAGGAAACTGAGGCCCATTTGGGGCACAATCCCAGCCTGTTGCACCCCTGTCTATGCCCTTAAAAAAGGAGGAAGGAGGGGGTCCTGACTCCTTGCCGACTCCTGGCCTCTCGTTTCCCCAGCTTCCCGGGTCCTTCCCACCACAGGCTTTTTAAAAAAAGTTGTTATTGAAATATAGTTGCTTTACAATGTTGTGTTAGTTTCAGGTGTACAGCAAAGCGAGTCACTTATACATATACATATATATATATATATATATATATATATATATATATATATAAAATGTATGTATATATATTCTTTTAAGATTCTTTTCCACTTAGGTTATTACAAGATATTGAGTTCCCTGTGCTATCCAGTAGGTCTTTGTTGGTTATCTATTTTATATATAGTAGTGTATATATTTTAATCCCAAACTCCTAATTTATCTCCCCCTATCTCATGCCACTTTCCCCTTTGGTAACCATAAATTTGTTTTCTATGTCTGTGAGTCTATTTCTGTTTTGTAAGTAAGTTCATTTGTATCTTTTTTTTAGATTCCACCTCAGGCTTTTAAAATGCTGTTGCTGGCATCTGCCTGCTCTCCCCACGTCCACCCTAGCTTGTTCTGGGTCCCCTTTCAGCCCAGCGCTGGACCCCTATTTCTCTATCATGCTGCTGTTTTTGCTCTGGTCCCTGTGGTGAGGATTTATTTCTTCCACGGTTCCTTTCTCTCTCTCTTTCTGCAGATCAGACTGTGAGGCCACCTTCCTCCTGAAGGCAGGAGAACACCTGCTTCGCCTCTGGCTGTGTCGCACCCACCCCTGGCAATGCCTGGCAACGTGGCCTGCAGTCGGTACCGAAAGTGCCATGGGGTCTGAGGACAACTAAGAGATGGGGTCCCCTTCAGATGTGACACCTCTCCCTGAGCCCTGTGTGCACCAGGCCCTTTCCTAGGAGGAGCACGTGTGCAGCCCTTGCTGCCTGCCCGGCCCTCTTCAAAGCACCCGATGTGCATCAATCATCTCATTTAATCCTCACAACCCCTTCTGGGGTATCTGAATCTGCAGGGGCTGCCATGACAAAGTATCACAGACTGGTACTATAAACAACAGAAATGTATTTTCTTACAATTCAGGAGGCTGGAAGTCCAAGATCAAGATGTCGTCAGGGTGGGTTTCCGCTGCAGTCTCTCTCCTTAGCTTATAGATGGTCACCTTCTCCTTGTGTTCTCACATGGCCTTCCCTCTGTGTCTGCGTCCTCATCTCGTCTTCTTATAAGTACAGTAGTCACATTGGACCAGGGTTTACGCCAATGACCTCATTTTACCTTAATTACCTCTTTAAAGACCCCGTCTCCAAATACAGTCACATTCTGATGTATGGGGGGTTAGGACTTAATGAATTGTTAGGACTTAAATGGATTTGGGGGAACACCCATGACAGGGTAAGAGCTATTATTATCATCCCATTTTTTAGTTGAGGAAACTGAGGCACAGAGAGACTGGTAACTCACCCATGTCCACAGCTAACAGAGGGCAGAATCTGAGCCATAGTAGTCTGACTCTGCCGCCTCACATGGAGCCACGGCCCAGACCCCACCACGGCCCTCAGAGGTAGGTCTCAAGCCATCAGCCTTTTTCTAAAGCCAAGGACATGGAAGCAACCTAAATGCCCATCAACAGAGGAATGGATAAAGAAGATGTGGTACATATATACAACGGAATATTACTCAGCCATAGGAAGGAATGGAACTGTGCCATTTGCAGAGACATGGATGGACCTAGAGACTGTCATACAGAGTGAAGTAAGTCAGAGAAAGATAAATATTGTATATTAACGCATATATGTGGAATCTAGAAAACTGGTGCGGGGAAAGGGGGGCATGTGGGATGGATTTGGAGATAAGGATTGACATATATACACTACTATGTTTAAAGTAGATAACTAATGATAACCTACTGTATAGCACAGGGAACTCTACTCAACGCTCTGCGGTGACCTAAATGGCAAAGAAATCCTAAAAAAAGGGGATATATGTATATGTACGGATGATTCACTTTGCTGTACAGCAGAAACTGACACAGCAGTGTAAAGTAACTATACTCCAATAAAAATTTTAAAAGTAAACAACCAAAATCACACATATGATATGTGACTAAATATGGATATAAGCTTAAATTAAAAAAAAAAAATAGCCGGGCTTCCCTGGTGGCGCAGTGGTTGAGAGTCCGCCTGCTGATGCAGGGGACACAGGTTCATGCCCCAGTCCAGCAAGATCCCACATGCCACGGAGCGGCTAGGCTCGTGAGCCATGGCTGCTGAGCCTGCACATCCAGAGCCTGTGCTCCACAACGGGAGAGGCCACAACAGTGAGAGGCCCGCGTACCGCAAAAAAAAAAAAAAGTAGCCAAGGAAATCAGGACTCGGAGGAGAAAGCTCGTGCCCCAGGCCGCTTAGCTGACAGGTGGCACAGTGAGAACTCCAATCCGGTGTGCTGGCTCCGAGCCCAACTTCTTTAAACTACCCCACCCCTACCTCCTTAAATCTGCTCCCTCCGTAGGTAAAGGGCATAGCAATTGGTCCCAAGAGAAGAGTTCGGGAATAGAAAGCCACTTTGACTCTGGTGTTACAGGGAGATTAATGAACATGTGTTTTCCTCTAGCACCTCTGACACACGGTTTCCAGGAAGGGCACCTGTGGTCCAGAACTGCCCCCAGCCAAGCTGGGAAGAGGGCAGCAGAGTTCACCACCCTCTCCTTGCCTCCTGCAGCCCCTCCCCTTGCAACAGCAATAGCTGCCCCAATATTACTAGCACCTTCCAGGCGATCACTGTGTGCAAGGCACCAGCCTAAATATTTTTATTCATTGATTTATTTGTTTCTCTGAACAACTCTACAGGGCAGGGAGTGGCATTATTATTATCTCTATTTTCTACCTGAGGAAGTGAAGGCACAGCCATTGGCCCAGAGTCCCCACAGGAGTAATTGGTGGAGGTTGGATGTAAACCCAAGTAGCTGGTGGCCAGCCCAGCTCCGGACCACTCCTGGCCACTGTGGGGTGGATGGAGGACAGGGAGCTAATGAGTTAACTCTCCCAGCTACTCTTTCTTTTTCTTCTTAATTTTTTTTTTTTTTTTTAATCTGAGGAGGTTAATTGTTCACCGTCAGTTGGCCTGCTCTTTTTTAAAATTTTTTATTTATTTATATATATATGTTATTTTTGGCTGCATTGGGTCTTAGCTGCGGCATGCGGGATCTTTTGTTGCGGCATGCAGGGTCTTCTTCATTGTGGTGTGCTGGCTTCTCTCTAGTTGTGGTGTGCAGGTTTTTCTCTCTCTAGTGGAGGCGCGCGGGCTCAGTAGTTGTGGCACAGGGGCCTAGTTGCCCTGAGGCATGTAGGATCTTACTTCCCTGACCAGGGATCGAACCCGCATCCCCTGCATTGGAAGGCAGATTCTTTACCACTGGACCACCAGGGAAGTCCCACTCCCCCAGCTACTCTTTCACTGGTTCATCTGCTCACCCATCCACCTACTCCGCTTGCTCTGACTGAGGCCCAGCACTGGGTTCCTCCCACTAGGACCTTCAGGCTTGGAGGGCAGGAGGCCCGTTAAAGGGATGGCATTGACCCTGTATAACAGGAGTGTGTCCATGATGCAAAGAGGGGAATTCACAGTCAGAGGAAGGCAAGGAAGGCTGGTGAGGGGCAGTGACGGGCACACTGGGTCTTAAAGGGTGGGTAGGAGTTTGCCGGACAGAGGCAGGGATGTTGCCACAAGAGCTCTAAGGCTGCTGTGTGTGGAGATGGGGGTGGGGTGGGGGAGGAGGAGGGCCCCATGCTAAGGAGGGGTTCTCGACCTAGAGGTCATGCCATTTTAAGGCCCCCGTGGGACTTGAAGCAACATGGTCCTCAAGCTCGGAAGTCACTTCCTATCCTACTGGGACTAAAATCCCAAGTCCCTACCGTGGCCTAGACAGCGTTGCATGATGTGGCCTCCTGGCCGGGCTCCACTTCTAGCCTCATCACCACCCCTCTGTGCCTCCCTATCTGCCTCCAACTCTACCTGCCTTCCTGCTCTTCCCAGAACAGGCCAAGCAAACGGCCTAGACACGGGACTTGCCTCTCTCTCTGCCCTGATCACTGGTCCCCTCCAGCACAGTTCTGTTTAATTGGCTAATTACTTCCAGCCAAGCTTCACACAGCTCTCAATAAATACTTGTTAAATGGATGAATGAGCTCTACTTGATTATTGTCCAATTCACTGAAAGTAAGTATACAGACAGCTCTCAGCCATCCAATTCTGCCGGATAATTGACCAGGACACACTGTCTCTCTTCGGGCTGCCCCCATTGCCCGCTAGCTCCGGGCTCTTCCTGAGTTGCCAGCACAACCTCCAGAGTGGGTCTGGGCTGCCAGTAAAGCCAAGCTGTGCAGCAGTTGAGCTGCTCCTCAGCTGAGGCTGCATCTAACAGCCCCGCTGCCACAAACTCATCTCAGCGGCAGTAAAGAAGCCATGAAATTGCCTGAATTGAGAAGCTGATGGCAAAGTAAAAGGGGCCTGTCAAATTCCAACCTAAACCAAAAGACAAAAGGCAATTCCTTCCAGCACCTTCCATGAGCCTGATGCTGGAAAAGAGAGGGAAGTCTCCCCACTTCTGTCCTACCTGCCCCTTCCTTTGTCTGGGGGAGGGGGAGGGGAGGGGGA
>NW_006774075.1:2694427-2718937 GCF_000442215.2 Lipotes vexillifer
ACCATGGCCTTGGGTCAAAATGAAAACACTGGCCAGGTCGTTAGGGAAAGATGTTCCTGACAAATTTTGGTTGGTTGTAATAGCAATGAAGTCTTTGATGAAAAAGGCCCTCCCAAATCCTATTTCTTTCCCTGGAAGCACAGTGTCAAAATAAGTTGTTTTGATATTTATGAATTCATTCCAGTCCACACTGGGAGCTTGTTTTCTTCCTCGCCTATTTCAGAACAACAATAACAAAAAAGAACAACTATGCGTTCCTAAATCTGGCACCCTAACTCAGGGCTCAAGTTTATTTCTTGTGTTATTATTATTCTTTCCTGTTGAATGGCAACATTAGCTGATTATAAATAAATCAAGGCCCCTTTCCAGCAATTGCAGCTGAAAATTCATTTTTCAAGATTGGGTCTGATTGCAGAGTGTCTTAACAAAAAGAGGGTGGAACAGCTAAACCATTTACGCCTAGAATCCTGGTGAAGAAATTAGGGTTTAATGAACCCTGAAACAGCTACCCTCTTCTCCCCTCTAAGGAGAAAAGAACACGTGGCTACAAATTTTAAATGTGAACCAACAACTGTTTTTGAAATTGTTACTTGGAGGTAGCCGTGGTGGGGAGCTCTGGAAAGCCGATGTCCTCACATCTCAGGGGAGAGATTTTTCTCTTAGGAACAGCTCAGGTAGCCCCTGAGAGATGCTGAGGATAAAGTCTAGATGCCACGTTTCCTGTGGTTCTGTGCATGTGGATGGTGGGTTTTAAATGCCCAGAATGTCCAATTTGCCAGCAGCTCCTTGGGCCTTAGGTAATTGGCAGCCTTCACGGGCTCTACCGGCAATGGGCTCAGGGAGTTTACTCCTTGAAGAGTTCAAAGCACAGTGATTTCCCAATATTTGCAAATTGGCAAGCTGTGAAGTCTTTGAAAAGGCAGATGGGGTTTGGAAAGCCCAGAGCCCCGGTGGCTTGAAATCCCAGCTCAGAGGTGCGTGCTGAGCCGGTTCTCCATTTGGACACTAGATGGCGCCAGCAGCCTTCCCGGGCAGGGCTGCCTCCCCCGGCGCGGCCAGGTCAGAAAGAGCAGGCTCCCGGTTCTCAGCAGGAGGTTCAAGAAGTGACCGTGAATACAAGCCCGGAACCGCTTGACCCGGCTTCGGGACCAGGATGTGTAAGGTGATCGGTGATGTGTCTGGTCCTGTGTGATAGCACGTGGGCTGGTCAAATGGTTAAGAACCACTGCTCTGCAAGGTCATGCGTCGCTTTCCAGTTGTTTCTTTAGACACAGGACGGTTGGTTCCCTCATTGAAACTTTGATCTTGCCTTTCTCTCTTCAGCAGCACAGTCTATCTCCTCCGGCCACCAGAGATCTTCCCAAAAAGATGTTACTCCTCTGTTTTGGGAGAAACTGCTTGTTGTCCCGTAATATTTGTTTTTCCTTCTTTCCCACTTGATTAGAGGGCTCTGAGCAGCCAGAGGTCACACAGCACATGGAAGTCGCCACCCACAGGATGGGGAGAGGCGCAGAGAGGCTCAAATGAGGGAGTTTGCCCACCTCCCACTTTCGTGCATCTTACCCATGGTGTGAATGCTGTGTCTGAGGTCAGACATAATTCTCTCAAACTTGGGAGGTGTCTCCATGTACAAAGGGACATGAATAATTAGTTGTTCGAGACCTCATGTTTGGATAGTAGTTATGTCATGTTAATGTTCTTGGTCAGTATCAGGACTTGATGTTTCTCTGTTTACATTTTTTCATCCTCCTTCCCCATTCCAAGGGCACCTACCATGTATTTTTCATAGAAATCCTTGAATTCACATTATCCATGGGAAAAAAAACCGCATTCTTGGACATGTATACACATATATATGCATTTGTGTAGGAATGTACTTACACACACACACACACACACACACACACACACACCTCTAATCCAACACCAACATTGTGAATTTCAATCCAAAACCCAAGGAGAATAGACAAAGAGCTCAAGGTTTCACATCGGGTTGGGGGCAGAACTTGGATTCCATCCCAGACATCTTGACTCACAGCCCAGTCCTTTTACCAGAGCATGCATGTATTTTTAATTCACATAAATGATTTATTAGTTAGGATCTAGCAAGAAAATCAGAAACCACTCTAGGACTTTCAAACAAAGGGAATTTAATATAGGGGATTGGTTAGAGAGGTGATGGGATCATGGAGAAGATAGACACGATGATGAGATTACCCACCACAGGAAACCACCACCACCCTTAGGGCTGGGACAATGGGAAGGGTGATGCCACCACAGTCCAGAGCTAGGGCTTGTGGCTGGGGCTCCAAGGTGGGGACTGACTGGTGGGATGTGAACAATTGGGGAAGGAACTATCCAGAAGGAACCAGAGCCACAGAAGAGGTACAGAGGCTGTGGGAGACACCACAGGAAACACAGAAGGAGAAACACCCTGACTCTCCTGTCCTTCGACCCCCCCCAACCTTCTACCAGAGCTTCCGATTGCCTCAACCAACCCGGAAGCTGGAAGCAAGGGAACCTGGGAATTGTAGTTCCCTGTGGTACAGAGACCGGCAGGGGAAGGATGGAGATGGACTGAGAATACACTGGCAGTTCGTGGGCAGAATTGGGGGGGGACCAGTAAAAGACCTTGCCATTGTGTGTGTGTGTAATTAGGACAGTATAAGGTGAAGCATGTAGGCTACCTAGTTCAAATCTTAGCTCCTCCATTTACTAGCTATATAACATGGGCAAGTTACTGAACTTCTGTGTGTCTCTGTTTCTTCCTCTGTACACTGGGGATGATAATGATGTATATGGACCTCAGGGGATTTGTGAGAACTAAATGAGTTAATCTATGTCAAGTACTTAGATGGTGCCTGGCACAAGCATTCAGTCTTATCTACCATGTTTTTTTTTGTTTTTTTGTTTTTTAAAGATCTGTAAATGTTACATGTATGTGCATCTAGTTTGTGGCTTCTAGCCACTGCACACATCCAAATGGTGTATGTTCACCACATTTTATCCAAGGAAGCGCAAGACAACTCCAGTCCTCTGTCTATTTGCGTTGGGATGACTGGACTCGTAGGTATGCATTGAATTCAAGAACAAAATTAGATGGCTGCGTGTAAATGCTGTGAGAGTATACTGAAACCCAGGATGGCACCTTTAGGGTCAGCCTAAAAGTGGGGATACTTTGAAGCATTTGTCCATGAGATTTGGACTAAAGGCACTTGGAAAAATTCACTTGACTGAATTTTTTTTTTTTTTTTTGCGGTACGCGGGCCTCTCCGGTTGCAGAGCACAGGCTCCAGACCCGCAGACTCAGTGCCCATGGCTCACGGGCCCAGCCGCTCCGCGGCATGTGGGATCTTCCCGGACCGGGGCACGAACCCGTGTCCCCTGCATCGGCAGGCGGACTCTCAACCATGCGCAACCAGGGAAGCCCCACTTGACTGAATTTTAACTTTCCATAAGTGAAAGGAAGTTGGCTCTGTTCTTCTATTACAGTGTAAGCTCCATAAGGGTGGAGTCCATGCCTTACTTCACTAATTGAACCCTTCCTCTGACCCCCCCCCCCCCCCCCCCCCCCCTGCCAGTACCTCCTCCCCCCCCCCCCCCCCCCGCAGCTGCCCTGAGAGTTAGGCATTGTCATCAGCCAAGGAAACTGAGGTTCAGAGGAATTAAAGAATTTTCAGTGACTGAGCTAGGACTGAACCTAAGCCTGGGCTTGGTCATTCCTCCAAACTGCCGCCCTTAAGGCAGTAGCAGGGAGCCCGGCCCATGGAGTTGGAAGTCACTTTTTACTTATGGCAGGGAGCTTGGGTTGATACTATGTGCCTGAAACGGGTGAGAAGGGCCAGAATCTGCTGTCAAAGAGCCACAGGCCGAACCTGAGATGGAGTCAGAGCCAAGAGCATATGAGAAGTGACCCCAGGTCTGAAACCATCCAAGGGGACACTGGGAATCTTTGCCTAAGGGCAGGGCTGGTGTGTAGACTCAAAGGACCAAGGTCGTGGTGGGAGGACAGATAATTGGCAGCTTTATATGATTTCACTGAGTGATTACTGGGATGTCCCATTGTGTCACTGTTAAATGATTGCCTTTGTAATAGAAATCTCTGAGACTTCTCCAACTGGGAGATTTGCACGAATCATGGCTCAGTCACTGCAGAGTGTGGCTCATTCGGACAGTTGCTTGCACTTCCAAGGATGGATGTGGCCCATTTATCTATGCCCTGTTGTCCCAGCAGGTCTGGAGTCAATGTTCATAACAGAACCATTTCCCTAAAGCACCTTTTCTATCATGTTCCTCCTGGATTAAAACCCTGCAGTGACAGCCATTACCTCCAGGGAAAAGGCCAAATGCCACCTGTGGGATGGAATCAGTCTCTTCCACAGCCCCTCCAAGTCCACGTGTTGAAATCCTAAGGCCCGATGTGATGGTGTTAGGAGGTGTGTCCTTTGGAAAGTGCTTAGGGCACGAGGGTGGAACCCTCATAAAGGGGACCCCACAGAGCTCCCTCACTTCTTCCACGTGAGATTATAACAAGAAATGATCAGCCTGCAACCAAGAAGGCCTTCACCAAACCCTGACAGTGCTGGCACCCTGATCTTGGACTTCCAGCCTCCGAACTGGGAAATAGATTTCTGTTGTTTGTAAGCCACTCAGTCTCTGGTAGTTTTGTTATAGTAGCCTAGATTGACTAAGACAGGCTGCAAATAAAAAACAACTGAACAATACATGTTAGTTTCCTGTGGCTGCCATGACAAACTCGGTGGATGAAAACAACAGAAATGTATTCTCTCAGAGTTCTGGAGGCCACAAGTCTGACATCAAGGTGTCAACAGAGTTGGTGTCTTCTGGAGGCTTTGAGGGAGAATCTTTCTCATGCCCTTCTCCTAGCTTCTGGGAGCCGCTGGCAATCGTTGGCGTTCTTTGGCCTGTGGACGGATCACTCCAGTCTCCACCTCTGTATTCATGTCACCTTCTCCTCTGTGTCTTCTCTCCTTCTTCTACTGGGACACTTGTCCCTATTGGATTTAGGGCCCACCTTAATCCAGGATGATCTTATCTCGAGACCCTTAACTTAATTACATTTTCCAAATAACGTTACATTCATAGGTTCCTGGGCAGGGACATATCTTTGGAGGGACATCATTCAACTCACTGCACCGTGGGTTTTTTTTTTTTTTTTTGCGGTACGCGGGCCTCTCACTGTTGTGGCCTCTCCCGTTGCGGAGCACAGGCTCCGGACGCGCAGGCTCAGCGGCCATGGCTCACGGGCCCAGCCGCTCCGTGCCATGTGGGATCTTCCCGGACCGGGGCACGAACCCACGTCCCCTGCATCGGCAGGCGGACTCTCAACCACTGCGCCACCAGGGAAGCCCTGCACCGTGTTTTAAATAAAAAGGACTTCACTCTTTTCACCAAACAAGAAGTCTGGAGACCTGCAGCTGCCAGCCATGGTTTATGCGGTCACCTCTCTGTGGTTCCCTCACCACGCAAGACAGCCACCCCGGCTCCTGTGTCATGTCTGCATGGGGTGGTAGCACCAGTCACATCTATCCCTGCTGTCACAAGCTTTCTCAGAACCCCCCTCAGCAGACATCTCCTCTGGAAGAAAGGCTGAGCATATGAGACGTGAGCTTTTCCTGCCTCTGAGGTGGAGGCAGGCGAGGCAGCAGAGGATTAACTGTGAGTGTTGGGTTAACCGGCCAACACTGTCTGTCATGGGTAGGGGCACGCGGCGACCAGCCCACAGTCCCTGCCCTCAGGAGCTAAGCAGTACTGCCTTATTCAACCCTCATGGCAACCTTGTCTTAAAGTTTGTTTGGCTGTAAGAAATGGACTCTGTGATGCACTGCTCAGAGCCCCCTTCAGTGAAGGACCTGCTGCCCCAGCTACGGGCCGCTGTCGGCAGATCGTCTTCAACTGTCAGACCCCTTAGGGACTGACTCAGCTGCAGTGGCTTTGCCCAAGGTCATCCCCTTCCCAGAGAGCCCCCCAGCCAGTGATGATCCGTAGAGACCTGGCCATTTGGGCCCAACGGGAACAATATTGAAGGGTCCTTCTAACTCCAGAGCTTCCCACAGTTTTATGGCCAAGTTGTGGCCCCCCGCCATTCATATGTTGAAGGCCTAACACCCAGGACCTCAGAATGTCCAGATAGGGCCTTTAAAGAGGACTTTATGGTGGGCCCTTATCCAGTATAATAGGTGTCCTTATAAAAAGAGGAGATTAGGACATACACACACACAGAAAGAAGACAGTCATCTACAAGTGAGAGAGAGGCCTCGGAAGAAACCAACTCTGATGACACTTCTGGTCTCCAGAATTGTGAAGAAATAATTTCTGTCGTGTAAGCCACCCAGTGTGTTCTGTTACGGCAGCCCAGCAAACTAGTCCACATGGGTCGGCTGAGGCCGTGGGCCTGCGCCCCAGCTTGGCCTCCTCCTTGGCCCACGCCAGCTTCCTTCTCTTCCTGTCCATGGTGTCCATCCCCAGGGCCGTCCTTGGGGAGCATGGCGCCCACTCATCTCCATCTCAGTGTCAGCTTCCGAGGGCCCACCCTGGGCCTGCACTCACTCTAGCTGATATAACGGGGAGATTGTAGGAGGGCACAGGGGAGAGAGCACAGACACTCCAGGGCAGGGAGTGCACGGGCCTCCTGCAGGACAGAGTGGAAGCTGAGAGGGAACAGCCTCTCTCTACCTGCCTGACCATGTGTCTGTGTCTCTCTCCACCTTCTCTTACCTTAGCTCCTCTCTGAGCCACGACTTCATGCGGCAGGTTCTCCCTGAAGACCTACCCTCTCCATGGGCTCCTCTCTGCAGGAGGCTTCAGTAGGACCAGCCCCACCCCAGCCTGAGTCTCATCGGGTCACCCGGGACATTACCTCTCTCTCGGTTCCCTTGTTCAATTTCTCAGAGAATCTGAGCGCCCCCAGCTGCAGCCCACGCGGTCGGGGTGGAGCACCCAGGCCTCTAGGTGGTGCAGTGGGGAAGCAAGGAAATGGGGTGGGGTAGGTGAGGCCACAGTCTCCCTGACAGCTCTTTGGAATTTTACTGAAGAAGGAACCGAGCCCTCAGATGCCCTGCCCTCCCTCCTTTACCATCAAGAGACACTTGTCCTGCGCTGCCTTATGTTGCCCCAATTTGATGAGAATGAGAAGAGCCTTGGAAGCCCGTGGCTGTGATTAGACTTCCGTGCACTCTTCCCTTCTCCCCGATACCCAAACCATGGCCCTCAGCCAGGCCCAGCTCAGAGCTGGGGCTCAATAAACATTTGTGGATTCGAGGATGCAGGCCAGGATTTCAGATCAGTTAAATTCATTTTCTTTCATGATCATAGCCCGTCGTTTGCACTGTGGCAGCCATCTCCAAGAGGCAGCTGGAGGCTATGCTTCTAGAGAGTATGAAATTACCTAACAGCTCTTTTTTTGTTTTAAGTTGTGGTAAAATATACATAACACATTTACTATTTTAACCACTTTTAAATGTACAGTTCAGTGGCACTAAGTACGTTCACATTGTGCAACCATCACCAGCATCCAGCTCCAGAACTTTCTCATCTCCTCCAGCTGAAACTCTGCACGCTAACTCCCCATTCCTACCTCCCCCGCAGCTCCTGTCAACTACCATCTACTCTCTGCCTCCGTGACTTTGACTACTCCTGGTACCTCATGTAAGACTAATCGTTCCGTATTTGTCCTTTGTGACTGGCTTATTTCACCCAGCATAATGTCTTCAAGGTTCATTCATGTAGCCTGCGTCAAAATTTCCTTCCTTTTTAGGGCTGAAGAATGTTCCATTGTATGTATATACCATGCTTTGTTTATCTAGTCGTCTGTCAATAGACACTTGGGTTGCTTCCATCAACAGCCATTTTTAAGAAAAAATATTAATTTAGCAGTCACTATATACTAGGCATTTGTACCCAGTTTCTAACATGCATTATTCAATTAAACTTCCCAATAACTTTAAGAGTTGAGTATCATTATCTTCTTTTAAGGTGAAAACACTGAGGCTTGGAAAAATTTCGAAATTTGCCACCAGTTGCCCACAGGTAAATTTCAGGGTTAGATTCCCTCCCAGGGCTGTGTGATTCCGGAGCCTATAAGCTTCCCACCCCATGTAAAGTGGCATCTCAGTAATGCAATCAGCAAGATGCTGAATGGGAAAACTATAGGACAAATGACTCCGTTCTTTCAACATATAAAATGAAAGATAAAAAAAAAAGGAAGACAGCCTAGAGTTGAAAAGAGATTTAACAGACAAATCAACCAAATTAAATGATTGGGCTTCTTTGGATTCTGATTTGAGAAAAAAAAAAACTGTTGAGAAAAGTGAACAGGGGCTTCCCTGGCGGTGCAGTGGTTAAGAATCTGCCTGCCAATGCAAGGGACACGGGTTCAAGCCCTGCTCTGGGAAGATCCCACATGCTGCGGAGCAGCTAAGCCCCTGTGCCACAACTACTGAGCCCGCAAGCCACAACTACTGAGCCCACGTGCCACAACTACTGAAGCCTGCAGCCTAGAGCCTGTGCTCCGCAACAAGAGAAGCCACCGCAATGAGAAGCCCGAGCACTACAACTAAGAGTAGCCCCCGCTCGCCACAACTAGAGAAAGCCCGCGCACAGCAACAAAAACCCAACACAGCCAAAAACAAAAACAAACAAATAAATAAATTTATATATTAAAAAAAAGTGAACAATTGGGGAAGTTTGAACAATGTCTGGATAATCTTTGGTGATATTAAAGTATTATTATTATTATTTTGGTGTACTAATGGTATTGTGGTTGTGTTTCAGAGATGGAGAGTCTTAGAGATACAAACTGAAATAATTAGAGATGAAATTTATGATGTTGGTATCTAGAATTTGCTTTAAAAAATTCTAGAAGGAGGGATAGGCAAGGGACAGAGGGGAGATACACATGAAATAAGATTGATTTTGTGTTGATAATTGTTGGAACTTAGAGATTAAACAAGACTTAAGACACATATCAACCCAGCGCAATGTATAGACCTTGCTCTGATCCTAAATCAAGAGTGGAAAACGATCCAGGTGACAGTAAGAGAAATTTGAACTCCAAATTTTGATTGACATTAAGGAAATATTGTTAGTATTTTTAGGTGTGATGAAGCTATAGTGGTTGTGTTTAAGAAAAAAAATAATTCCTATTTTTTAAAATTTATTTTTATTTTATTTATTTTATTTTGGGCTCTGTTGGGTCTTCATTGCTGCGTGCAGGCTTTCTCTAGTTGCAGTGACTAGGGGCTACTCTTTGTTGCAGTACACAGGCTTCTCATTGCGGTGGCTTCTCTTGTTGCAGAGCACAGACTCTGGGCACACAGGCTTCAGTAGTTGTGGCACACGGGCTCCGTAGTTGTGGCTCGCGGGCTCTAGAGCACAGACTCAGTAGGTGTGGCACACGGGCTTCGCTGCTCCGCGGCATGTGGGATCTTCCAGGAGCAGGGCTTGAACCCATGTGCCCTGCATTGGCAGGCGGATTCTTAACCACTGTGCCACCAGGGAAACCCAATCATTCCTATTTTTTAGAGATACATACTGAAACATTTATGAATGAAATGATGTGATATCTGGGATTTGCTTCAAAAATATTCCGGGAATATTTCCCAATGGGGAAAATAAGTGGGAGATATAGATCAAAAAAGATCAGCCATGTGTTGATAATTATTGAAGCTGGGTGATGGGTACTTGGGGATTCATTTTACTATTGTGTCTGCTTTTGAATATGCCTGAAATTTCTGCAATGAAGAACTCAACCACAAACATTTGTGGAAAAAATGGTATCGCATTTCTACAGGTAGGTAAACTGAGGCTTTGAGAGGTTAAGTAACAGGCCCAAGTTTCAGGCATTCAACGTTTCAGCAAACAGTTGGGGGCAGGAGTGAAAGATGGTCATCAGTTTCAACTCAAGAGACAAGGGGTTAACCCCTGGACCACCTGCTCTTCCTGCCAGTCCAGGGCCCACTTTTTTCTTCTGTTAATAATGCCTTGATTTTTCTTGGGAGACCAAATTCCCCTATTCTTAGCCATGTGAGTGGGAGACTGATCCCTAGTCTGTCTCCAACTCCAGGGCTGGGTACATAACCCAGGTCTGAACAATCAGATTGTTCTACTCTTTGCTCGTGGTGGTTGCCTCAGAGAAGGGGATCTGAGTTGGTCCAATGAGATTCCATCCTTGGAGTTTTCTAGAGGTAGAAGGGGAAGCTCCTTTTCCTCTGGAGTTGCTAAAGAATAATAGCAGCAATGAGAAGACTAGATACTGAAAGCTTACTATGTGCTGGACAGTGTGCTAAACCCTTTACACATATTTACTAATATGTTAATTATTATTATCTATTATTAATGAGTCCCCCTTTTACAGATGAGAACACTGAGGCACAGAGAGATGAAGAGACCTGGTGAGGATCTCAAGCTTCTGGAGGCCACTAGATGAAGACAATCTGCCTGAGGTAAAGCCAACATTGAAGGGAAAAAAAATTAGCTACCAGGAGACCAAGTCCCGCTGATGTCACTCGAGTCCCTGGATTTGAGCCCCTGGAGTCAGCTTTACCTTGGACTTTTTTCTTTCTTGAGCCAGTACTTTTTCTTTATTAGTACAAGCCAATGTAAGTTGAATATCAGCATTTTGCGGCTCAAAGAGACTTGGACGTCAAAGAGGACGTTGAATACCAGGGGCAGAGGAAGGGAGAGAATGAAGGACCTATATAAATTGCGTATCATAAGGCAGGCATTGAGCTGGAAGCTTTGCATACATTATCTCACTTAAGCTTTACAAGCACCTGTTAGATGAGTAGTGTCCTCATTTTATAAATTAGAAAAATGAGGTTATGAAGTGTTAAGTCCATTGGTTCATTAAACAAATATTTCATTCTGGGCCGGGTACTCTGATAGGTACTGAAAATTCAAAGATAACAGCAGTAATAATCACTATAGCTCACATTTACTGAGTGCTTACTGTGTGCCAGATGCTGTTCTAAGCAATTGACATGCATCGTCTCATATGGTCCACTGAACAAACTTGTGAAGTAAGTTTTACCATCATCCCCATTTTATGGATGAGGAAACTGAGGCACAGAGAAGTTAAGTCATGTGCTCAAGGGCATGTAGCTGAGAGATGGAGCTGAGGTGACTTCAGAAGCCAGGATCCAACATGACACCACACTGCCAACCTTCCCTGCAAGAAGTTCAAGGTAACTTGCCCACAGGTCACACAACCGGAGGTGGTCCACACTGGTCTGCTTGCCCGAAAGCTCAAGGTCTTTCCTTGGCATCCTAGTGCCATTGCACATTAGAGTGGAGTTGGAGCTGGGCTCTGCAGGAAATCAGGAGACATGAGATGGTTTGGGGGGAAGATGACGTTCTCATTAAAATTGCTCCATCTTTCAAAGAAGGTCTGAATTTACACTGACCACAGGCAAAAACATATCCCTATATATACCCGCCAGGGGCCACACCTTAGTGTGGTTTACACTTGTGCCATGACGCACAGAAGTGAGTTTCAATTCTGTTTTTAGGGAGAGAACTTCCTGTTTGTCCCAGCCCTGACCCCTTGCAGCAGGACACACTGCTGGCCAGCCTACAGGACTTAGCATTCTCCCGTCTTTTCTGCCCTTGGCCCTTACCCACCTATTCTGGTAATAGTTCTCCTCTTTCCTTTGCCAGCTGACCTTCCTCCATCCTACATGGGTCTGTTGGGTCTACTGTTCACAGGACCCACTTACCCAGAGGGTAGCTAACCCTGGGCTGTCGTGATGGGTTCATGGAGCACGAATGCCACCCTAAGAGGATCAGTCAGACTCCTGGGATTTTACGTCTGGCACTAGGAGAGAGGAGCTTACTTTTTACTGAGATTGGATGATGTAAACCTGAACCTGTCTCTGATGGTACTCACCCTCTCCCCTCGACACCCCCGAAAGCCACGTGAAGGCAGCTCATCTTCTACAATACGTGTGAGCCCAATATCCCGAGAAAAGCAAGGCTGAGAAATGGACGCAAAGACACAAAGAGAGGGAATGTTACTGAGTTTCTGCATCCAGTCATTCCTGAGATCATCTCCATTCCAGGAACTCCCAGTTTATGGAGTCAATAAATATTCCTTCTGCTGAAATTGGCTTGACCTGACTTTCTACTGCTTGCAACCCAAAAAATTCTGGCCAAGACTTGCTTCATTACCCAGAGGCTTCCTTAGTCATGGCTTGTTCTTCTGGCTTTCCTCACTTTTAACTTTCACAAATGGCAGTAAGTCAGAATGTGTGTGAAGATCTAACAACAAGGAGACTGACAGCAGAATTATTGATTATGGTAAAAATTTTTGGAAAAAACTTAGATGGCCCATTATAAGGGATTGTACACCTGTACAGCCACCTCAGGTTCCTAGGTCTCATAAGTTTGTGGGTAAAAAGTGACGTCTAGTGATGTAAATGCCCTGAATATGATACCCACACAGTGGTCCAGCTCCACCCAGAGTTCCCCATGGTTATATCTGGGGGTCCCCGTGGTGCTATCTCACATAAGTTCAAGCACAAGCTCACTTGTATTTTTCAGCTCTGATTTCCTCCTTGAGACATTTCACCACTGCCCGGGCCTCTCTGGGAAAACACTGCTCCTCTGTGTGAAGCCATCCTTTTGGATGGCCGCCCCCGAACTCCAGGCATCAGATCTGGTCTAGGTCCATGGGAGTGGGAGAAGCAGGGAAGGGAATCACCCTGGTGTTCAACAAGCCTCACCATTTCCTTTTTTCTGCTAATAGGTCCCATGAGCCAGGCCTGGCCAGTCAGAGCTCCCTCTCCCCCTGGCAACAGTGGGCGGTGAAGTGACATGGGACCCAAACAGGACGCATCAGAGCCCTTGGTATTGATCCCTGGGACCGGGGCAGAAAGATATTCATTCTCTCTCTCTATAGATAGCTAGATAGACAGACAGATAGATAGATAGAGATATGCATATATATATATATATATATATATATATATATTTGTATTCCCCTCCTTACTTAGATATATATATATATATATATATATATATATATATATATATATAATCAGTTTATTATAAAAGGATAGAGTCAGGTGGGAATGATGAATAGGGTAAGGTGTGCGGGGAGCATGCAGACTTTCCACACCCTCTTCCAGAGCTTTCCTCTCCCCAAATCTCCATGTGCTCACCAACTCAGAAGCTCCGTACTCTCTTTTTTCATCGTGGTTTCTAAGCAGGAGCTCATGGGGCTATACCTATAATAAGAAAATCCAGGAGCTATCGGATGGCCTGTGTGTTACCTTGTAGATGGAGGTGCAGAGAAAGCTGGTTTGCAGGGACCAGGGGTGGAGCAGATGTACAGAAAGGAGCAGAGAGAAGAGACAGTCTTGGCAGCCTTCCATCTAGTTCCTGCTTCTAGGTCTTTCCTGAGGTTCTGCTGCATCCCTGACCTTGGACTTCATTTGCTGGAATTACCCAGCAACTCCCAATTTTTGCTGATGCGCACTTTAATTGGTCTTCGCTCTTTGGTAACCCAAAGGGTCCTAATGTATGAAATGCTTTCCTTTCTTCTTCAGATACCTGTGCATGAGACTCCTCCCTTCTCCCTTAGTTGCATAAAAACAACTGACCTAAGTAGACCAGCACATGCAAACCCACTTGGGGCACCAGCCCCGAGCCTGGCATCATACCTGGCCAAATGAAATCCCTTGAAACACAACCTAGAACCCACAATTCCTCCTACATTAAATCTAAATATAATAAATAACAGTCACTAATGCTAACTTGCTCAAGGTTGTCAAATATGGAAGAACTAGGAGAGTGAGTATTGAAACCCACGTCCATCTCTATAGAAAGGCATTTAACCCTTTTCTGTATTTGCATATCAATCTCTTTTAGCTCAAAGAAGTCATCTGTGAAATGCTTATGGTTTTGGAGGTAAAGAGCTGAACAGGGACGGCCCCTGGGTTCAACCCAGGCAGCCAGCACCTCTGGTTGGCCAGCCCTCACTGCCATCTGCTAGGCCAGGCCGGGGGGACCAGGTGCCCCACCGTGGCCCCCTTCGAGGTTGCAGCAGAGCACAGAGGCTCAGACACCCACGAGCTGAGCTTCAAGGCCTCGCCAGACACGAGGATAAGTGAAGACAACCCTGAAGTTGGTGTGAGACCCGGGAGATAAGCCTGCCCTGAGTGTCGATGGCGAAGGGGGATGGCCACACCTAGAGAAAAGGGACTCTCTCAGCTGGCTGCTCCCTAGCCGAGGGCTGCCTCAGGGTCAAAACAGCCAGGAGTCAGGGGGTAAGTGCCCTCAAGTTACTCACGGAGGCTGGAATCTCTCCACCCACCAACCCCTCCCAGGGGAAGTTGTCTCTGGGTAACTTTCTGGGTCATTTATGACCCTCCAAATTCAAACCTAGGGATTGGAACTCAGATTCCAGCTTCCACAAGCCTGGGATTTCTGAGGCCTGAATATTGCCAGTGAGGCCTCTCTGGCCTTTGCCAGATGCTTCCAGCTCAAGAACTCTGGGTTCCTGTGAGTCCTTGGATGTATAACCTTGGGGCGGTACTGGCTCTTCACCCCTAAGCTTGTGTGTTATTAAAAACAACCTATTGACAACTTTCCCAGGTTGCATATGAGGGAAACAGCTGGGAAATAAATATCGTGTATACCACGAGGGTAACTGCAGCGATCATCCCGCTGTGGGAATCCTCTCTCTAACTCTCCTTCTGTAGGAATAGGCAGGCATTCGAGAAAACTCTACCAAGAAGGCAGTGCCCCGCCTCTGCTCTCCTGTCCACACTCTCACCGCGTGCTCAGAGATGTGTAGCTCCCTCCACGTAGAGACCAACCGTGATTTAGCGGGCTGCTCTCTCCTCCCATGCCAGGCCCCCCTCCCTGTTCCATGGGTGGCACATCACAGATGGTGGTCGGTGACATCAGCAGGACTTCCCTGATTCCAGGGAGCTTCCTGAGCACCAGCGCCCCTGGTTTCCCACCATCCTTTACCCGCCACCTCCCCGCAGGCCCCAGATGTGATGTCACTCTCCGCTTGCCGGAGTGAATAGCCCTCAGAGGGAACACCCCTACTCTGCCCCCGCCCCCCGCTTCCCCTCCATCCCGGAGTTCCATTGAAGGAGGTCCTCTTCCTGTCTAGGGCACTAACGTTCTGACTCCTCGGGAAGGCCAGCTACTATTTATGACTCTCCCCCTTCTCCCTGCTATACCTTCCGTATCAGTCAGGGAAACAGAGCCACCGATAGGATGTGTGTCTATATCTATACTTATATCTGTATCTGTAGGTATATCTATATCTGTAATGAAGTTTGTACTAAGGAATTGGCTCACATGATCGTGAGGGCTGCAAATCTGAACTCTGCAGGGTGGGCAGGTTGGATGGAGGCCCAGGGAAGACTTGATGTTGCAGCTTAAGCCTGAAGGCATCATTTCGTTGGGGGACCTCAGTCTTTTTTGCTGAAGGCCTTCAGCTGATTGGATGAGGCCCACACATGTTATGAAGAGTAATCTTTGCTCAAAGTCCATCATCTCAAATACGAATCTCCTGGGAAAAGTATCTTCACAGCACCATCTGGACTGGTGCTTGACCAAATGTCTGGGTACCATGGCCTGGCCAAGTGGACAGACAAAAGATGAACCATCATACCATTAGTCATAACCATGGTCAACAGTTATTGTGTGTTTACTCGGTGTGCTGTACTAAGCTCACCACATGCAATATCTAATTTAATCCTCTCAGTAATGCCGGGAGGTAGATCCTGTTGTTAACC
This sequence comes from Lipotes vexillifer, assembly GCF_000442215.2. Classification (NCBI taxonomy): domain Eukaryota; kingdom Metazoa; phylum Chordata; class Mammalia; order Artiodactyla; family Lipotidae; genus Lipotes; species Lipotes vexillifer. The sequence goes on from NW_006774075.1 coordinate 2,710,201, forward strand.
TCATTTTACAGAATGAGGACATTAAGTTCACAGTCAGTGGCCGACCTCTGATTCAAACCCAAGTCTGACTAACTTGGGAGATTACGCTTTTACTCTCTAAACGACACCACCTCCCAACTGCACTCCTGATTCCCTATTTTTATTCTATGACTGAAATCTCTCTGATTAAAATAAACAAAAATGTCCCATTATTTCTTTCCTCTCCTTCCCAGGGAAACGCCTTTGAAAAGGTTGCCCGCTCTTGGTGTCTCCAGTTCTTAACCCTTCCTCACCCCATGGCCTCCCCTGCAGACTCCAGAACGAGGGAACAGTGTTGACCAAGGTCATGGATGATGTCCATATTATGAAAGCCAGTGGATGTGGCCTTCCAACTATGTATTTATCATAAAACAGTAGCAATTGTTCATTGCTAAAAAAAAAAAATACTAGGAAAGCACTTCTGGTCAAGATGGTGTTGGTGTAAATAACCATTTGTGGCACCCATTCTGCTATAAACACATAGCAGTTACAGTATAAATAATACTTTGAAAAACTGAAGATATAAAAAGGCATAACTGAGCTCACAGAGAAGAGAATCATCTTTGAAGACCAGAAAGAGAATAAAAACACACAGCAGTGAGTGAGGCTAAGCCCTGGGCCTGCTGGCTCTGGGGCAGAAGCAGGCAGAGATGAGCAGGCTCTGGCTCCTGTATGTAACTAAGCTAGACTGGCTCCCAGGAAACAGGGACTAAACATGTTGGGCCAGGGTCGAACTTAAGGCTGAAAGTAGGACTGATGGTTTCTCTCCTTAGGATGAGAGACTGATAAGTCTTCTCCTAAGCGGTGCTCAAGGCTACAGCTTATGTGAAGCCGAATGTCTAGGTGGGCGGTGACCAGGACAACACAGGAACCAGAACCTGAGCTGACCAATCTGCTCACCGAGTGAGCCACACACAGTGTCCATTAGCGAGCGCTACAATCATCGATCTACGTTTCAATTAGAGGGAGGGCTGATCGAGGGAGCTGTGAAACTAGACAAGGAAAAGAGAAGAGTGGAGAGAAAAAGGAGAGAAGAGAGAAGAGAGAAAGGCCCTCACGCTTAAAACGACTCGGCAAACCAAAAATCCAAAAGACACAAAGAAATCTACCTTTTCAGATAATAGCCAACAAGTCAATATTGATAAATTGTTCACTTCAGGTGAAACTAAGATAATAAAACAGTCTGCAAAAGAATTTTAAATAAATGTGTTTAAGGCTTTTAAATAAGAAAGTGAATGAATAATATGAAATGCGTAAGATTTAAAGTTGTAAAACAAAAATAGCCAGAAAGGAACTTTTAAAAAATTATTTATTTATTTATTTATTTATTTATTTATTTATTTATTTGGCTGTGTCAGGTCTTAGTTGCGGCACACAGGATCTTTGTTGCGGCATGCGGGATCCTTTGCTGTGGTGTGCAGGCTTCTGTCTAGTTGCAGCGTGTGCTCTAGAGCGTGTGGACTCAGTGGCTGTGGCACACAGGCTTTGCTGCCCCACGGCAAGTGGGATCTTAGTTCCCCAACCAAAAATTGAACCCACGTCCCCTGCATTGGAAGGCGGATTCTTAACCACTGGACCACCAGGGAAGTCCCACTCCCCCAGCTACTCCCAGTTTCTTCTGGATCCTTCCATAGACATTCAAAAACACATACAAGCATATACATATAGGCTTAGGAAGGTGTATAACAATGTGTGTAGTATGCTACCCTTGGCATAAAAAAGTTAGAAGGAATATATTCAAGTTTCAATTAATAATATATGTTGAAGATTTTCCTTCTTTTTTTTTTTTTTAATGGCTGCTTGGTATTAATTGTGAAACTTTAGAAGCATTCCATTAAAATCAGGAACAAGACAAGAATGCCCACTTCCAACCAACTAACTATTCAATATTTTACTGGAGCTCCTTGCCGAAACCATGAGCCGTATAATAATTCGAAGGGAAAAGACAAAACTCTTTTTATTTGCAGGTAGAACAATCATCTGTGTAGAAACCCCAAGAAAAACCCCAAGAAAATCCACTGTCAAATTATTAGAATGTATAAATGAGTTTAACAAGGTTGCTTCATGCAATCGTTTTAAAAACGATTGTTTTTATAAAGACCAATAACTAATTCAAATTTTTAATTGGAAAACAAAATCTCATTCATAGCGCCCTGGGTCAGATCACCATGAAAAACAAAGAGAAAAGAATATGGTGCTGGCAGGCTCCAATTGGGAAAATGCCAATAAAGGATTTTTTATCAGGTTTCTTCATGTGCCCGTGCCTTGGCCAGTGATGCTGGCGGTGGGGCGACTGGGGGAAGATGGGGTCTGTGATTGACAGTCTATGGTATATTACACATGGCTGAGGCAAGGAAGAAGCAATTCTCTCAAAATGGATGGGAAGCTTCAGTATCAAAAGCATTTTTTATCTGCCACACGTCTGTCTCCCCAGCAAACAGTGAGCTCCTTAAGGGCAAAGGAAATGTTTTATTGTTCCTACAGTTCCTGAGCTTAGTGCTGTGCCTTACATGTCACAGAGCCTCAGTAAATGACCAAAGAATGAGTGAGTGAGTGAGTGAGTGAGTGAGTGAGTGAGTGGAAGCCAGGACCAGCCAGCCTGGAGCATCCTTTCCTCTCCCCAAGGCCACCTGGAATCCCACAGTTTGAGACAGAAGTCCTTCCCCAGCCAGGCCCCAAATGAGTGAATGGGAAAGGAGAGAAGTAACAATTGACTACTTTCCTCATAGATGGGACCCCTCTGGAGGACAAATGTGACCGTCACCTAAAGCACCGTGCAGGGGGGTCACTGCTCAGAACTCTGCTCCCATTGAGCTTGGCTGCCTCCAGCAAGGCTACTGGCTTCTGGGAGTGTAGGGCCCTGTGCTCTTGGGAAATAAGGACAATCTTTCATCCTGCCCAGCAGTTTTGGGGGAGAGAGGGGGAACTGATTCTCTTTCATTTTGTGGCCTGGGGGGAATAAGTGATCCAGCTTTTTAGTGCCCCTCAGTCCTGTGCTCTTTTTTTTTTTTTTTTTTTTTTTTAATATTGGAGTATAGTTGATTAACAATGTTGTGTTAGTTTCAAGTGTACAGCAAAGTGATTCAGTTATACATATACATGTATCTGTTCTTTTTCAAATTCTTTTCCTATTTAGGTTATTACAGAGTATTGAGCAGAGTTCCCTGTGCGATATAGTATGTCAGCTATCACTAGGTAGGCACACATGAAAAAGAAAGAAAGAAAGAAAGGAAGGAAGAAAGAAAGAAAGAAAGAAAGAAAGAAAGAAAGAAAGGAAGGAAGGAAGGAAGGAAGGAAGGAAGGAAGGAAGGAAGGAAGAGAAAAGGAGACAAAAATTCACATTTGAATATGCCAAATTGGAGGAATCTTTTTTACTTTTTTTTTTTTTTTTGCGGTACGCGGGCCTCTCACTGCTGTGACCTCTCCCCTTGCGGAGCACAGGCTCTGGACGTGCAGGCTCAGCACCCATGGCTCACGGGCCCAGCCGCTCCGCGGCATGTGGGATCCTCCCAGACCGGGGCACGAACCCGTGTCCCCTGCATCAGCAGGTGGACTCTCAACCACTGAGCCACCAGGGAATCCCTTAAGTGTTTTTATGGAAACAAAGTACAGGGTATTTGAAATGTATGTGGGTTTGGAAATCCCAGGGCATGAGGTTCTCCTGCATGTGGTGATGTCACCCCACTTCGGAGGTTATACAGTGTGCTGGCTGAGAGAATGGGCTTGGCAGTGACAAAGGTTTGAATCTGCCTCAGCCACTCATAATGAGACTTTGGACAATATATCTAACCTCTCTGAGTCTGTTTCCTCATCTGTTGATTGAAAAGAACAATGAGAGCCACTTCCCAGGATTTCTGTGAGAATGAAACAAGGTCTTATGCAAAAAAGCACTCAACTCCATGCCTGGCACAGAGTAAATATTTGTTACGTATTTGTAGCAAGTACAAATACTGAAGCTGGGACACCTGCCAGGCTGGAGGCGGTTGCAGGAAACACTTTGTTGGTGGGGCACATTCTCCACTCCTTTTTTTGTTTGTTTTCATGGGGGAACTCTTAGTCCTAATACCAGTGCTATACCCCCTACTAGAGGGGGTACAGGGAGCCACAACAGCATGAAGTGAGTGAAAGGAAGACTGAGAAGCTGTACTCTATTTATTTTGCAACAGTAACATCCATTCGCAATAGTAATGTTATGCTCCCAGCTTTGTATCCTTGCTGAGTTAGAGAACCTTTTCCTTCCTCAATCCACATTTATGCAGCATCACAACTAGAAAGAATTGCTCGTCTTTGGGCACTGTGTGTCCCCTTGGCCTACCTTTGATCACAGGAGATTAGGAGGCAGCTGTAGCTAAAGGACAGAAAGCCTTATCTTCTCTGCTCCTGATGCCAGAGGAAAATCTATGACGAGGACCTGGCCCGGGCCAGGCTAGTCAGGCTACCAGGTGGTATCATTTAAGACAGAAAAACTCAGGCTGTGAAAATGTACTGACTGTGTCTTATATGAGGCAGGGGGACAAGACTGCAGCCCAGTGTGTAGGATGGGGTTTCTCTTCCAAGCAATAGGTTAATTGGTCAATGGATCCATGAGTCAATCAATCAATGGGCTTTATCCTACAAGCAATAGTTTACCAAACATTTTGGGCCAGGAAAAGGACACGGTCTTAGTCTAGAGAGCAGGAAACTTTCCTCTTCTCTTAGGGGCCAAAGGGCAGTTAGGCCTATACAGTGATGGGAGAAGCCACCTGGGAAGTGACATTCTGAGGGAAGTTCATGGCGCCATTTTGGGAACAGGAGTGCCATGGTCCCATGTCACCTGGAGTTCTGCCACAGAGGTGGGGATGCCGAGCTCAGGCAGTAGTCATAAAGCCCTCTCTGGTTTATGACTCTGTTGCCCTAAAGCTCAACAAAACCTTACAAGAAGAATTTGGTGGTGGGAATAATTTAGCAGAGAATTATCCTCTCTTATTCTAGGAGTCTTAGCAGCAGCCACCAACAGAGAAGCTGGTGGGGGGAACCAAAGAGGCCTTCCTGGAGGAGGTGGTACTGGGCTGGCTTGTCAATCAGCTTATGTCACTGAGCCAAATGCTTGTAATTGGCTTTGGAGGTCACCATTGACCCCACAGTCCATCTCAGTTCATGATCCTCAGAATTGACCTCCCAGTGCCTCACCAGGATAATTTCAGGGTCCAGAAATTCTGACTCCCAACCCCCTCACATCTGCTGTCGACTGGCTCTCCCTCCCCTCCTTATGCAGGGCCATTTCCCTGGCCTTGGCTTCCCCTTTGGCAAAACTGCATTCTCCCTCCACAAGCCCTGACACACGCTCAGAAAAGACAGGGTTCTTGTGGGTCCAGCCTGCCAGGGGCAAGGTTTGCCAGAGCTATACTGGAGCCAAGCGGGTGACCCGTGAGTGAGCAATGGGACTGCACTGGACCCAGTTCCAGGCTGGAAGGTGAGGCAGCCTCCCAGCGATTTCCTCTAACCTCAGAAGCGAGTCAGTAGCTGGCAGTTCACATGAGGTCCCCCTGGCATCTCCGGTCAGGAACGCAGCTTGCTGGGGATTCTGAAGCAAAGAGCAGGGGGGAAAGTGATTAGCAGGCAGGACCATCAGCGTGCTGCACCCAGGGACCTCGGTCTGCCTTAGCAAGTGAAGGCTCTGCCCTCAGCCGGCTCTCAGCTGAGCATCCTGGGGCTCATGTACGGGTGGACGTGGGCCTTCCAGGACCCTTTGACCACCTGAGTCCTGGCAGAGCGAGGCTCTGGCACCCCAACTTTGTTTTTAACTTCATAAATCCTTGAATCTGACAATAGGGGGAGGAAATGGTGGCTGAAGGCAGATTCATACTTGCAGTTTTGCTGGCGGTGCCAACATTTATAGTTTGCAAACATTTGGTAAAAGGATCCAAGGATGGCATAGGGGAGGGGTGGCTTGGCTCAATTTGCATGGGGCGCTCTGGATTTTGATCATGTACTGGTTGGGAATATATTCATCCCGCTGGGGGCTTGAGGGCACAAGAACAGCACTTCTAAAACTTTAATGTGCCTAGGAATTACCAGGGCTCTTGTTAAAATGCGATTGTGTTTCAGTGTTTGGGTGGATCCCAAGTTTCTGCATTTCCAGGAAGCCCCCAGCATCAGCGGGACCTCACATTGAGAAGGAAAGGGCCAGAAGCCTCTGCAGCTATTGCTGTGGGGTCAGGACTTGGAATTTCCAGGAACAGGGTTCCCAATAGCACCCTCGTTATAAAGAGCAGCTGACTCTCTGCCTGGGCCACTTAGCCCCCACCAGCAGACCCCCTCCCCAAGCTTGGCTACCCAATCCCTTGAGAGATACATAAGATAAACGTTTGGATGGGGTCTTCGGGGTCATTATTCCTCTTTACCCCCCTCTGATTTGTCCTCTAAGTGTTAGATTCTCCTCTGCAGCTTCCAGGGCTGACCAGTCGCTCTGGGATGCCCAGTTCATTGACGGCAGCACTAATGAACAGGTATCTCCTCCCCGCTCCTTCAGACTCGGCAGTGTCGCCTTTTCCGGGACCGAACTGAAAGGAGTAATTGCCTCTTCTAGGCCACTACTCTGACCTAGATCATATAAGCATGATATGTGTCACAGTGTGATTGCGATGCTGCATCTATGTAACCGTCACTTCTGCGATCCTTGAGGGTGGCAGTAATAATGCAGTGCCTGGTGCATATCATGTATTTGTTGAATCAGTTATGCATTATTCCCAATCTCTCTTTCTCAGGAGGCCCCAACCTCACTTCCTCGGAGACATTTCTAGGTTAAATAGCACCAATTTTCTCCAACCTCCACCCTCCCTGTTCAGGGGAGTTGAAGACATTGACTGTCAACCTTGGCTCTGTTTTAGAATTAATGGAGGTGTTTTAAAAATACTGACTCTGGGGCTTCCCTGGTGGCACAGTGGTTAAGAATCCACCTGCCAATGCAGGGGACGCGGGTTCGAGCCCTGGTCCGGGAAGATCCCACATGCCGCAGAGCAACTAAGCCCGTGTGCCACAACTACTGAGCCTGCGTTCTAGAGCCCGCGTGCTGCAACTACTGAAGCCCACGCACCTAGAGCCCGTGCTCCGCAACAAGAGAAACCACTGTAATGAGAAGCTCGTGCACGGCAATGAAGAGTAGCCCCCACTCGCAGCAACCAGAGAGAGCCCGCGCACAGGAACAAAGACCCAATGCAGGCAAAAATAAATAAATAAATTAACTTTTTAAAAATACTGACTCTAATCCTCAGAGAGTCTGACTTATTTGATCTGGGGTGTGGCCTGGGCTTCAGGATTTTTAAAAACTCCTCTATGATTCTCACATGTGGACAAGTTTGGAAACCACCGGAGGCAGGAATTGTAGGTTAACACCCAGCACTTCAGCCTCAGGTGAACACTGCCATCAGGCCCCTTCTAAGCATGGGTCCCCCAGTGCTGGAGAGCAGGTTCTTTCTTACCTTGGGCTTGAAACTAAGCTCCTTCTGATGAAGGGAGGCCTTAGGACTACATAGATCAGGAACTAGTGGCTGGCATAAGACCGACCTGGGTTCAAATCCCAGCTCCACCATTTAACTAGACGTTTGACTTGAGGCCATTTTCTCAGTCTCTCTGAGCCTTGGTTTCCTAACCAATAAAATGGGATAATGGTCTACTGGGCAATAAACCATCCCCAAAACTTAGTTGCTGAAAGCACAACGTTTACGCTTTCTCGAAACTCTGTGGGATGGCTGGTCTCTCTTTTGGTCTGGACTGGCTCTGCCAGGGCTGGATGGCCTAGGATGGCCACCCAGATGTCTGGCAGTTGGCTTGATGTCAGCTGTGGTGATAGAGGTGACTTGGCTGGTGTGTGCATCCCCCATCATCCAGCAGGCTAGCCCAGGCTGTTCACATGATGGCGGTCATGGGGTTCTGGAAGCTGCAAGGGAAGGAACCACAATGTACTTTTCATGCCTCTGTTTGCTAATGTTCCGTGGGTCAAGGCTAGACAAGGCCAGTCCAGAGTCAGTGTGGGAGAAATACCAACGTAGCTCACCTTGCTATACCTATGAACATAAAATGAAATGAAATGAAATGAAATATAAAATAAAATAAAAGCCCCATTGGCGCTCCGGCCCCAGCAACTAGGACCTGTCTGGCCTTTTCCTTAGTACTCATGTGCTCATAATGATAATAAAGGTCACAATATATTTTGAGCCCCAGGAGTTAAGTCGCTGACAAAAATTTCTTTGATGCGCAGGCCATAATTTTGTGGCAAATGTTTCCTTGCAGGTTAGGTCATTAATTCATCTCAGTGAAAATTTTAAAATGAGTGCAAATGCCTCCCACCTTTCTTCCCAGGAGCTTTATCATCCACTGGGAGAGGCATGCAGGTAAATGGAACCCAGAAGTCCACTTGAACTTAGATTTATGTCTGTCTGCATTTGTTTTCTCTGCTTTTGCCTGTGTCAACCTGCTCACAGAAATCCTTCCGCTTCAAAGTTCCACATCTGACAAATGTGTTTGTGAGCAATGGCGATTTTACTGGAAGCTTCATTGAGGAAACCAAAAAAGGGGCACCTGGTACCCATCACAGTCATCAGCTTGAACAGCCCATCTAAATGTTTCTGTCCTTCAAAGCTCCTCCTCTTTTGCTCACTTCCAGGAGAGTTTTATCCTCTTACCTCCCTAACACTTCCCTGGAGCAGCCTGCAGCCTCACTAGCTCCCTTCCGCTCTTC
>NW_006774075.1:2718947-2719274 GCF_000442215.2 Lipotes vexillifer
CCAGATTTTCTTGCTGAACTGCCATTCCTCTTTGTCATGCGAAGCAACACAGCTCTCTCTCAGCTCTCCCACATCAGAATATTTCTTCTTCTTCTAGTTGCAAAATGAGACCCACCCACCTTAGAAGTCAGGATAGGAACCATCCTGTGCTACTCAACCATGCACTTCCAGATCTTATCCCTTACCTCATCCCAAAGGACTTACTGAATTATTTATTCTGGTGTTTTACCCAAGGAGACTTTTATGAGTAAAAATTTTCTCCATCTTCTTACAACCATTTCTAATATCAAGCATTTTGAATTTTGTGCAAGAGCAACAGGAAAGAGT
>NW_006774075.1:2719284-2730154 GCF_000442215.2 Lipotes vexillifer
AAAGAGTGATACTTTCTAATGAAAGCATGAAGGAAGACTTCCTGGAGGAGGTGACATTTGAACCAAGCTCTAATGAAACTCCTTCGAGAAAGATAGTTAGTAATTTTAAAACTAATGATTTTAAAATGTGTTCATCCTTCTGATCACTTAGTCTAATTCCTCAGGCCCCTGTTACACCCCTTCATGCAATCCCCTACCCCATCCTGATATTCACTCTTAATTAGAGACTGGACTAAAGGAGTTAACAAGAGTTCCTTTTTTAGATAGTTATCAGGAGGGGACAAGAGGCCCAAGTTCTCCCTATTCATGTCATACAAAACATGGAAAAGAATCTTGGCCCTATAGTTTCAATTGCTCCCCTCAAATTGTCTATGTGTCATGGTTACTTTGGTTTTTGTTTGGCAGGGATTTATTGCTGTTTTCACATGCTTTGGATCTAGACTAATCTTGGCACTTAGATGTCCCCCTGGCCTCACAGAATAAGATGCCTGGAATTGGTCATCAGAACAAGCCAAGGACTGCAAAGAAATTCCTCAGTAATTACTACATTATTTGATTCTTTGTGTCAAAAATGAGTTAGGTGAAAGAATTCATTCATCTCTTACTACACTGAGAGACAGAGGCAATTTTCCTCATAGGACGCAGGGCTAAAGTAGATTGTCTCCTAGACTCCCCTGCCACATTTAGCTGAAACTGAAATTCAGGGGGAAAAGATCTTCCTTTTGAGAATATCATCCCCTGAAACAAAAACATGAGTTTAACAGTCCACTTGGAAGATGCGAAACTTTAATTTCACAAGGCATTTTGAAAGGTGTGTGTGCACGCGTGTGTTTTTAGGTCTCTTTCAGTTGCAAGATAAAACAACCCAACTGAAAATGGGGGTTTCAGCTGCTCACATAACAGAAAAGTCCATGGTAGATTAGTCTTCAGTCATGGCTAGATCCAGATGATGTTGTGTGAGTTTTTTTTTTCCCTCTCGATCACTCAGCTCTACTCTTCTTGTCAGACAAGCTCTTCCCAAACGGTGTCATTATGACCACCAGCAGCTTCAGACTTAATTCCGCCAGCTTCAAAACACTGGAGAAATAGATGTGCTTTGCTCCCAATAGTCTTTGCAAAAGTCTCAGGCTTCTGTCTCAATAGCCTAAAGGGATATGTCCATCCCTACACCAATTTTGGTGACTCTGATTGGCCAGGCCTTGATCACACACTCCCGAAGCAAGGTGAGTGAGGCAAACCCCAACCAAACTACAGGGACTAAACTTTGGGGGAGGACTGATTCTCCAAAGAAAAAGTAGATGATATTCCCAGAAAGGACAATGATGGGGCAAAACCAAGAGATGTCCGTTACAATAAAATGCCTACTTAATGGTGAAATAACTAGAACAGGGAAAAAAGGAAGGCAGCTGGTAGGGTGCAGACAAAGAGCAATGGATAGGTCTGTACTAAGCAAATTTAGGTTGGCAGGCCTGATTTTCAAACCAGTTGCATTGACTATTAGTAAAAATGATAATGTCTCAACACCTAGACATTTCTTTCTAAATTTCATCTGAGTGTCCAGTAATGGCTGACGTTTATGAGTGTCACTGTCACCCGGGGTTGCTGGTCGATGACATGCAGCCTGGTGAGCAGGCAGCTGTCCATCAAGACTGAAGGAAAGAGATTCAAAAGCCAAGGCGGAGAGAAGTCGGGAACTTGGCCTGTGCAGTGCACCGTGAGGGAAGGAGGGGAGGGGAGAAACCTCGGCAATTTGTTTTTAATATTTTGCTTGTTCTGGATACCGGGAAAGCTGCATATATTGGCTTCTGACTAATGAAAACAGAGGGGGAGCCAGGCTGGAAACCTGGCCGTGTTTCCGTGCACAATTAGGTTTGTTTGTTTAGGTCTCTTTTTATTTGTTTTCAGATGACTCAGATAGGAATACTGCAGGCCTTTCAAAGCAAAGTGTTCTTATATGTATTTTGGGTCTAGGGCTTCGCCAAGTGCAGAAAGCCTTGGCTCCCTGAGGTTATTTTCCTATCCAAGGGCTTTTCAAACTTTCAAGTGGAGCTGGAAGAAGGCCGTTGCAAACCAGGTTATTTTTCTTAGCAGACCCCAGCCTGGGGTTTCAGGGGGGACAGGGATCACAAACACATAAACACAAAGCTCCCCAAACAGCATACAGGGCACCCATTGTGTGGATCTCCGGCGCGGCCTCTGCTGACAGCTTTACCATCTGCGCACTTAGTCCTCTCTGGAAACCTCTTTGTGTGTCTCTCCTTCTCTCCTGACAACGGAGTCCAGCGATGGACTCTCCCTTGGACTCTCTATCTGCCTATAAACCGTTCAACTTTCAAGCCTTCCCACTTTCATTGCCGCGGGTTGGGGTCCGACACCTCCCGTGCAATGCAGAGATATTTACTATCTGGGAAGCTGCCGAGCACCTGACTGAGTTCCTCTGCCTAAGGGGAGCGACTCCACGGAGACGGATTGCTCCTGGTCAGGTGAACCCACATCCAAGGCATTGGGAAGAGCCTTTGAAGGCGCTGGGCAGTAGCCTTTACCCTCCCCTTTGAGCAAAATGCAAACCAGACGACGGCGAGGACCACTCCAGGGTCCCTTCTTGGAGGCTTCTTCCCAGTAGCCCTGCCTCTGTGGGATAAGTCAGAGGACAGAGACAGCCCAAGGAGTCCTGGTTGTTTTCAAATACTAAGAGTTTATGTGGGTGGCAGAAGCAGGTTTCCTAAACTCCTTGAAAGATAGATCCCAGCCTAAAAATCTGAGAGTCAGTCTCCCCTGCTCGGCTTGTCCATGTTAAATGCAGGAGACGGGCCGGCGTGCTGGCCAGAGAGGCACTTTATACTGAGTCACTGCGGCAAACGTTCTGTTAACCACGATCTGGTTTTTCGAAGCTCCTCTCCCTCTGAATGAGTCTGTAAACTCTTCTGCTTTTAACACGCTCCTCCTTCAGTGTTTCAAGTTTGAAACCTCCCGAAGCTTTTAGGAGAAAGGTTTGTTCTATCGAAATTCACACATCTCAGGAATGTCTTTCCAAACCACTGTCTTCTAGAGCTATATCCCGGGGCCAAACGAAATTCTGCCCCATCTCCTGCACCTGCTACCGCTCCACTGCTGGGCCATGACAGGCGGCGCTGGGACAGTGGCCCTGTGTCCTAGAAGACGGGGGTGCAAGTAGTTTAGCAGAGAGGTGAGCCCAGGAAGCATGTGAGGGACAGAGGAGGTGGCTCTGGGCAGCTGGAGCTCAGTCCTGCCGGGCACCCTGGGACAGACTGCGTGCAATATGACTCCGATCGGCCCACCAACGGGCAAGGAAGCTGCCCCTGGTGTTGGGGTCTGCTCCTGGTGTGCTAGCTCCCTGGAGCAGAGTGCAAGCCACTCTTGCAGCCAGAGGATGTCCTCAGGAGGAGAGAGCCCCAGGCCAGCGTGGAACTCTCCAGAGACCACTTCCGGGGGAGGGTGAGGGGCTATGGAAGGGGCACCAGCCGTGTCTACAGCATCTACTGTACCCTAAGGTGACATAAGGAAGGGCACAGTCATCAGAAGGAGACGGGACTATTCTCCCCGGACTGTGTTTACTAAGGCACGGAAGTGGGTGAATATGAATACCTGTTAACACTAGGCGAAACAACAAGGGCTGAAAAGCAAAAGGCTTTGGTTCCACTCTCAGTTTGCTGTTTATCCATTTACTTAGCAGATATTTACAGCTGGCCCACCTGCATCAGGCTGTGTGCTTGGTGCTGGGTTCAGTGGGGAGCAAGCCAAGCTCTGGCTCTGCCTTGGAAGACCGCAGTCTAGTGGCGGGTGCAGACAAGCAAGGAGTTAATGCAAGTGAGTGTGGCAGCAGGCCGGAGGGGCCCCTCGTCTAGGCTGGTAGGGTCAGGGGTCCCTTCCTTGAGAAGGGAGGGGAAGAGTATTCCAGAGAGAAGGAGCAGAATGTGAGAATGCCTGGAGGCACCAGTGCACATGTACAGAGTCGGGGCTGTTCTCTAGTAGGTGGTGAGTGGGAGTGAGGCGCGATAAAGATGGCCGCCAACAAAGACCAGATCGTACAAGACCTTGGCGGCCACTTCACAGCGTTTATGCTGTGTACCAGCGCAATGGGGAATGGCCTGGTATTATTGCTATCGTTATTATTTAATTAACATTTATCAATACTTATCTGTTTCATTGACTCTTAAATCCCACCTCTTCCTTCTGAGTTCAATTCCTTTCTTCCTGAAGACCGTCTTTTAGTAGCTCTTCACTGACGGCTGTGAGTGGTGAACTCGCTCAGTCAAGGGTGGATCCAGTTTTCTTGGAGCCTGGAGCTTATGCAGTTTGGGGGCCTTCTTTAAGAGCAACGATGCCAGCTATAAATACAAGACTAAGAATGAAAGAAAATATTGATGTGGGAGAGGGTTAATTTGGGAGATTGGGACGGACACATACACACCACTATATATAGAATAGATGACTAATAAGAACCTACTGAGGGGCTTCTCTGTTGGCGCAGTGGTTAAGAATCCGCCTGCCAATGCAGGGGACACGGATTTGAGCCTTGGTCCGGGAAGATCCCACATGCCGCGGAGCAACTAAGCCCGTGCACCACAGCTACTGAGCCTGCGCTCTAGAGCCCGCGAGTCACAACAACTGAGCCCGCAGACCACAGCTACTGAAGCCCGTGCACCTAGAGCCCGTGCTCCACAACAAGAGAAGCCACTGCAATGAGAAGCCCGTGCGCCGCAACGAAGAGTAGCCCCCGCTCGCCACAACTAGAGAAAGTCCGCGTGCAGCAACGAAGACCCAATGCAGCCAAAAATAAAAATTAATCAATAAAAACAAAAAAAGAAAGAAAAGAACCTACTGGATAGCACAGGGAACTCTATTCAGTACTCTGTAATGACCTATATGGGAATAGAATCTAAATAAGAGTGGAAATATGTGTATGTATAACTGACTCACTTTGCTGTACAGCAGAAACTAACACAACATTGTAAATCAGCTATACTCCAATAAAAATTTTTTTTTAAAAAAGCACACTTAAGACAAAGAAAGTAAATATTGACAAGAAAAGAAATCTCAACAGAGTTTAGAAAGCTGACAAATAAGACAAACAGCATAAAACCAGAAAAATGACTTTTTTATTAATTACCTATAATATTTTCTAACTTCTCCTCATGATGGTGGCATTGGAAAGACCATAGGCCTTTTGGGGTTTGAGTAGGAGGAAGATGAGTTTGCCTACATTTATTTTGGGTTTCATGGGATATGTTCGGTGGTTTGCAGTCATTTCCGTGTATAATTTAGTTATTACTGGGCATACAGATTTTGGAATGTCTTCCAGAAATACTCCTACCATCCAAATGCTGCCTTGCCTGGCACAAAGTGTCAGAGGTTGGATGGAGATGCAAAAAATCCTACAATGCCCAGCACCAAAAATATGTGGATGGCTGAGAAACAAGGTTTAAGATGTATAGAGCCATATATAATTTTCTAGTCTGTGGAAAATTCTCCTAACATCCGAGGATTCATTCTTATTCAATATCTAATCAAAATGGAAGTTTTCTTCCATTAAGAATATATTTGATAATACAGTGTGTACAATTATAAATATACTACATATTTACACCCGTATGTGAAAGAAACTTTGTAGAGTTTTTCCCAAAGTTGACAACAATCCTAAATATTTACGTGACACTACCAAAAAAAGAGTTGTAAAGCTGAAAGAAAAAAATTTAAATTATCAATAATGGAAAACAAATTTGGTTAATCATGTTAGAGGGGAAAATGTATTGTCTTTCTGGTCTATCTATAGAAAATGATATTACAAAATCACACATGAAGAGGTGATTAAAGTCTATGTAGCTAAAAATGGAATAAGTCTACATGCAATATGGTATCCTGGATTGGATCCTGGAAAAGAGAAAGGACATAAATAGAAAAACTGGTGAAACAGGTGAGTAAATGGGTGGACACAATCACATGATTATTGATGATCCACAAATTCAAGGATGCCAGGATGACAATGAAGCAGGTATTTGAATATTTGGATTTCCAAGGGCCAAAGCTGAAGCCAGAGCTGAAGAGCAGATATTAGTCAAATATGGAGGCCAAAGTTGCACTTTGTTGCATCTCTTGATAAAAGCCAGCCCCTTACCAAGAGGGTCCATTCAAGGTCAAAGGATCACTCCCAGGACAGCCATGGCATCAACGCATGTGCCAACCGCATGCACTAACCACTCATGTGCTAGTTGCCCTCGTTTTCAGTGTCCCTTTTTGGTTTGGACAGGAGGACATTTATCTTTCTTTCTTATAAACTCAGTTACGTATTTAAATTTCTAGGTGTTTTTACATATGTATATGGATTTCCAAATTAGTTTAGCTCATCAGTTTGCTGGGCTGATTTTCAGCAGGAGAGTGGCCCGGTGAACTGGATGATTTATCAGTAGAAGGTAATTCTGGCTACAGTGTGGAGAATGGATTTCAGTTTTCAGGCGTGGGGTAAAACAAAGACAGAAAGAGCTGATTTAATTCCATTGCAGAGATGATAAACGGCAATTTTGAATAAGAGGAATCAGAGCAGAGAAGGAGAGAAGTGGATGTACTGAGACATTTAGAGGTAAAGGAACAGAACGTGGAGGTAAAGTAGCTTTGAAGGCGGCGGGGGAAGGATGGGGGGGGATCTAAGATGCTCCCGGTGTGTGGGGAGAGGGGAGCAGCTAGGTGTACAGATTTTAGCTTAAGAGTAGCAGAGGCCACTGAAAAGATTTGAGGAGAGTCTCGGTATTGAATTTTAGTTTTAGGAAGCAATTTAGGTTTTTTTATTTTTTGTTTTTTGTTTTTTTTGCGGTACGCGGGCCTCTCACTGTTGTGGCCTCTCCCGTTGTGGAGCACAGGCTCCGGACGCGCAGGCTCAGCGGCCATGGCTCACGGGCCCAGCCGCTCCGCGGCATGTGGGATCTTCCCAGACCGGGGCATGAACCCGTGTCCCCTGCATCGGCAGGCGGACTCTCAACCTCTGCGCCACCAGGGAAGCCCAGGAAGCAATTTAGGTTTTGATAGCTACACTTAAAGGAGGGGAAAGAATGAAGTCAGGGAAACTAGTAAGAGAGTTGATGTGACAATCTCTGCAACGAAAGAAATGATCCTGAAATAATGCAGTACAACAATGCTAAAAAAAAAAAAAAAAAAGCAAGTGCTCACTCTCAGCAAGACTTGGGGTCCCATCTGGGCTTTGCTACTTATTAGCTATATGACCCTGAGCAGATGACTTCTCAATGCCTCAGTCCCTTCCTATCTCCATGAGATTGTTAAGAGAATTCAGTGAGGCCATGCATGCACAATGCTTAGAGCAGTACCTGGCACCCACTAAATTGTTGCTGAGCCTGTGGCAGTGAAAGACAGATTCTAGGCAATAATGTAGACTAAGATGGAATCAACAGAATGCTGACACCAGTTGGATGGTAGGAGGGGTGAGTAAGAGAGAGAAAGGAATTAAAAAGACTTCTGTGGAAGAAACAATCTGGGGAGAAAGACGATTCCAGTTTCGGATCTGCAGAGTTGGTGCTCTCTCTGGCTGTCCACATGGAGATGACCAGTGTTCACCTGCGTGGGTACGTGTGGAGCCAGGCAAGGATCTGAGTTGGAGCCGGGATGGGGGATGAGATCACAGCCCACAGGTGAGTGGGTAGAATGAAAAGAGAAGGCCAAGAGGGAGGAGCCCTGTGGCTGGTGCTGGTGGACAAAAAGGAGTCATCAAGGAAACTGAAGAGGACTGGGTTCAAGGTCATAGGAAAAGCAGAGGGAGTGTCCCAGAAAATTCAAGGGAGAGAAAATTTGCAGAAAGAAGCGTCAGTAGTCCTAAGTTTGGCAGAGCTATCAAATAAGGTCTGAGAATTGGGCTTGGGGTTGATCAGCAAAGAAGTCACTGGGGCCCCAGGGTTGTTAACTGAGGGTCAGCGGGTCCATCAGAACTCAGGGCGATAATGGGGCTGGAAGGCAGAGTGTGGTCAGTGGATCTGTAAAGAAGAGTTAACGATCGAGGAGAGGGTTTGCGTGAAGGTGAGGAAAGAGTTACGCTGCAGTAGGAACTAATAAAGAGAAGAAAATGCAAGGAAAGTAAGATGCTAGAAAGAGCCTTAGGAAGATGAGAGGTGCGGGCTTGATGTCCGTGAGAGGACCCAAAGCTGGGCCAGGGTCTTTGCCCCATGCCCAGAGGGTGGAAGATGGCCCACCGCGGGGCTGGGAAGCCAGAGTGCCCTGCAGGGATGGGCTGGGAGATTGTGGGGACAATCTCCAGTCTGAGCTTCTGTGGACAGAGGAGGGCAGAGAGAGAGGGGTGCAGGGAGACAGAGAAGAAAGTGGACACTAGTCACCTGAACCTCCCCTGTGGGAGGACCGGTGCCACCAGCCCCTTGACAAGCATCCTCCCTGGGACCCTGTTCGCCCCGGGAGCACCTGAGATTCAGGGACTCGAGGACGGCCTGGGACCCGGACGCCTGTGTGAGCCCACGGTGGCAGCTTCATCACCGAGCTCCACCGTGCGAGGGACAAGACAGTGGAGCTGCCAGAGAAGACTCGGGGATGCGGCCCGAGACAGAGGATGGACTGAAGTGATTTCCAAGGCAGATGCGTTAGAGGGGCCGGGCTTGAGCAGCGGAGTCAGACACGGGGAGGGAATCGCTGCGGGAAGCGGCCCACAGGCCCCGCCCCAGCCCTGAGGTTCCTGGAGGCGCCCAGGGCCTGCGAGCGCACCCGGGAGGGGGCAGCAGCGCCCCGCGAAAGCCGAGCTCCCAGGCTGGCGGGCTATGGAGGAAAGCCGCTGCTTCCCGCAGGTGGACGGGGGCAACCGTGGACCGGGCCAGGCCGGGGCAGCGCCCCTCGGCACCCCCAGACGCCCCCCGCCGGCCGGCCTGCTGCCTCTGCTGCGCCCGCACGGGCCTGAGCATTCCTCCTGGGCCTCTGCCCCTTGAGGGCAACCTCCCGAAGCTGTGCCCCTGACTGTGTGCAGAGCGCTCAGTAATCGGGGTCACTAGTGTCCACCTTCTTCTGCATCTCTCCCCCAGCTCGCTCTGCCCCCCTCTGTCCATGGAAGCTCAGACTGGAGATTGTCCCCACAATCTCCCAGCCCATCCCTGCAGGGCACTCCGGCTTCCCAGCCCCGCGGTGGGCCATCTTCCACCCTCCGGGCGAGGGGCAAAGACCCTGGCCCAGCTTTGGGTCCTCTCACGGACATCAAGTCTTCACTTCTCATCTTCCTAAGGCTCCTTCCTGCCTCTTACTTCCCTTGTGTTTTCGCCTCCTTATTAGCGCCCACTACTGCATAGCTCTGTCCTCCCCTCCCGCGGGGCCACCCCCAGTCCTGGTGCCCACCTTATGAAGCAGAGACCCCACCTCTTGCTTGGGCCACTGTCCACCAGGCCCTGCTGTTCTGTGTGATGTGAGCCAGGTGGCCTGCAGCTCTGCCAGGAAGGCCCATGCAGAGCCCACCTTGTAAGCGGGGCCTGGGCTGGTCCTTGCAGGCTCGCTGGCTACTCGCCAGGCCCGGGAGCCCAGACTAGCCCTGATGTCCTGAGACTCAGAGTAGCCAGTTGCACAAATATAACTCACACCACATATCGGATGTGAAGGAGAAACAGAGTAGCATTATTTTGCTTAGAACTAATCTGGTCTTTTTCCTCTGAGCCACACCCACTAGTTAGTGGGATGGGGAGGAAAAACTAAATGTCAATCCAGTTAAACTTTGAGCTGATAGTTTAAACCCTTCGGATAATGTTTGGCCTTCAGGAAAAATACTCTGTCTTTGATAGCCGCGGCTCCCTCTGTCTCCCCACACTAGAGGCCCCAGAGTATGGAGCATGGGGGGCTTTCTCCCCTCATGGCACCAGGGTCAGTGAGTTCTTTGTTCTCATGAAGGCCTCTGGATGTGTGCTGCCCATTGGTCTTCGGGGAGCCTTTTTTTTTTGGGGGGGGGGGTGGGGTCATATTTGACCTCCTGGCCCCCAGTACTCAAGGTGTTACCCGTTCTTCCAGCCCAGGTAGTGCTCCCAGTGACGATTTGGTGTCTCGGTCTCAGTTGGGCTGCAGGCCCAGCTCTTTCCATGGGCTCTCCACTCTGTTAGCTGAGAGGTCACCTTGTCTCCAAACAGAAGGCCCCCTCGGTGGGCCCATTGGCTCCCAGCTCTGCATCTGCCCCCCCATGGGACTGAGAGTGGTCCAGGGAACCCTCATGGGGCGTCATATGCAGTGGCTTCCTCCCAAAGTCCCAAGGGTGACACTAACTTCTCTAACACCCTCCCTCTGCAGGCCCAGAGGTGGGGACAGGCAGGGGGTTTCTGCCGATGGCCTGGCCCTTCTCGGTCTGTTTACTTTCTCCTCTTGTTTTAAGATTCTCAGGTAGAGAGAAAGGGTGGGCTCTTCTAATACTGTCCCCTCCTTTCTGACACCCACGAGGCCTAAATGACTGGCGTTGGCATCTTACTGTCTATATGGGAGAACTCCAAGCTTCAGGCTTTCTTTCTTTTTTTTTTTTTTCTTTCAGCTATACATACACATATCTTCATTCTTTTTTAGATCATTTTCTCCTATAGGTTATCACAGAATACTGAATAGAATCCCCTGTGCTATACAGTAGGTCCTTGGTGGTTATCGATCTTATATGTAGTAGGCTTTCTCCTGATGTACTAAGAGAGGAGGAAGGAGAATCTGGAAAATCCCTTCTTGAGATAATGGTCTGGTTCCTAAGCCTGTAACTTTCTGCATAATCCTATTCTGAATGACCGAAGACCCAGTACCTGGGTCTCTCTCTGGAATTCCTTCTGTAATCAGTAAGAATCTGCACACAGATTTCCCTCCCCACCCCTAAGTCCTCACCCCCTCCCCTCCCCTCCCC
>NW_006774075.1:2730164-2730753 GCF_000442215.2 Lipotes vexillifer
CCCCCTCCCCCCCTCCTTACAGCACACACAGTCCTCCCTCCTCCTATAAGCAAATGGATATCTAGGGTGAACCCGGGAGAGTGGGAAACAGAAGAGAAACGCCATGTTAGTGCCTTAAAATGGTATCCCTCTTCCCCTCTCTTGTAGCCTAAAGAACTCTGCTTTCATTGGGTCCCAATTACTTAGCTTTTCTCTTGCTCTTACTGTCCTGTTAAACCCCCAGGTCTCTGTCCCTTCTGCTCACTTCCCCAAAGGGGCTTGTCAGCAGCACCTCTCCTCCCAGATACCAGCTGGAGATGCTTTAGTTTCCTATCTTCCCTCATCACCCCCTGCAGCCTCACCTACCGTCCTGCACCTGTAGGTAAAGCCCAGAGCTTGGCAGACTTACCACTTGCATGTTACCATTCCTCGGATACACAGGATGCACTCTCCCATCTCCATGCTGTTGCATGTGCTGGGCCCCCTGTCCTAGCTGTCCATCATCTAGCCCTTTGCCAAGGCTCATCTCAATATCATTTTCCTGTGTGAGGTCTTTCCTGACTCTGCTAAGTCAGTGCGAGAGTTCTGCCTCCTCTGAGGGCCTGAACCG
>NW_006774075.1:2730763-2733180 GCF_000442215.2 Lipotes vexillifer
GAACCCCTCGTGTCCTGCCCTGTATTTATAGCTAAGTTTATATTTCTCTCCCATCTACACCGAAATCTCTCTGAAGGCAGGAACTGTCTGTCACTCAGTCATGTATTTTCCACGGGGCTCTGGGTTAAATTAAATGGGACATGATTATTGACAGGAATAGCCCTAGACCAAATTTTAAAGTAGGTCCAAAGCGTATCAACTCACACAAATAATTTAATTTCTTTAATCTCAGTTTCCTTGTGCGTTAAATAATTGATTTGGTTTCCATGGTGTCTTAAGTCATTTTCATCTCCGACAAGCTGTAATTCTGCCCATGCTCTCCTGTGACCTCTGTGTGCGTGTAAGGGTGCTCATGGTGGGAGGAGGGAGAGACAGATAAGCAGATTCCAGGGATGCTCAGGCTGGGAGTGGGGCAAGGAAGGCTTCCCTGAAGACGTGAGGCAGAAGGGAACGCTCCTGGACCTTTTGGGTGGAGAGAGAGAAGCAAGGGGTGCCAGATCCCTTACTGTCACGGTGAGCAGTGCCGGAGAAAAGGCAACTAGTTCCATAGGAAGTGACCCCTCCTTAAACTGTCCCCTTTACTGGGTCCAGGGCAGATGCTTGCTGCACAGAATCCACAGGAGTTTCTACCAAGGGACAGTCTGCTAAACAGCACTAGCCTGAGGAAGCTGTTCAAACGCCATGCATTTTGACACTTGGCAGGATTAGCAAAGCACCTCTGCCCTCGGAGGGTGGGAAAGTTTCCAGAATTAGTCTGCCTGCAGAAAGGGAGGTCGAGCAAACAGGCATATTGTTTTCTCATAGCTGTCTCTCTTGGTAATGTTGGGCTCGGCCAGCCGTGCATTTTTGGAGTGTTACACAGGCTTACGTTTAGCCTTCATCAGAGAACAATTAGGGTGAGTGTGGGGAGAAGCCAAAGGGTCAGGGACAACAGATGGGCCTCCACTTAAGCAGTTTAGAAGTTCGATTGCCCCAAGGGAAGAAGACCCATTTTGGCTGGAGGCGCTAGGAGTTGGGTAGAAAGAGGCAGAATGGAAAGAAGGCAGAGGGCCTCTCCTTTCTGAAATATCCCTCTGGGACAAGTCTCTGTATCTTAGGCAGTTGATTTAGTTTTCCATAAAGAAGCATCGGCAGCCCTGGCAGAATCAAGAAGCCAGAGGCCTGGTGCCATACTAAAATAGCAGCATTGCTGCGTTTTCCAGCTGAGGGATTACTCCTTGGTGAGCCAGATACATTTGGAACATCATTTGGAAGCAAAACCACATTTTTTTTCCAAAAAGAAAAAATTTAAAGGAAACTTTGCATGCAGTGAAGTCAGAGCTTAACTCTTAAGGGGGAGCAGTACAGCGACAGCCATTGGATCTTTGCTGACGCAACCCATGCTTCTGGGTGCAGGATGAGTTTCCCTTTGGTGAAAGGTCAGCTGAGGTGCCTGTGAGGGGCAGAGAGCACTGTCTTCCAGAAGGAGTGGTTGACAGAATGAAAGTGCTAGTAAGTTGGTAGAAAAGTACAAAAGGCAGAAGGAAAATTGTGTGACTTAGCCTTTGCTGAGTAACATTCCATCCCCAAACTCAGTGGTTGAAAACAACCACCATGTTGTTTATGCATGGTTCTGGAGGTCAGCGGTTTGGTTGGGCTCAGCAGTGTGGTTCTTCTAGTCATCTCACCTGGGGTCATCTGGCTGCTACCATCTGGCAGCTCATAATGGGGTTGGGTAGTCTAAGATGGCCTTCCTCACTTTTCTAGGCACGGATGCTGCCTCTTAGCTGGGCTGCGTGTCTCCAGAAACCAACCTTGGCTTCTCCACACGGTGGCTAGGTTCCAAAAGCAGCAGGAGAGAGGGAAAGACTCAACTCACCATCATTTTCCAGTCTCCGCTTGTGTTACATTTGCTGTCCCATTAGCAAAAGCAAGTCGCATGGCCAAGCTCTGAGTCCATGTGGGAGGAGACGACACCAGGGTGTGGATACAGGGAGGGAGCCCTGGCTCCATTGGGAGCCATCACTGTAACTGTCTACCCTCAAGAAGGAAGTAAATCCGAAATGGAATCGAACACCCTAACCTCAGTGGGATGCAAACCGTGAGAGTCAGAGCCCAGATGAGCTCAAGCTGAGGGAAGAAAGACCAGAGAATGATCTTGTTGGGTTTTTGGAGCAAGCCTGCTATTTCCTGGGGATGTTGGAGTAGGGAGACGCTTGTCTTAGTAAGAATCGAATAACTCAAGTGAGGGTCATTTTTAGCATCTCATAAAATTTTATAACATCCTCTTCCTCCATATTTACATATATATCCAAGTAGATACAACTTGAGATTCCTTAGCCTTCCCCAGCCTATGGGAAAGATGGTGGTGTAGCTATAGACTCTAAGCAGGAAAACAGACACGACGCTTTTAGTTTCCACAACGAATGGGAATTGTT
>NW_006774075.1:2733219-2737227 GCF_000442215.2 Lipotes vexillifer
AATTGGTTATTCATGATGAAGGAGGAGAGAGCCAGACAAGGGTCAATGAGGCACCCCGGGGATGACCAACAGCAGGGGGGCTTCGAATCTCATAAAAATAACTCAGCTGGTGTCTTCTGGCAGCCCTTCCTCAAACTCACATCTCTGGGACAATGTGTCAAGCAACAATGTCCAAGGCTGACTCTGCCGTTCCCACTTAGGGGCACCTGACAAAACTGTCCCCTTATTCTCCTTCTACCCAAATATCTTCCCACAAACCCACTCCTGGAAGTTCACCCACTTCTTTACCAGACACAGCCAGTCTTACATGGATGAATTCAGATAGGTTCAGGCCGGGACTACACCCGCACACACACACCTGCACACACGCGCACAGCACTGCTCACTCTGTACTACCCCAGCCTCTGCAAGGGTGCTCAAGGAATAATAAAAGTATCTTTTATTATGCACCGTTAATGTGTCATATACCCTATACTTCATTTCTTTACTCATGTGACAACCCTGCAAGTAGGCCCTGTTTTCATTTCCAAGTAAGAAAATTGCCATACGCAGAGCTTTTGTCTCTGGCCCCAGCTTGCACAGCAAATAAGCAATAAGGTCAGGATGGTAAGTCAGGTCCATATAACACCAAAGCCCATGCCCTTCTCCTACCATGTTGCCTCTCAACATATATAAATGACATTTTATTCTTGTCTTGGCACCATGTTTTATTTTCCCTAAGAGACTTGAACAAGTGGTTACTTATTTCCAAGGCTCCTAGTACCTTTGAGGACCAAAGAGTGCCATTTCATGTTGAGTGGTGCCAAGACTGAGTTTATCTAAAAATCATCACAACCAGTGTGCTATTTTATGCTCCTGTATGGTCTTTCAAGGACTGCTGTTGTTGTAAGATGAGTATGCTGGAGGATTGACCCTGGAGGTGATATAGCCCAGGATCTGGAGGCCATTTAGCATTGTGGTTGAGAACACAAACTTTGGCACTGGGCACAGCCTTGGGAAAGGAATTTTCCATGGGCACACAAAGCTGCGTCGTAGCTGGGAGTTTGGGTGATGTCAACATGACACTCAGCCCAGGAAGGCCAACCCTGTAGAATCTTAGCAGCAATATGGATCTGAAAAGCCGGGGTGGGGGGCAGGCAGGGGTGGACACAAATGTTCAAACTATAGCACACACTATCACAATGCAGAGGAAAACCCAAGTCTTCACCATAACCCTCAGCCCTCCACATCTGGCCCCGCACTTAGACCTTGTCTCCTGCTTTCCTCCCAGCTTACTCTATGCTTACATTGGCCTTGCTGTCAACTAGCCCTCAAATGCTATGCTTCTACCCCAGGACCTTTGAACTTGCTAATTTCTCTGCTTGGAATGTTCTTTCCAGAGATATCTGCTCTTTCAACTCTTTCTGGTGTTTGTTCAAATACGAGGCCTTCCCTGACCACCCCAGTGAAAAGTGCAGCCTAGTCCCCTGCACTGCCTGTTTCTCTTGCATGCCTTACGTTTCTCTGTAAAATCTACTCTACCATTTACCTAATTACTTTTGTACTGTGGGCCTCACCCCATGAGACCCCTGAGGACAGAGATTTTTTTAATCCTTTTCTGTCCACTGCTATCCACTCAGTGCCAAGAACAGTGTCTGACACATAATATTTGTCGAATGAATTCATCTGGGATCTAGCATCTGAGAAACAGTCTCGCCCACGCACCATGAGAAAGCAGAGCATGATGGTGAAGAGCACAGGCCACCTCTTTGCTTCCATTATTTGTTCATCACACAGTAATCCAGCTGTTCCCAGCTGTCACAGGACACAACAGTGAGCTACTTGAGGGTGAAGGCTGTGTTTTATCATTCTCACACTGTTTTTTCCAGCTTTACCAAGATATGATTGACAAATAAAATTGTAATAGATTTAAAGTGTACAATGTGATGACTTTAAACATATACCACTTCTTACCTCACGGCACAGGGCCTGGAGCCTAGGAGTTGCTCATTAAATATTAGATGAATTTATTAAAAAGCCAAAAAGAAAAAGAGCTGAACATAGGTTCTGGAAGCACCCATGACCAGCCTTATCTGTTTCCCAGTTTCGCCTTGGGACAGCTGTATACGAAATTTGTTCACTTATTTACTTAACTCAGTCAACAAATGCAGCTTTGCAAAATCATGGGATTGCTATTATTATAAACAGTGTTCTTGAGAAATGCAAAGGCCGATTCCACTCATGCTTTCCCTAGAAGTGTTTTTCTTCCAAACAGAAACCTCAGTGCCCCCATCCAATCAGCACAGATCTCAAAGGCTCTATGTCTGGCCAAGCACAGGGCATTTTATGCTCTCCAGTCCCTGCTCCAGGATTTTGGAGAGCATTTCCCTGCCGAAAGCCCTTCCCACCCCTTAAGTGCATTGACGGCCGCTCACCACCATAGCAGATGTGTGGTCACAGGCAATTAAGTGGGTACAGGCTGTTAGCGGACAGACAGCATAAAGTATGCACGAGCGAGCCAACAAGCAAACAGTGGAAACCAGAGTGGTGAGATGGCTGTGCCCGCCCAGCCACTCGAAGAGGGAACTTGCTTGCTTTCTTCACTTCCCAGCACTTCCTCATTGCAGCGCTAATCGTCCTACTGGCCATAATCCTTGTTTGATACGTGAGATTCCAAGAGATGGAGAGATATGCTCATCCTGCCTGTGGGTCAGGGCACCGGCCCTCACAGTCACTCCTGCCGTCTTTTCAGTTGTCCACTCCTGAGTGTGGCTACGTTCTGGGAAGTTCAGTAACGGTAGATATTTTAGGTGAAACCTCCCATTTGGATTGAGAGCAGTTGACTACCATATTTCAAGTCTGTGTCTGGAAGAAAAAAATGCTTTCAGAGGAAAATGAAACTTCTATCTCCGTACCAGCTCATTCCTCATCCCAGAGAGGCCTATTCCAACCGTGGTTTGGGTCTGTGTTCGGTTCTTTCCAGTTCCTTCTGCATGGTCCTATTTTGCACAGACAGTATGTGGTAGTAGTTACGATTATCTAAGTAAAAAGGATGGAAACTTATATACAACAACACACGTGATCTCAAATGCATTATTCTTGGTCAGAGGTCCTCAACCAGGGGTGATTTTGACCCCCAGGGGACATCTGGCAATATCTGAAGACATTTTTGATTGTGACAGTCTAGGAGGGAGATGCTGTTGGCATCTAGTGGGTGGAGGCCAGGAATGCTACTAAACATCCTACAGTGCCCAGGACAGCCCCACAGCAAAGTGTGATCTGGCCCCAGTGTCAACAGTGTTGAGGTGGAGAAAGCCTGTGCAAAGTGACAGAAGTAGACTTTAAGGGCTCCCTACTGTATAATTCCATTTATATGACATTTTGGAAAAGGCAAAACTGTAGCGAATACATCAGAGGCTGCCAGGAGCTGGGGTTGAGGAAAGGGGATTGACTTCTAAGGGGCACAGGGGAATCTGGGGGAGGATGGAAATGCTTTCTATCTTTTTTTTTTTTAACAGTTCAGGTCTTTTAATTTTCTTTAGACCCATCATGCCATGAACTCATAGGGAATAGGCTCTAACAGTTCAGGCTCATTTCCATTGGTTCTCACGAAGTGTGCTTCTCTGGGTGGAGCAGGCTGGCGCTTCAGTTGAACCCAGGTACCTTTCTCTTTGGCTTCCTTCTTTTTCTGATCATTTTCCTTCACCCGTTTCAGGAAGCTATCTCAGCTGTCAGAGTGCTTAATATGCTCGATACGCACATTAATACTCTTGGCAAGAATCTTGCCCTTACCCTGTTTGTTTACAATGATGCCAACGGCATGCTGGGTAACATTGTAGACTCTTCCAGTTTTGCCATGGTAACATTTGTGGGGCATTCCTTTTTGAACAGTGCCCATTCCCTTGATATCTACAGTATCACCTTTTTTGTAGATTCACATGTATGTGGCCAAAGGAACAACTCCATGTTTTCTAAAAGGCCTAGAGAACATGTAGGGGGAGAACATGTAGGGGGTGCCCCTCCTCTTTC
>NW_006774075.1:2737253-2814865 GCF_000442215.2 Lipotes vexillifer
TTCCCTTTGTGTTTGGTGAATTACGGGAAGATGGCAGTTCCAGCGGAAAGGCTGCTTTCTATCTTGATTGTGGTGGTGGTTATACACATGTATGCGTTTGTCAAAACACACAGGACTGTACACTAAAAAGGGTAAATTTGACCTCTGTAAATTACACCTGAAACAAACAAACAAAAAACTCAGCTCTATTTGAACCAAAGCCATCCTGGAGAAGAAAGTACGGGGGGAAAACTGGCTACCAAAAAAATGAGAAACAGAGGTCTAAGGAGTAGAAACACAAAGGGACAGGTTTTTTGTTTGTCATTTATAACTAAATTATTGACTTCTCAGCAAATGACACCTTATTGAAAGTTACTTTGTAGTTATTGACCAAAAATTCTATAAAACAGCTTTATTGTGGTATAATTATCATGCAATGAGCTTTACAAATTTAAAGTGTATAATTTGGTAAGTTTTGACTTGTATGTATATATATATATATATATATATATATATATATATATACCAGTTAAACAATTATTACAATCACAATGAAAATATCCAATATCCATCATCCCCCATATCTCCTGTTGTCCCTTTATAATCTTTCCCTCCCTGAAAAATCATAACAGTACTTATCTCATAGGGTTATTGGGAAAATTTTAATGAGATCTGAGCATAGAGAGGGCCTGTTGTATACCTTGCTTGCTTTCTTTAGTAAGAGGAAGCTACTGTACAGTGGAAAAAACCTAATAGCAGAATAACTGTATTCCATGCCCAGATTTACTGCTTATTCTTGGTATTGGGCCAGAGCAGAGGTGAAGCTTGAATAAATGAATAATCAATGCAAATGTGCTCAATAAATGCTTCTTGAATGAATGAATGAACAAAAAATGAATGAATGAATGCACCAGATCTGTGTGCTTAAAAATCTAGCTTTAGAGACAAGAACAGCACAGTGAAAGAAACAGAGACCAAAGACATTACATAATCACATGGCACTAAATACAAGTGCATTTTAAACTTATACAGGTCTTAAATCAAATGTGGATTCTTCCCCACAAAACACACTCTTCTTGCTGAAATCCTTAAGTTAGTGGTTGTTCCCACTGTCCACTCGGTCCCCCAAGCCAGAAGGCTCGGATGCATCCTCAGCTTCCCGTGATCCCTCAACTTCACACTTAATTCTATAGACATATGTCCCTGTCAATTCAGCTTCATCTCTTGATGCTCCCACCTCCTCATCTCCATGGCAAGTTCCAGCTCTCATCAAATCTGACACAGAGGCTACTGTAGGAGCCTCTTCCTTAGCCTTTCACCTCTTCAGAGCCTTTTCAGCTTCTGAAAGCTAAAACTTTCCTAAAATACCTTGGTTCTTGCCTGCTTCAAACCTCTGTTAACTTTCCATTACACCTGATGTAAAGTCCCACCTCCTTAGGTACAAAACTTCAATAACTGGACTAAATTTAGCTGGTCAGCCTCTAACCCACACCTAAAGTTTTGGTCATACCTATGCGTTCACCATTCTCCAGAACCATCTCAGTTATCTCTCTCCCCACATCCTTTTTCTTGTTAATTTTTAAAAATTGTGATAAAATAGACATATCATGAAATTCACCATTTTAGCCATTTTTAGGTGTACAGTTTAGTAACATTACGTACATTCATATTGTTGTGCAACCATCGCCACCATCCATCTCCAGAACTTTTCCATCATCACAAACTGAAACTCTGAACCTCTTAAACAACAAATCCCCATTCTCCCTTCCTGCAGCCCCTGGCAACCACCATTCTACTTTCTGACTCTATGAATTTGACTACTCTAGGTACTTTATATAAATGGAATCCTACAGTATTTGTCTTTTTGTGTCTGGCTTTTTTCACTTAGCATAATGGCTTCAAGTTTCATCCATGTTGTAACATGTGTCAGAATTTCGTTCCTTCTTAAGGCTGAAAATATTCCACTGTATGTATAGGCCACATTGTGTTTATTCATTCATTATCAGTGGACATTGGGTTGTGTCCATCTTTTAGCAATTTTGAGTAATGCTGCTCTGAGCATTGGTGTACAAGTATCTGTTCAAGTCCCTGCTTTCAGCTCTTGTTCTCCCCATGTCTTTTAATACTACATGTTCCTTTGGTCTAGAGAGTCAGCCCAGAGGCATCTTCTGCACCTCTTTCTGGAGAACTCATATTCATCCATCAACACCCATTTCAAAAGTTCCTTTCCTGGTTTGATCAAGAAGAGTTGGCCACGCACTTCTCGGCGCTCCCTCAGCCACAGAGACTATGCTCTCTTATAGTTCTTCCTTCGTTGAATCACAATATTTTTGTGTCATTGTCTTCCTTGCCTTACTAAACTATACTTTAGTAAAAAGTTGCTAAAGTTACGTTGCTCACCTTTCTCCTCCACATATCATGCTCAGCCCACTGTCAGAGCTACATAAATATTTAAGAACAAACATTTTAAGGACTGCCTCTGGGTTCTTCAGGCCCAACTTCTGTGGATACTCAAGAAATATTAGTCACTGTTGACTTTTAGTGTCCATTTGCTCCAGGAAAAGATCCAACATAAAGACCTGACCTTAGAAGGACTTTCCGGCTGCCACAGGATCCTTACGTCCTTGGGGTCTCTGAGGAGGTGACACACCATATGCTTAAGCACTGTGAAATGCAACCTCCTTTGACCCTATAACTCATCTACCTACGTGGCCCTGATGGGAAGGCTCAAATCAGCTGAACTTTCCTTTACACCTTCAACCTTGCAACTCATACCTTTTCACTTGTGCTCAAGGCTGAGGACCTGGGAAGAGTTGAAGGGAGCTCTCAACTTCAGGATTAAAAAGCATTTTCTCAGCTCTTTGAAGAACTACTATTCTCCCATAAGCAAAGAATATAGTTGTCGTAGGAGAGCCATGGGAAACCTAAACGACAGCTCTTAGCTCTCCAGCCACCCTCCACTTCCCCTTTTCCTGGCTCTACCCCCTTCCCGTCAGCTCTACCTCTCCTTCCCAAATATCCTAGTGTGCGCTCTTGGCCTATTCCTTGCCTGTGATCTTGACTCTCAGAAAGGCGACAGCATCGCACCTGTGTTGAGTGATGATGTGCCCAACACATCACAGTGCATGGCATTCACTTCTTCATCCGTTCGTTCATTTCCTTAGCCTTTTGTCTCCATGCTGGAGGAATCCACACATCTGCTCACCTGTGAGAAGGGGAGCGTAAGGACACACTGCCTCCCTAACCAAGGAAGCACATGCAAACATGTGTGTATCCACCTTTGAAGAAAGTTCATTCACTTCCAAATAAGGTTCAAGGGCTATAGACCAGCCCACTTCCGGTCCAGAGTGTGTTGAGGAGTTTTGAGTGGGCCCCTTGGATAACTTAACTCCTCTCCATGTCATATTAACATTTAAAATATTGGGACAACCCCATAGTCACCCTCCAGCCCTCAAAGAGTACCTAAGAAGTTCTTCCTTGGGTCCTATCTCAACTCCTTTTGAGCCCCTTTGCTTTTAGTTTCCTCTTCCCGCCCTTCCCACTCACTCCACTATGTGCCCCTCCTTAGGTGTCAGCCACTATCCACTTCACCAGCCCCATGTCTTGTCAGGGGATAGAGGGGACTTGAGGTCTTGCAGGTGGAGGAGGAGGAATAAAATTTTAAGATGGAAGTCTGTTCTGACATTGGGATGCCTTAAAGAACATGCCAGGTGTGTCTCGTAGTATACAAGTAAATTGGCTAGCAGAGTCTCAGCACCTACGTGTGGCATAGAGGCTCTCCTTGAGTTGCATTACAGCAATGTTCAATTCCCTTGGATGCAACAACTCCAGAAAGTAGGTGGGAAGAGGAGGAAGAGGTGAAGAAAAACCCATACCCTCCACAGTGAAGATAAAGTCGAGGGAGACAGGTCACCTAGGAGACCACTGCAGTAACTGTGAGACTCTGAATTAAGGCAGTGGCTCTTGGCTTCAAGCCTAGATAATTGGGTGGTTGGATAAGAAAAACTAGTGCAGGTCTTAAGAAAAGATAATGACCAGTTTGGGCTATGCTGAGTTTGGGATGGCACCATCAACCCTTACCTGTTCCCTACCTACCTGTGCATGCCCATCTGCTTTTGTTCCTGTTTCCTGCATTGTAGTCGGAGTGACTGTCTTGAGGGCAAACTGAAGAGATCTGATCAGGGACTTCTCTGTCCTCTTAGCTATAGTCCAAAGACCTCAATGTGACCTTCCGTACCTCACATGCATCGCCCCTGCCCACTCTCCAGTCTATTTCTTTACAGTCTATCTTCCCTCATAGATAGTGAGCTCCATGAGGGCAGGGAGTACATGTGCCTTGTTCTTAACTTCATTCACAACGCCTGTCACACAGTTGGTTCTAGACAGACAGCTCAGGAGAGAGAAAGAGAGTAGAAGAATGAATACCATCCAGCTGGAGATTCTAGCAGATAGTTTGAGCCATAAATTTGGGACCATTAGTATAAAGAGAGTAGATGGAGAAATGTAAGTAAACGAATTTACACATAATGAGAATAATGGTGGCTGGGAACAAAACCTTGGGGAAACATTGACATTTCAGGTGGCCACATGAATGGGGAAGGGTAAGTAACTTGAAAGGAGGCTGGCTGAGAAGGAGCTGCCAGTGACATAGGCAGGGAACCAGCAGAGAGCTCAAGGCAACAGGAAGGAATGTCAGATGCTATCAAGAGAAATAGTGCTAGAAGGACAGAAAAGAGGCTATGTTTCCAGGCAATACGGGGGATAGAAGAAATTAAATGACATGAAGTGGTGATGGCCAGGCCGCTGCAGACCATGTGACTCTCAATAAGATGCTCGAGATGGTTTCTTTAAAAAAATCAGTATCATTAGTTTTAATTGTTGAGGAAGTTCTAGATTAAAACACGCTAAAGAGACTCAACAACAACCATGCATTTGATTGGATCGTGGTTCAGGAAAACTTTTTAAAAAACTCTAAAGTTAGCTGTGTGAATATCTGGAATTAGAGTCTTCCAAGGAGAGGAAACAGTTCAATGCAAAGGCCCCAGAGCGGAGCCTGCCTGGCCTTTTTTTATTTTCACAGCTGTACACTTTATTGAATGCTTGTTATGTACTAGCTACTTTCATGCCTTTTTTTTTTTTTTTTGGCTGCATTGGGTCTTAGTAGCGGCACGCAGGGTCTTCGCTGAGGCCTGAGGGACCTTTCGTTGTGGCACGGCTGCTCGTTGTGGTGCAGGGGCTTCTCTCTAGTTGTGGTGCGTGGGCTCGAGGGCACGTGGGCTCTGTAGTTTGCGACACACAGGCTCCCTCACTGAGGCGCACAAGCTCAGTAGTTGTGGCGCGCGGGCTTAGTTGCCCCGTGGCCTGTGGGATCTTGGTTCCCCGACCAGGGATCGAACCCACATCCCCTGCATTGGAAGGCAGATTCTTTACCACTGGACCACCGGGGAAGTCCCCTGCTTGGCCTTTTCGAGGAACAGCAAGGAGCCCAGTGTTGCTAGAGGAAGGTGAAAAAGTCGTAAGAGTGGTAGAATGTGTAGGCTCGTTGTAAAGATTTTGGACTTGAATCGATTTTCCGCATATTAACTTTAAACTATCTATTTGATAGCCAAGTGGAGATGTTGAGTAGGCAGCTGGGTACACAAGTCTGAAATTCAGGAGAGAAGCTGGGAAAAGGAGATTAAAATGCAGGAGTCATCGGGGCCTCCCTGGTGGCGCAGTGGTTGAGAGTCCGCCTGCCAATGCAGGGGATACGGGTTCGTGCCCCGGTCTGGGAGGATCCCACATGCCGCGGGGCGGCTGGGCCCGTGAGCCATGGCCGCTGAGCTTGCGCGTCCGGCAACGGGAAAGGCCACGACAGTGAGAGGCCCACATATCGCAAAAAAAACAAAACAAAACAAAAAAAAACAACAACAAAACCAAAAACCTGTAAAAATGTAAAATCCATTCTCAGCTTCATGGGCCACACAATAATAGCCACCAGGCTGGATTTGGCCCATGGGTCAGTTTGCTATCTGCTGCTCTACATTATGCTCACAATATCAATCATACGAGGCAAAAAAAAAAAAAAAAAAAAAAAAAATGCAGGAGTCATCAGCGTATTAGATAATTTCAAAACCAGGAGACTGAATGAGGTCACCAAGGGAATGAACATAAAGAGAAGGTCCAAGGAGTGCACACCGGGTGCCCCGATGTAAGAGGGCAGGAAAAAGGACGGACCAGCCAAGGTGGCTCTGAAGCACTTGCCAGCGTGGAGGAAAACCCAGAGAAAGTAGTGGCGTGAAGCCAAGTGAGCACAGCGTCTTCTCCAGCAGGAGGTGCTGGACCCCTACTACTGGTGGGTCAAAGACGAGGCCTGAGACCTGGGTTTATCACATACAGACAGAGGGACCACTGACCCTGACCAGTTTTGGCAGAGTGACGTAGGCAAACAGCAGCCTTGCCGGGGCTCAGGAGAGACTGGGAACGGAGTGATTGGACACAGCGAGTACAGACAGCTGAACAGGAGATGGGGTCTCAGCCAGAGGGGAAGGGGGTCAAGAGACATTTTTGGCTTTGGGGTTTTTTTTTCTGTTTTTGCTTTAAGATGGGCAACAAAGCTGTATGCTGATGGGACTGAGGGAGTGAATGAGCAAGTAAGTGAGTGAGCTGCTGCAGATGCAGGGCCAAGCGAGGGTTCCTGCCATAGGGGAGAGGTCTGAGCAGGCTTAGAACCTGAGTCTCAGGTGATGAGTGACGCCCCCGGGAGATGAGAACACAGAAAGGCTGGGCTGCTGTTCCCCAGCAGCCCCTCTGCCTCTACTGGTCGTGTCCTCCCCTCCCGCTGACACCAGAATCTGGCTTTTCTAACAGCCGCTTTGCCTGGAGCCCAATTAAGGCAAAGATACAAATTCGCTGGCCATGGCCCCATGAAGTCTGGCCTCAGGGCTGCAGCCCATTTGGAAAACGTTTTAATTTCATTTGTGTGTTTTTTCAATTTGATTATTAAGTGCTGCTTGCACATGGACGGGGGGAAAGGCCTGTTTTTATTCCCTGATTCCCCTTCCCCCCTGGCCTGCGTGCTTCCCTCGTGAGTAATGGGGAGGCTGCTTTTCTGGAACGCAAGGGAAAACTTCCAGCAAATTGCAAAAGCATGTTCCTTTCTTGAAAAATCCTTTCACACTTCGTTTTTACTCCGTTTGTGAAGTTCACGAAAAGCCTCCATAAACGTACTTTAAAAGGCCTTAACTTTCTTTGTTCTCCTTGTGGAACTTTCTCTCTCTCTCTTATGGGGGTATGAAATGTAAAGGGATAATAAACAAGACATAAAGCCAGAGGGGTGAGTGGTGTGATGAAGGGAATGAAACAAACTTTAGAAATGTCAGGGGTTTGCAGGGAGGGGGAAATTCCATCTGCATATTCAGGAGGTAACAGCCTAGCACTTCCCTGAGACTCCTTAGAGTTGTTTCTAAAGTTATTAACATTTAACACAGGACTAGGGCAGCAGGGCAGACAGAAAGTACAAAGTAACAAAGGCCCAGGAAGAACGACAAATCCTTTTAGGCACATTTCAGCGTGCTGAAATATAAGGGGAGCAGGAGGTGTAAAAATTAAAAAAACAGTGTTGTCAAGAATTTGCAAAGAAGGTTCTCGCCTGAACACTAGAGCCGTGTGGCATCCAGACAGAGAAATACAGACGGTTCTTAAAGGGGATCGAGGCCATATAAGGAGTCCCCTCTGCAGAGAGAGACATCATTCTGGTTTGGGTCCCTGTCAGCCTGGGAAGCTTTCTGAATATGGGCAGGAGGAGGAAGGGGCAGAGAGGTGGGGCTTCGCAAGCCTCAGCGCCCGCCCTGGTGGCCACCCATGGGGCCGGGCAAAGTGCTGTGGGCGGTTTGGTGGGCAGGACTCAGGGACTGGGGCCTGTGCCTTAGCCAGTTACTGTGCAGCTCCCTGTTGTTGGTCTGTCCCCAGTATCTGAGTTCATCTAGGGCGCCATGTCTGATGTATCTGCCATTAGCCTCTTGGCTCTGAAGTTGGCAAAGTGAAGGTGGAGGCCCTCCCCTCCCCACTCGCATTTCTCTCTCTGTAGCACCTGCTTTCCTCCTGGATGCCCTTCACCTCATTTCCCTCTCTCACCCACCAGCTGGACTCCTGAGAAGAGATCAAGAATAAGCAGGGCTTCCCTGGTGGCGCAGTGGTTGGGAGTCCGCCTGCCGATGCAGGGGACAGGGGTTCGTGCCCCGGGCCGGGAAGATCCCACATGCCGCGGAGCGGCTGGGCCCGTGAGCCATGGTCACTGGGCCTGCACGTCCGGAGCCTGTGCTCCGCGACGGAAGAGGCCACAGCAGGGAGAGGCCCGAGTACCGCAAAAAAAAAAAAAAAAAAAAAAAAAAAAAAAAAAAAAAAAAAAAAAAAAAAAAAAAAAAAAAAAAAGGAATAAGCAGGAAGCTGCATCGTGACAGAGGCCTGAGATAGAAAATTTCCAGCTCTGGGACAGCGACCCAGCTCAGTTAGTGGTGTCTGCCTGGGGTTCTGGGAGGTGCCAGTGGAGCTGGTGCCCATGGCCATGTAAGTGACAGGCAGCAAGAGCCTTAAATCTCCCCGAGCCTCGGGAGAACAAGCAGTGGCCCTCCCCGCCATCCCTTCCCTCGGTGGCTGGGTGGGACCCACAGGCCCCGTGGCCCCTGCTCCTGGGGAAGCTGCTCTGCAGACCCTCCTGCCCGCCTCTTCTCCACAGCTGGCCAGTGGCCTCCTGTCTGTTCCGCCTTGTGCTCGCCCCCTCTCTTTCTCTTCCTCTTTCTGCTCCTGTGAACTGCGAATTCCCCCTCTCCTTCCCACTCCCTTTGGCAGAGAACCAGGGAGTAGTGGGGACTGGACGTCGGTGGCCTCAAGCTCAGAACTGGTTGCCTGCTAAGCCATGGTTTCCCCAAAGGCCCCTCACTCTGCACTGGGGGCATTTTCCCCCTGAAACACCCTCATGGGCACTCAGGGGAGGGAGGAACAATGACTGTGTCTTTCTTTGTGCCGGGCCCCATGTGTAACCCCAGCCCGGCACCCTGCTGTCTCCAAGACCTGCTTTTGTATCCCTATTTCCCATTTTGCAAATGGGAAACTAAGGCTCAGAGAGATCTCCAGAGCTTCTGAGGCCATCATTGTACCTAACTAAGGAAACACTTGCTAAATGTATCTAGGAAAGCTTCTTCTTCTTAGGAAAGCTCTGGTCCACAGGGTTGCATCGGGGCTATTAACCTTCAGTTCTCTGATGCATTTGCCTTCTGCATCCTTTCATGGAGACACCCAGCTTCCTCCTGCTTCCACTGTCCCTTCCTCCACCCCAATTTAGCATAAGCTTCATGCACGCTGTGGCTCTTTTCATAGTCCAGGCTCCACCAGAACCCAGAACCTATTGAGAGCGAACAAGATTGCGTTTTGACACAGCTCCTGGCTTCCCACGTTTTTCGCCTCGGCCACTTGGACGTGCACAAAGCATTTGTATGTGCCTGCAACAGAATCGGTTCAGCTTGACAAACCCAAGACCATCAGCCCCTTTGCAGCGAATCTGCTCCCTTAATTAACCTGGGGGATGGGGAAACTAATAAAGAAGTTTTATTAAATGCAGAGAAAATCAGCCCTTTCAAACACCCCCATGGAGAAGTCTGAGCCAGATCCCTGTGATGATTCATCTGCACTAACTGGTCCTTTACTGGGAGATGAGTAAGAGCAGAGTTTGTTCAAGCAGCCAGGAGAAGCCACCCCCGCTTGGCCCCTAGAAGGCTCTCTTTAGGGCACGCTGGTCTGTACACACGCTAATAGCTGTTTCATATCTGCACTGATGGGCTTAACCGAGCAGTTGCCACACAGCCAGCACGCGCGCACAGCGTGGCCGGGAGGGGGTGTTTATGGGGCTTGCCGCTAATGACTCCCATTTATGGAGCATGTGTGCAGCAGCTGAGCGGGCCGGCTAAGACAGGACATCAGTAAGGCCTGGGTTTTGCAGGCCGGCTGCATGCACAGGCTTCCCTAAGCAGCCGCGGGGATGGTTCTAGTATGAGCTTCTGGGGGAATCCAGGGCTCCTCGGAATTCAGGCTTTTCAGTGTGAACAATGCCCTGACGAAGATGGTTTTGCTAGGGAAGCTGCTGGCCAGACTGATGGGACAAGGCCAGTAGTAAAAATTATTGCAGTTATAAGAATAAAAGCTAACACTTATTGTTCACTCGCCTCATGCCAGAGATAGTGGAAAACACACGTGTATTTTTTCTCTTTCATGGAATCCTCAAACAAACCTAGGAGGTTGATACTACTTTTTTGTTTGTTTGCTTAATTTTCATGGTACAGAGGAAGGAACGGACCTAGAGAGATGAAGCACCTTGCCCAGAGCTGCAGAGCTGGGATTTTAACCCTGGTGTTCTAACTCCAGAGCCTGGTTACATAAGCTCAGAAAAGTGAATTCTGGAAGTTGACTCATCATTTTGAATCACAGTTACGGCAGGATGGCATAGCAGTTAAATATACGCATTTTGTTATTAGAAAGACCTAGATTTGAGCTTCAGCTTTGTCCAGTTACAAGTTACATAAACTATTTAAGCCTCGGTTTCCCCTATAAAAGTAGGAATAGTTGTAACACCTACGAGTAGGCTATCGAAAGCCTCAGTGCCCCTGCACAGAATAAGCCTCCAGTGAATACGTAACAACACACACACCCCCATGCTCACTAAGGTCAGTGGCACCATGAATCTGAGTGTGGACCCAGAGAGGCTAGAGCATGGCTTCTGTGACGCGCCAGCTGTGAGCCCTTAGGGAATTCACAGCCACCTGAGCCTTCATTTCCTGCAGTGGAATGGGACAGTGATAGGACTGCTAACAACAGACCTGATTCAATCAGGGTGTCGGGACCACACAGAGTGGGTATCAGGAACCTATTCTGCATCTTCCAAGGCGCTGGAAATGCTGCTTGTTGTCTTTGGAAACCCTGGTTGGATTTCTCCCTTTTGAGCACAGTGGCCCGCACATCGCACATGGTTATAAGCAGTGAACGAAACAGAAACCCGACCTTCAAAGTTCTTATATGCTCCAGGGGGAAGATGGGACCAACAAAAATAAAGCATTCATTAAAAACAAAATGACATGTCCATATACACACATACTTGTAGATAATGACTTGCAGCCGTGCAGAGACCCAGGCAGGGGCTGCGGGATTTTGCTGGAGTGCTTGGGAAGACATCTGGGAAGCTTTCTGGAAGGAGAGGGATTTGGGGAAGAGGAGGGAGGTCCCCCCTTGAGTGGGAGCTCAGGTTCATTTCCTTCTCATCTCGTGTTTCCTGCACCCAGCACGCAGTAGGTGCTCAATGCACGCTTGCTAAATGAGAACAGGAAGTGGAGAGAGTGGGTTTCAAGCAGGGGAAGTGAGCACACAGTGCAGTGGTGAGTCAGAGGGAGGTCAGGCGCTCCACTAACTGCTGAAGGCCTGAGTTTATTTTTCTTTAGTGTTTTCTGCCAGGGCTTTGGTCCATGATAAGCCTGGAATCAGAGAGAGGGGGAGAGAGAGAGAGAGAGAAAGGAGGCATCCTTCTATTTATGTGGTGTTGGTATAGCCCACATTCACGTGTACTTGACACTCACACCACTCGTGACATTGGATCCCAGCATGAAGCAGCTGAAAAATGCACCTTGGAGCACAGACACTTTTGGTTGCCTGCCCCAGAGTTGTTCCCTCTCCTCTGCTTTTAACACCTCAATTTTGTTCAAGATCCATTCCTCGGTGGCAGTTATTCTGGTGATTTGTACCGTGTCAGCTGGGCTAGCCTGAAATTGGCTTCCCCCGAGTCCCCCTTCCAGGTGGGCCAGGAGATAGATCTTCGCCTGAGATCTGGAGGCAGATGTCAAGCCCAAATGGTTGGCGGGTGGAAGTGGGGGTCATCAGACTCACCTCATTGTCAAAGAGTGGTGGCCAAGCCTGCAGATGCTTCACCTTTGCCTCATTCCTTCTTTGGCTTCTCCAGTGCCTTGGCCAGATCTCAGCGACAAAGGGCACCAGCTTCTCCTGCAGGGCATCCAGGTCGGGGGCCATGAGAACCCATGACATGGGTTCCAGTCCATCCTTGCAGGGTCCAGCTTGTCCTTGCCCTCTCCCACAATACATCCGTCTTCCCTCCCCCACTTCCTGCCCTGTGGACTTTGAAGCTGCACATCAGATGCAGACTACAGCCCATAGAGATGGGTTGGAGCTCTCACAACTGCAGAAGTTCCAATCCCTGCAACAAATTCAATTCCATGTTTACGTGGAACCCCTGAAACGTGGCTCTAGTGCTTCTAGATCGAACCCTGACTGATATAGACACCGTATCCCCAGCTCCAGAGTGAACTCTCGTTGGTCTGAGCCAATCACAGTGTCCCTAGTCCCCTTGCTGGTAATACGTTTAGGTGTGGGCAGGTGACCCAGTTCTAGCCTGTGACAGGAACTCCAGTTGGAGGCTTCTGGCAAAGGCTCCCTTGATCTGAAAAAGAGACACACAAAAAAGACGGTGCTCTTCCTCTGATGGACGTTTACTGGATATCATGGTTGGAATTGAGGCAGCCGTTGTAACCATGTTGGGGCGTTATCCAAAGAACCAAGCTGAGGGTCAAGATAGAAAAGATAAAAAAGAACCTGTGTCCTTAATGATATAGTTGAGCTGATGAATTAACCTTCCTCGAAGCTGCCTACACCTGGAGCTCCGGATATGTGAGATGATATATTTTCTTATGGTTAAGTCACCTGAGGCAGGGTTTCTGTTTCTTTTGTGTGTGTGTGTGAATTTTATTTTATTTATTTATTTTTTTTAACATCTTTATTGGGGTATAATTGCTTTACAATGGTGTGTTAGTTTCTGCTTTACAACAGAGTGAATCAGTTATACATATGCATATGTTCCCATATCTCTTCCCTCTTTGTCTCCCTCCCTCCCACCCTCCCTATCCCAACCCCTCCAGGCAGCCACAGAGAACCAAGCCGGTATCCCTGTGCCATGCGGGGTTTCTGTT
Source organism: Lipotes vexillifer (assembly GCF_000442215.2). Lineage (NCBI taxonomy): Eukaryota > Metazoa > Chordata > Mammalia > Artiodactyla > Lipotidae > Lipotes > Lipotes vexillifer. The sequence continues at coordinate 2,750,234 of NW_006774075.1, forward strand.
TCTTGCAGGCAAAGACACCCTAGTCCAATTCCCACCCCCAAAAGAAGCCCCAGATTTTCTTCTTGCAATGGATCCCAAAGTTTCCATCTACCAGGAGCTTTTCCAAAAGGGAGGTGGGCAGCTTGGAGTGAACCTGGTATCTGACCTCCCCATGCTAGGTCTTCTCATCAGAGAAAATGAACAGGAACACATCAGCAATCCACAGAGGATTTAAAAGTAAACCATAGAATTCAGGATTACCAAAATGATTTCCAGATTATAGTCCAAGGAAGAATAGGTTAAGGTTAGAATTATGGGAATCACGATATTCAGGTCTACCAGTAGGATGCAAGTAACAGAAAGCCCAATTCGAATTGGCTGTACCATCATGCCTGCTTTTTACCTTTCTTCTCTTATCCCTCAGCTCACCCTTTTGCTTTGTGATGCCGGAATGGTACCCTGCAATCCACTTTTCACAGACTCTGGTGAGGTTCTGCCAATAGGACGCACTAGAGGAATACTGGGAGGTGAGAGAAAAGAAGGACTTCATTTCTGTCTTTCAGTTCCTGGTAGTGTCTCTCCAGCAAGAGTAGACAGTGGGCTCCACTTCCCAGCTCCTTTTGACACTCCCAGAGCTCCCTCACCACGTCCCTGTAGAGGGACCAGAGCCCACCATCAGCCATGGCCTGGGGAGGGGCTTCCTCATCCACTGGGCCATGTGCTCTGGGGCATCAGAGCAACCCTTCGTACCTCCTTGGGGATGTGAGCACCTATCCAATCTTTCCCTCTCCTCAGTGGTCTGAGAACTTCAAGGAACTGAGCGTGAGCAAGGCAGCTTCCCCCTAGGAGCCAGCACCAGTTGCATGAGACCCCCTTCCAAGGTCCTAAGCTCTGGTAACCACCCCCCCACCCTTTTATCCACTGACCTCAGGCGTTATTAATCTCTGGGTTACCTCAGCATTCTCTTTAATGTCCCACTTGGGTAACAAATTTTTTTATTAAGTCCCTGTGTTTTGAAATATCTGGTGTGGTTTCTCTTTTCCTGACTAGACCCCAACTGATAGAGTAAATTTATTGGATCATGTAACCCCAAAGTCCAGATTGAGAACAGTCACCAGGCACAATTTGTTCCAGAGGATCTGAATCTTATTAGGGCTCCTTTCTGTTTTCTAACATTTTCTCAGCGCTGATCTCTTCTGTGTGTGGAATGTTTTGAGGATGGCTACCTTCCAGGTAGCAAAAATGGCTGTAGCACCTTCATTCCACATAGAGATAAGCCATACTGCCTGTGAGGAAAAGAGAATGCCTTTGTCCCCAGTTTCTAAATTAGAGCCCTGAACTTCACTTTGCTTGCACTGGCCTTGGCCATTTGCCCAACATTGAACCAATCACTGTGGCCAAGGCCTGGGTCCACTGATTAGCTAGATCACATGTTCCCTTCCTAAAGCCAGGTAGTGTCAACTTCTGTGGAGATACAGGGCCCACCGATGGAAATCCGGGCTCCTGGGAAGTGATGGACTGATGCTGGTGACATCATCTGACGCCTGTCCCCAGCACCTCATCTCTGATTGTCCAGGACAGCCCCAATTTCATATTTCTCCTGCTGCTTTTGTAAATAAGATACCTTTTAAAATATTAAACCAAATATATAATGACGACTTTTTAGATATGATACCAAAGGGATGCTCCATGAAAGAAATAATTGATAAGCTGAAATCCATTAAATTTAAAAACTACTCTATGAAAGGCACTGAATGAGAAGACAATTCACAGTCTGCAAGAAAATACTTGCAAGGGCACGTGTGAAAAATACTACTATGCAAAATTTATGAAGAACTCTTAAAACTCAACAATAAGAAAACAGGGACTTCCCTGGTGGCGCAGTGGTTAAGAATCCGCCTGCTAATGCAGGGGACACGGGTTCAAGCCCTGATCCGGGAAGATCCCACATGCTGCGGAGCAACTGAACCCATGCGCCAAAACTACTAAACCTGTGATCTAGAGCCCGCGAACCACAACTCATGAGCCCGCGTTCTACAACTACTGAAGCCCACACGCCTAGACCCTGTGCTCTGCAACAAGAGAAGCCACTGCAATGAGAAGCCTGCGCACCGCAATGAAGAGTAGCCCCCACTCACCGCAACTAGAGAAAGCCCAGGCACAGCAACGAAGACCCAACACAGCCAATAAATGAATGAATTAATTTAAAAAAACACTTTAAAAAAAAAAAGAAAGAAAACAAACAACCCAATCAAAAAAATGGATTAAAGACCTTAACAGACACTTCACCAAAGAAGATATGCAGATGGAAAACAAGCATACGAAAAGATGCTCCACATCATATCATGTCACTATCAGAGAAATGCAAATTAAAACAACAATGAATACCCCTACATACCAATGAGAATGGTCAAAATCCAGAACATTGACATCAAATGCTGGGGAGGATGTGGAGCATCAGGAACTCCCATTCTTTGCAGGTGGGAATGCAAAATGGTGCAGCCACTTTGGATGATAATTTGGCAGTTTCTTACAAAACTAAACATACTCTTACCATAAAATCCAGCAACTGTGCTCATTGGTATTCACCCAAAGGAGTTGAAAACTTATGTTCACACAAAAACCTGCACACGAGTGTTTATAGCAGCTTTATTCATAACTGCCAAAACTTGGAAGACACCAAGATGCCCTTCAGTAGGTGAATGAATAAACTGTGGTACATCCAGGCAATGGAATATTATTTAGCGCTAAAAAGAAATAAACTATCAAGCCATGAAAAGTCATGGAGGAACCTTCAATGCATATTACTAAGTGAAGAAGCCAACCTACAAAGACTACATACTGTATGATTCCAACTTTGTGACATTCTGGAAAAGACAAAACTCTGGGGACAGTAAAAAGATGAGTGATTGCCAGGGATAGGAGGGGAGGGATGAAAAGGTAGAGCACAGAGGATTTTCAGGGCACTGAAAATACTCCTATGATACTATAATGGTGGCTACATGTCTTCAAACATTTGTCCAAACCCATAGAATGTACAACACCGAGAGTTAGCCCTAAGGTAAACCATGGACTTTGGACTTTGGGTGACAATTCGCCAGTGTAGGTTCATCAGCTGTAACGAGTGTACCATTCTGGTGGGGCATGTTGATAATGGGGAAGCCATGGAGGTGTGGGAGCAGGGGGGGAAAACAGAAAATCTCTACCTTCCTCTCAAATTTGCTGTGAACCTAAAACTGCTCTGAAAAATTAGTCTTTAAAATAAATAAAATAATGTATATCCAAACATAACTGATTTCTATTCCTTTTTCAAATATCTTCACAAATGAGAAACAACCCTTTGGTTAGCCTGTGTCTCAATTTAGTTTTCAAAAGTGAAGTTCCGAAGGGCCATGAGGCAAACACAGACCAAGGGGTTCTGAGCCCCAGATAAGTTGTCTCCACTCCTTTGTGGTCAGAGAAGTGATAAGAAAGATGTTGATCAACCAGAGTTTCCAGGAAATACTTTTCTATTTTTAACTTACACGAATTCACGTTCATTGGAAACATAACCTGAAAGGGCTCATTTCTACCTCATCTACAACAAGCTTACCCCAGGCACTCAGGAGTCTTAAAGATAGCAAATGAACCACCACCCTGCAGGGTTGGCTTAAAACATTCCCTAACATTGCTTAGACCCTCTGGTCCTCCTTAGGGACCAAGTTGTTCTGTGAAATAAGACTTTATTGTGTTTTTTCCTTGTTTTCCTTCTCTCTCTCTTTTATTTCTGATAAAAGAATTAAGGCCCAGGGAGATCAACTGGTTTACTCAAGATCACACAGCAAGGTCACGACTCTGTCTAACTTCAAACATAGTCATTGGCTCCTAATGTCCCAACACAAGGCCATCTTGTTTCCAGATGACCTTCATTCTCTCTGCAGACCCCCAGGAGCTTGGGTATCCTTTCAAGGACAGCATTTAATCATCACAAAATGCCCTACCAGGGAGTAACATTAACAAGCACTTATACAGCACTTAACATGTGCAGTTTTCTGAGCCTTTTACAGTTGTTACTTCATTTGATCCTCAAATGGCCCTGTGCGGTGGATGCTATCAGTATCATCATCCAAAGTGTGATGGATGAGGACACTGAGGCACAGAGAGGCTCAGTAACTGGCCCACAATTTCTCCGCCAGCAAGAGTGACTTCTGGGATGGGAACCCTGACAGCGGGCTGTGCTCCTGCAAAGCTACATCATCTCTGAGACATAAAGGGGAGAAAACCACAGTTGTCAGAGGAAAAACAAAGTAAGCTAAGGGAAGGATGGAGGCAGGCGGGGGAGAGGGGGAGAGGGGGGAAGGGAATGGCTTTGCTGAGGTCCCTAGTTACAAATGAGCGTATAATGTTCTGGAAATAATGAAAGAGCTTTGCTGAAAAACTAATGATTTAGAAGAACCCCAAAGTAAAGTAGAGAGAATTAAATTCAGATTCATCAACACTTGTTCAGTAAGAGAAATAAGAAGCTGTGTGTGCTGTTTTTCCCACAGAGAGAGAGAGCAAGAGGGGGGAGGGGAGGGGAGGGGGAGGGGGAGGGGAAAACCCCCCTCATATTATTCTTGTCCTTACTGCTTCAGAAGTACATTTTTCCACCCAAAAGTTATGCTCCAATATTCTCATTCCCTCTTAAGTCCTAGACTACTCCTGGCCACTCCTGGGGTAGCCAGTCAGAAGGCCCAGGTTGCAGGGAAGGGCACAAAGGCAGCGCCCCTGTTTCTCAGGAGAAGATGACAATGTTAGGGAAAATCAGTCACTGAGGGTGGGTCCTCCAGACTCTCATGACCAGCTGGAGTTGTAGCATCTACGCCGAGCAAGATGAATCCTTTTGGGGTCACAGACGCAGTGAATCTACTGCAGGTGCTGCTGTCATGTCCAGGCCCCAGAGCCGCAGCATCTACCCCAGGGACACCTTCACTGTGGGCCACCAGTAGGTCCAACTCATCTGTGATGACTGAAGTAAAGAACCTTTTCTCTTCCCCTGATCCAGTCTCACTCTCAGGGAAGATGCTGGAACACAGAATGCTTCCTTCTACGTTCTGTGTAACACCATCGACTGAGCTCCTCCTGTGTGCCGCACTGTGGTGAGTAGCAGACCTTCTAAAATGCGTGAAACATGGTCCCTGGCCTGCAGGAACCCGTGCCCTGGAGACAACCCCCCACCAGTTATAACACAGGTGATACGAGCTGTGATAGAGCAGTGGCTTCCAAACTCCTGGATCTTGCGTTTCTGTCATTTAACATTTTCCGGCACATGAGCCAGGAACACCGCACACCCACCTGGCCATCATTCTTCTTCTTGGATGGACCCCCTGACCTGGTGAAAGGGCCTCCACCTCACCAGGTTGTGTGTTCCCCGAGGAGGCTGGGTCCTGAACACAGCTTCCAGTGTCCTGCCGCTGTCGACCGCCGCGGGCACTCCCCGTGACTTCCAGCTGCCCCAGGACAAAGCCCTGCTCAGCATGGGTGCTGGGAAGGCCGGCCCTTTGGGCCCCAGAAACCAGATGAGTGTGCCCATTCGTGGCTTCTTTCTTCTCGCTTTACCGCGGCTGGGAGGGAGAGCGTGGGGTCACAAGCCTGGTCACTCACACGCATTTATTCCACTCGGCTCAGCTGGGCCCGAGCCCTGCTCTGAGGGGCGTGTCCCTGGCCTCCACGCACACGCACAGGCCAGTCCCTGAGCCCCAAAACCTTCCACCTGCTGGACCCGCATCCTCATCCTGCAGGGTCCCGGCCCAAATATTAGATTCCCCCAAAGCCTCCGCAGCAGCCGCCTTCAACAGAGCACCCTTCAAGAGATGATCAGCTGGGACTTCCCTGGTGACACAGTGGTTAAGAACCCGCCTGCCAATGCAGGGGACATGGGTTCAAGCCCTGGTCCGGGAAGATCCCACATGCCGCGGAGCAACTAAGCCCGTGCGCCACAATTACTGAGCCTGCGCTCTAGAGCCCGTGAGCCACAACTACTGAGCCCACATGCCACAACTACTGAAGCTTGTGTGCCTAGAGCCCGTGCTCGGCAGCAAGAGAAGCCACCGCAGTGAGAAGCCCACACACTGCAACGAAGAGTAGACCCTGAGAAAGCCCGTGCACAGCAATAAAGACCCAATACAGCCATAAATAAATAAATAAATAAATAAAAGAGATGATCAGCTTTTGTAAGAACATTATCAACAATTTTCAATGACAATTTAATTCTTGGTAAGGTAAAAACAAATCAAAGTAGCACATTTGTGGGATAGCCTTGATGAATATTTACAGTTATATTCCAAACATGAAATTTGTTTTTTTAAATCACAACAAGATTTTAAATGTCGTTCAGAAAGAACAGTTGTTTAAATTCTCATGCTCATTACCCGATACCAGGCTTCTCTTTGCTGTGAATCCTGGAATGTTCAGAGCTCTTTGTGCTTGGCTCCAGAGCTTTCTTCAGCCTGAGCTGGAAGAGGAAGTTTGCCCTCTTGGTCTCAGCTTTTGTGAGAGCTTGTTTTGGGTGAGAGTTCCTGAGGGCAGCGGAGCAGAGGGCTGGAGAGAGCCAGCGCCGGGTCAGGCTCCTGCTTCTTTACTCACTAGGGATGCGACTTTGACTAGGGCTGGAAAGACCTTGAGACAAAGATGTGAGGGCACATAATTCATCTGCTTTGGGATGGCACAAAGCACCAGGAGGGGAGGAGAGACGTGAGAAAGGGAAAGGAAGGAAGCCACCCCGGATGCCTTAAGGAGCAGATTACCTCAGAGACCACCTGGATTAATCCCAGCTGGGTCCCTGGGGAGACCGTGTAGCACTGGCCTCAGAGATGTCCTACCCAAGGGGTGTGGAGCCACCAGCTCCCATCAGACACAGGTCCCATCAGGCTGCGACCAGGGCCACAATTCCTCAACCTTCCTGGCAAGGCTGCACTAGTGCCTGTGGCCAACGAAAGCTCTCAGGAAGGGCCCTCCCCAGCGTTTCTAAGAAGAAGCCATGAGGAAGGCAGTGCCCAGGGCCTAAGGGAGGAGCTAGGACAGTGCCTGTGACAGGCCATTAAAGGAGACAGTAAGAGCAGTCATAAAAACGTGAATGCTGACTTCATTGTATGCTGGAGAACTCAATGAACTAAGATGTGTGAATGGAAAAGCATCACACAAATGTTCCATTGGATGCTTTTGACAGCGATGATGATGACGAAAACAGTGACTCAGGGCTCATTCACTTGCTCCATCTCCCTCATAGGAACCTCTGACCAGAGACTGGGTTCCTGCATAGAGTTTAAGTCTTTCCTTGGTAACTTTCCAGGGTACCTGGAAGTGACATTTTCTCAGTGTGGTGGGTGTTCTCTTGGAGTGAAAAATGAAACCCACCCCAAATCTCACAACTTTCAACAAACAGACAGGGGTGTCTTTTATTTTACTGCTAACGTTTTAAAATTCAATCTTTGAACAGGTCCTATATTTGCATGGGGCAAAATTTTGAAAGATAGATCAAGAGGTATACAATGAAACCATCCCTGGCTCCCATTTACTTTGTTTCCTCCCTCCCATAGACCACCATATAGTTTCCTGTGTGTTTCCTTGCACTCATTTGTCCCTTTTCAGGTAAAGTCACACTAAATGACTGAAAGTGGAAGAAGAATGGTTCTCTAAAGAATTTTTGCTAGAATTTCAGGGGGAGGAAAAAGTCCTTTCCTCTGTAGTTGCTTAGTGTCAGAATGTAAACCTAGAGATGAGGAAGCCTCTTCACTGGAAGAGCAACTGAGGGTGAAACCAACCCAGAGGAAAACAGAACACAGAGAGCAATTCCAATTGAAACTTTTTGAGCACCTGGATCCAGCTGTGCCTGAAGCAGTTTACACCTGGACTTTTACAGTGCAAAAGGCATTAAATTATTATTATTATCTTTTTTGTGGGCTATACATAGTGATTGAGAATCAGGTTGCCTAGATTTGAATCTTGGATCTGCCACTTACTAGCTATGTAACCTTGGGCAAGACACTTAACCCCTCTGGGCCTCAACATCCTCATCTATAAAATGGGATAATAATAGCATCTATCTCATAGGGTTGATATGAAGATTAAATGAGTTAACGTATGAGAAGAATTTAGAACAGTACCGGGCGTATGAGTTGCAATTAAAAAAAAATTATTTGTATCAGTCAGTATGTTTCAGTAACAAACAGCCCCAAAGTCTTAGTGGCTTAAAACAACAATTTTTCTCTTTTGCACATACTAATATCCACTGTGGATCAGCAAGCACTGTGCTGATTGTACTTAGTCAGGAATCCGAGCTAAAAGAGCAGCTGCCACCTCTAATGTTGCCAGTCACCATGTCAGAGGGAAACAACTTAAAAAAGGATACCCTGGGGCTTCCCTGGTGGTGCAGTGGTTGAGGGTCCGCCTGCCGATGCAGGGGATGCGGGTTCGTGCCCCGGTCCGGGAAGATCCCACGTGTGCGGAGCGGCTGGGCCCGTGAGCCATGGCCGCTGAGCCTGTGCGTCTGGAGCGTGTGCTCCGCAATGGGAGAAAAAAAAAAAAAAAAAGGATACCCTGGCTTTTGCCCAGGACGGGTATATAATGTTCCACTAACGTTTCATTGGCCAAACCAAGTCAAGGGGCACACGTAGCTTCAAAGGGGAGGGAAAGGCAGTCCTGCCATGTTCCCGGAAGGGACAGCCCTATTGACCACCACATGACTATTGTTATGTCATAACTGGTTGAGTACTGGACACCTGCAACTGAAAGATTCACAAGTAAATAAGAAATCGTAAGTTTCCCTGGTGCTATACTCAGCAGGGGCCACAATGAAGCCATGCTCTTATTAATCCTCTTCTTCCTAATTCACTCCAACCATTTTGAAGTTTATCGGTCCTGGCCATCCATCTTCCAGGTGTCAGGATCATGTCACTGATATTTTCAGCAGTCACTTGCTGGTTAAATCCCGGAAAAGTGGAAAGAAGTTGTATGATTGGCCCAGAGTCACAGGTCAACCAAAGAAAGTACTGAGGGAAAAAAGAGGGAAAGGTATCCCTGGGAGAGGTGGTGTCTTCGGTCAGGTTCACTGGAAGCACAGTTGAGATGAGGTTTCAGGTGCACGTGATTAACCGAGGGAGCCTCTCAGGAGAGAAGGGGAGCGAGGAAAGCTGGACAGGGCAGGGACAGGAACTAAATAAGGATGTGGAGTCAGCCTGATCCCATGGGCAGCTGTGGAGTGTGAGTTCCCCCATAGAGAGGGTCCTGCCTTGAGGCAAGGGACTGGTCGTTTTTAGCCAATTGCAATCAGTGCATGGCAGCAGGCTACCCCAAAAGGGGAGAGTCAACCTTCTGGGCTGGGCAGCTCCTGTTGGGTTTGTCAAGGGTGATTCCTAGAGAAGGGGGCAGCTGTGAGCTGCCAGGATGCAACACTCATGGCAGCTGGGGGATGGGTGCAGCAGCCCACTCAAGGCGATTTGGATGGGGCACCAACAGCACCTACGACAGGCCATCAGGAAAGCACTAATAGGAACCACCTGCCCCTTTCCTCCTACTAGTACAACTGCACTTCGGAAGCCTGGGGAATATTGACATTAGTGGGGTAAGAAGTGGCATTCAGTGGTTCCCCATTTATCTCGTAGATTAAATGTAAATTTTACCATCAACCCTTATTTCCAGGCTTATGTCCCAAGACTCTCACAAACCTAGCCTATATGAAAAGTTGCCTGGAAACTGCTATTTTATGAATAACCTCCATGTCTTTGCTCTGACTCTTTTCCTCTTCTGCCCAGAGTGCCCTCTCCACCCCCAGACCTGTGACATTCTATCCACAATTCGAGGCCCTCTCGAATACTGACCACTTCATAAAGCCTTTCTTAATCACTCGACAGGATATGAGCTTTTCCTTCTTTGAAACCTCAAGGCCCTTACTTTCAGCAGTGGGTTTCATTCTACGAATGTGAGTCATTTGATAAGTGTTATTCCCCAAATCTTTTGTGAACTCTTTAGGAAGAGTTCAGTCTTTTTCTCTTTGCAGCATCTGGCAAGCACCCTGAATAATAAAGGCACTTAATTAATATGCATGTAATTGAATATCTTCTTCAATGAGATTAAGTGCCCATGCATGATCAAAGCCTTTGTCTTCTGTGCATCACCCAGAGCTGACGTTTGCTGAGCACTTGCTATGTGCTGTGCATAAAGTATTTTCTTTGCACTAATTATCTTCACCCCATAGATAAGAAACTGAAGCTCAGAGAGGTCAAGCAACTAACCCAAAGCTACGCCAGTGGCAGGTGGTAGATTGGATGGGGTCCTAGGTTTGTCTGAATTCAGAGCCCACACTCCTTTTTTTAAATTGGGGTATACTTGTTTTACAGTGTTGTGTTAGTTTCTACTGTACAGCGAAGTGGAGTTCCCTGTGCTATACAGCAGGTTCTCATTAGTTACCTATTTTATACATATTAGTGTATATATGTCAGTCCCAATCTCCCAATTCAGCCCAGCCCCCTTTGCCCCGCCTTGGCGTCCATATGTTTGTTCTCTACATCTGTGTCTCGATTTCTGCCTTGCAAACCGGTTCATCTGTACCATTTTTCTAGATTCCACATATATGCGTTAATACACGATATTTGTTTTTCTCTGACTTACTTCACTCTGTATGACAGTCTCTAGGTCCATCCACATCTCTACAAATGACCCAATATTTTTTATGGCTGAGTAATATTCCATGGTATATATATGCACCACATCTTCTTTATCCATTCGTCTGTCGATGGGCATTTAGGTTGCTTCCATGACCTGGCTATTGTAAATAGTGCTGCAGTGAACAATGGGGTGCATGTGTCTTTTTGAATTATGGTTTACTCTGGGTATACGCCCAGGAGCAGACCTTACACTCTTAACCTCTGTGAGGCAGCTGCCATAGGGACGAACACAGACTTGCTCTCAGAAGACATGACTTCATGTGCAGGCTCTGTCACTCACCTTGGGCACAACACTGAACAAACCTGGAAAAGCCTAGGAGGCCTCTCACCCAACCCATCCCATTTTCTTCCTGGGCAAAGAGCTAGACCGGCGCTCCTCTGGTTTCAAGGTGCATGCGGCTCACCTGGAGCTCACTGAGAAGGAGATTAGCAGAGAACACACCCCCCCCCCCCACGTAACACAACGTGAGAGCTTCTAGGATAGAAACGTGCCCTCACTGGAAAGAAGAAAGTGAGAACCCAGCAGGGGTGGAGACGAAAGTAAGGAAAAATACCCCAGAAAAGCTTACCCCAGAGTTGAGTCTTAAGGATGAGAGGGCTGGCCAGCTAAAGAAAAGGAAGGGAAGAAAGAGCATTTCAGGTGGTGGGTTCAGCACATGCAAAGTTAAGGAGGTGAGAGGGTCCCAGGGCCATCTGGGGAACTGCCGGTGGCTGAACAGAGCCAGAGAGTAGAGTGAGGGGCCACTGGCAAGAGCTTGGGCTGACGGTGAAGAGGAGGACGGATCCAAGAGGCGTTGTCCTTACGTACCAAGGATAAGGGAAACCACTGAGAACCTCAAGGTGAGGGACAGTGTCACCCTACCTCCAGAAGTTTCCCTCCTGCTGCTCTCAGGGAGACTGTATCAGAGGGGGTGGACTCAGGGGCTCTCAGGTCATTTTAGATGAGGAGGCTTCCGGGTCCCAACAAGCCTCACTGCCTGGGACCCCAGAGCAGACGCCTGTCCCTAGGATTCAGATTGTGTATCCAGGGCGTTTCCAGAGCACAGAGACACACAGATGTACCAAGCCAATGCCCGTGGGGAAGAACCCCAGGATGTGGAGTAGAAGAGAGGGAGTGCAAATCAAAGGGAAGTGTGCCAAGACGGTCTCACCCCAACATTGCTCCCCTGGGATCAGTCTTAGTATCTCTTTATTAGACCACCAGTTCTCTTGGGGCTTCCCTGGTGGCGCAGTGGTTGAGAATCTGCCTGCCAATGCAGGGAACACGGGTTCGAGCCCTGGTCTGGGAAGATCCCACATGCTGCAGAGCAACTGGGCCCGTGAGCCACAATTACTGAGCCTGCGCATCTGGAGCCTGTGCTCCGCAACAAGAGAGGCCGCGATAGTGAGAGGCCCGCGCACCGCGATGAAGAGTGGCCCCCGCTTGCCACAACTAGAGAAAGCCCTTGCACAGAAACGAAGACGCAACACAGCTATAAATAAATAAATTTAAAAAAAAAAATCATTACTTGTTGAATTTCTCAACTTGGCTTAAAAGTTTCATTTTCTCATAGTGTAACTTCTCCCATAGATTGGTAGGCTGGTACTAAGTTGCAGAGGTGTCTTGATGATCCACAATTATGGTTTTAATATCACGGCTCTGCACAGGACTCTTTCCGCCCTCTGGGCTCAGTCACACCAGCCCGCTGGTGGTCCTTCCAATGTGTGGCTCCCCCCACAACCTTTGCATGTGTTGGCATCTCTGTTGGGGTCTTTCTGTCCCCCCACCGCTACTCACCTTCAGCTCTCACTGCTAATGTCACTTCCTCAAGGAGGTCATCTTTGACCCCCAAATAGCTCAGGGCTATTTATATAATATAATCTCAGGGCTCCTTGTTTTAATCCTCTGTCAGCCTTATCACTGCCTCCTCAGTGGAATACCAGCATCATGAGGGCAGGGACCCTGTTTTGCTTCCCTCCCTTTTCCCCAGCACCTACTGACTGCAGTCCCTGAGTGACATCTAATAGAGAACCAATAAGCGCTTCTTTAAAATATCCTTCTTAGGTTAATATTGGAGATCTCAGATGAAGAGCTCTGTTTCTACCAAGAGAAATAGGGTAGAAAAGTTACTTATTTCATTGGTTTGATCGTTGTAGACTGAATTATTCTAACAAATGCAGATCTCCTTATTCCTTTAAAATATTATTCTGTCAAGAGCGGCTTCCCTTAATCCTAATGTCCCCTTCATGTCTCTCATTCTTCCTTAGGAGCAGCTGTTCATTGTTTCTTCACCCATGAAGTCTCAGGTCTTTCCGGTGGTACTTATGTCACAAAGAGGAATCTTGGTCGAAATCAAAAGGAATGGAGGCAGTCGAGGGAAAGGATTTTCTCTCTCACCTAATGACCATCATACACCTCTCCTGGGTCTAGGAGTAGGTGTGGGGAAGAGGAGGAGATGCCCTAAGTCGTGCTACTCAAAATATTACCAGCCCACGTCAAATACAGAAATGTTAAGTACAAAACGTTACCAGCTTATATTAAGTCTAGAAACTTTTAGGGTAATTTGATGTTGCCATGACATTCAAGAACATGATCAATGGGCCTATCTCAGTGAACAGGTCAGTAGGGACCACTTTGGGTGCTGTTGAACTTGGATGGTGGGTCACAGTAGGACAGTAGGACAACAGATTCTTCCTCAATATTCTGGAAATTTTCAAAAACTGGCCCTTCACGACAGATAGTTTGAAAAACATGTTATAAAAGATGATGTAGGCCTAGTCATGTTGTAAGGAAAAGTCAAGGCTTCAAGAAATACCTAAAAACTAAGACACATCTAAAGGCGGGAATGGAAAAGAAAGCAAGAGAATGGTCACTATAGGTTGCAGTGAATCATGGAAAAAGTCCTTGGAGATGAATCTTGAGTTGGGTCTTGAAAGAAATTATTGGCACATATTGAGGGACAAGGGGTAGGAGTGCATTTCAGGAAAGAAGTACACTAGCTAAGGCATGGAGGCTATGCAGGATATGAGAAGGACATGTAAGCTAAGGCATGGGGGCTATGCAGGACATGAGAAGCACACAAAAACTAAAGCGTAGAGCAGGGGTCCCCAACCCCCTAGCTGGGGACCGGTACTGATCCGCAGCCTGTTAGGAACTGGGCTGCACAGTAAGAGGTGAACGGCAAGCGAGTGACACTCCATCTGCTGCTCCCCATCACTCCCCATCGCTCGCATTACTGCCTGAACCATCCCCACCCCCGCCACCACCCCATCCCCAGTTAGTGGGAAAATTGTCTTCCATGAAACCGGTCCCTGGTGCCGAAAATGTTGGGGACCGCTGACGAGAGGCTACGCAGGACATGAGAAGGACACGTAAGCTAAGACATGGAGGTTACGCAGGACATGAGAAAAATATGTAAGCTATGACACAGAGGCAACACAGGACGTGTCCTCATGCATTAAACTGAAATAGTTAAGTCAAGAACTGGGTTCTGCCATTTGGCAATCATCACAATGATCATCGATTTCTGTGAAAACATCAGGATGGTAAGAATAGTGGGCAAGCTTGAGAAACAGCAGAATATTTATATAGTCTCACAGTGACTGCCCTCCAGATTCTTATTAATGACAAATCAAACATTTCAACCCTACAGTGGAGAAATCTAACAGGCACCACCTCAACTAAATGAGCAAATTTAACATTATAAGTTATGAGAAAAATCGACCTCATGTCCCTCCTGATATGATGCACTGGGAAGAACACAGCATCACATATATGTTATTCCCACCAAAAATGTATAACTGAATCTGCTCAGGAGGAAGCAGCAGACAAACCCCCGTTGAAATCATTCTATAAAATAGCTGAACTGTATTCTTCAAAATATCAATATCATGAAAGACAAAGACTAAGGAACTGTTGCAAATTCAAGGAGGCTGAAGAGATGTGACCACTGAATGCAATGTATGATCTGGAATTTTCTTTTGCTTTAAAGGATATTATTGAGACAACTGGTAAAATCTGGATAAGGTCTGTCCATTAGGTAATGATAGTGTGTGAATGCTAACTTCCTGAATTTGATGGTCATACTATGGTTAATAAAGAAAAAGTTCTTATTTTTAGGAACTACACACTGATATATGTAAAGGGGCGTTGCATTTCAAACAGTTCAAAAAACATATAGTAGGTATGAGGATACAGAGATAAATAGAGATAGAAATAGATGATAAAGCCAAGTGGTAAAATGTTAACATTTAGGAAATACTGGTGAAAGGTATATGGACATTCTTTGTACTGTTCTTGTAACTTTTCTGTGAGTCTGAAATTATATGAAACAAAACAAAACAAAACAGTTAAAAGGAGAGAAGAGAGCCATTAGGCTTTAGCCTCCACTTGGTCCTGAGTGAGTTGTCTCCCCACCCCTCTGGATTTCTTCCTGCCTCATTCAGCCCTTCCAGTTGGAGGCTTCATGGCTTGGCCTTGGTGGTTCCAGATCCTCCCAGCTAATTTCTAGATTTACGCCTTCTCTCATTTTCCTGTCTAATGTTTCTTGCAGACCGCACCCTGAGAGCTGATCTCTTTGGCTGAACGTCCCTTGAGATCTGGGGCAGCATTGCAAGGTTCTGCCCGTGTCCTGTACTTGCTCACTTTGCCAATCCCTGCTTATGCCCCAGACAGATCAAGATAATTAACATTTATCGAAGGCCTACTATGTGCCTAGCACTGCACTGCATTATCCTAATAACCTGAAAGGTGACTTCTCCACTGGGTGTAGTTCAGTCTCACCATCATCTCCACCTAAATTTCAGTGGCTCCAGAGCCCTGTTTTTCTGACCATAGGAAGTGCAATCTTTAAAGGGTTTCCCTACCCATATAATTCTGGAAAGACTCAGGGCCATTTAGATGTCCCATGGATCCCACTTGGTTGTCTACCAGAGCTAGAATTTGTGGCCTCAGGTCCTCACTGTTCCATGGATGAGCCACTCCAAGCTGGCAGTCCCATCTCTGTCTCTACTGCCTGGGTACCATCAGTGCTGCAAATACCTGTACCTCAATGCCAGAGACCCTACACCCCTGAAATAAATAGGAGAAGGTTCCTTTTGTATTACATTCAGTTGTAGTGGGAGTCAGGGGTTCCCACAGTCAGCTACTCAAGCTCTAGTGCTATGGCATGTATGCTAAAGATTTTTAATCTCTGGTGGGGCTGAATTCAAATAACGCCCGCAGTACAGTACTGAGGCCACATCTCTTTACCAATTCCCAGGCCTGGTTTCTGGGTCCGTCTCGCTGCATGAGATCAGTTCCCTTAGTGTGAGTTCTTTCCTAGCTCTTGTTGACCCTTCCTACAAACTGAATTTTGTAAATATCTGAGATACAGATCATGCGTATAAATGGATATGTGAAGGGTATTGCCTATGGCCACTGGTTGAAACACCTGGGGGCCAGATCCTGCCCCATCAAGACACCCTATTTACGTCTGCAGCTCAGAGAAGCTGAGCACAGGTTCCCACAAGTAGGTGTCAAGATTTGCAGCCAGATCTGCAGGACTTGTTCTAGTCCGTCACCTTGTCTTCTCTGCAAAGTGGAGCTTAGCCAACAAACTGGTAAATGGAGGTACTCCTACTGGAGGGATTGTTAGCTAAATGTAGCTTCACTGGATCAGCCTAGGGTTCCAGAAATATTCTGGGCAACCGTTCAACATGCTGCTGGTGCAGATCCCGTGCTTGGCTTATCCAGGCCACTTATACTTCTTTCTTCCTAGTATCTCTTTCCTCACAAGCACTTAATTTACCCAAAAGAAGGTAACATCAAGCATGGCCCATTTTTATGTAGTTCCGGAAAATGCTTGAGGGAGGTGGGAGGAAAGGTCGAAACTACTGGCAATGTGGTTTTACAGAAAGAGCGTGGGTCTCAGAATCAGACAGGCCTGGGTTCAAATCCGTGTTTGTTACTTATTATTTGAGTAAATGTTAAGAAGCTCAAGGCCCTCGTCTGTAAAACAGAGCTAATGCCACCTAACTCACAGGGTTAAATGAGAAAATTTATTTTAAATTGTCAGTCCCAAAGAGGGGCTCAAAAAACCCTAGTTTCCCTCTCCTTGACTGACCTTTTTTGGATCATATGAGAATTTTAGCTATCTCTATTTTTCTGTTCATTCCTCTTATGGGCAACCCTAAAGTCAGTTCAGAAGTCGGTCTTGTTTCCATGGAGATGTGTGTAAGGTAAACAAATTTGAAAAGGGGAAGCACAGACACCCATCCCCTACGCCTACTCACAACCAATGCACAGCCTCAGCAGAAATGTTTCCAAAGAAGTGTTTCACAAAACTTTCGGGGAAGGCACCAAGTCCTGTTTCAAAGTTTACATGCTTTTTCGTTGTGTGGCTGTTGAACAATAATTTGAAACAGATAATAATGAACTTTACACAGCAATAGATCAAAAGTGGAATTATTGAGCTCATCATTGTCTAATATAATTAAGCTGACATGCTTTTGACTGTAAATGGATGGGTTTTTTCCTCTCTTTTTTATGTGCACATTTATTTATTAAATATGACAAGATTTCTGGACCCCACGTGGCTTCAGTTCTAATCCAAACAACTTACTTTCTTCTGAAACTCTGATTTTCCTTTCTTTTTTTCTTTGTTGGTAACGTTATTTTGTAACTTTCAAAGGCGAATTGCTTCCCTGAATGTGCATGGAAATATAAGCACATAAATCACACACTAAATTTACTTAACATGGAGGATTAATTCCACTGTCACTTCCCACTGAACAATGCCTTCTTAGGGAAAAACGCTGCAAATCCTTTAGAAGACCAAAGTGCATCCAATCAAATGATTTCTAAAAATTCCACAAAATAATTTCTCTGTCTGAAATAATAAGCTTGAATAGCTTAGGAAACATAGCAGCTACTAGATAATAGATATTTCTTAATTAGATCTAACTTTAGGTCTCTCTTCAATCATTGCAGAAATCAGACTAGCTTTATAGGGATGTAAACATTCATTTGAAAACCTAATAACAGAGTGGTTTCCTCTACTCTCCCTTTAACACAAGGGCCAGCTTCTGATGAGTGAAAATCAACTCATGTCTTACCCAAAACATCTGTCCTCAAGATGTGACACCTTAAAATGATATGGCAGAAACATGTCACCAAAGGCAACAACTCAGAAAATTATGGCTAACAGTGGTAGACGGTCTTGTTGCCATCAGCCACATAAAAGAAAGAGAAAAGGCATCTAATAAAGCCTTTAGTAGTTGCTAGCACTTGTCTTGAATTTTCCAAAGGCTCTAACAGAAGACTTGATGTGGCCCATGGTGTAAAACCACAGGCAAAAGATTCCGCACTATGGAGAATAAACACAGTGGTAGGGAGAGAGATTAGCAGAACAATTTTCCCCAAACCAGAACGTCTAGATGTCCTAGTGGTCAAGTTAAACCACTATCTTCCAGGTGGGCTCTGAGTCTTAAGATAGTGGGCTCTAAGGCACTACAGTCACTATGGAGGGGAGAGCCAGCCAGGCCACTGATTATTAGCTTCACTACCTCCATCCTTCAACATGAGATCCAGAGCAGAGAACGAAGAGGGAACTTAGGGAGTCCTTCCCTTTGTCATATAAACAAATCTGTTGAATGAGATGTGAGAAGAGTTGAGCAGCCACAAAGCCACAGAATCGCTGAACATTGGAGCTGGAAAACTTGTGGAAGAGGAAACTGCAGCTGACAGTGTTGAAATGACTTGCCCAAGGTCACAGAGAAACCACCACCACCCTTTACCACTTGTGACTTGAATGGAAATAGTCTTTTTCTGACATGAAAAAGAAGAAAGAAAGAGTGAGCATGCTATGTGTCAGCAAAAGTTATGCCACACGCAGCCAGATCATTGCCCAACAAAGGAAATGTGGATTCACAGAACTAGCTTCCTACTTCAAACACTATTTTTCCTGTAACTGGGTGAGGCTGGGGACGATCTTTGGTCAAACACCACAAAGATAAAGAGAAGCTCCATGGTCTTAGATGCATAAACTGTAGGCCCCATTAAGACTTCTCAACCATTTACCAATCCAGTTTTGCTTGAGTCATGCACAATGTGGGCTAGGCATTCTGGAAAATATAGGGAAAAAATCATACAGCAATGGTCTTTTCCCTCAAGAAAAAATTGAACAACTGTAGGAGACCATCAGAGACCAAGTGCAATGATTCTCAACAGGAGTTCAGGCATGGGAGAAATCACAGGGTATTGGGCAAACAGTCAAGGATGGCTTGATTGACCTGACTTCCATAGTACCTTGAAGGCTGGGTTGGGTAGGGGAGGGGGGGACAAGTTGGGAGTATCTAAGTGGGAACAAAGTTTCTGAAGTAGGAATTAATGTGGTTCCAGAAAGTCTGGTGAAGAGACCCAGCTAAGTGGCCTAGAAGTTGGGTTTACGGACACAATGGAAAATAACACTGAATCCAGAGGGAAAAGCATGATAAACAACTCAACAAATCATCTGACTGGAGCAACACAAAACAAAGCACCAGAGTCTAGACCCATTTCCTTGGAGACCCTTGTCTCACTGGTGTGTTAAGAAAAATCAAATTTGCAATGTTTAGATTTACATATGCCAGAATCATCAAAAGGTTACATTCTTCTTTTTTTTTTTTTTTTTTTTTTTTGCGGTACGCGGGCCTCTCACTGTTGCGGCCTCTCCCGTTGCGGAGCACAGGCTCCGGACGCGCAGGCCCAGCGGCCATGGCTCACGGGCCCAGCCGCTCCACGGCACGTGGGATCTTCCCGGACCGGGGCACAGAACCCATGTCCTCTGCATCGGCAGGCGGACTCTCAACCACTGTGCCACCAGGGAAGCCCATATCCCTCATATTGTGATCAACATCTTGACCTCTGCACAGAAGGCAAAGTTGGTGTGACCCACATAAGGATCGTTGCTTCTCCACACCACCACTCTCCAAGAGGAAATAGACCAGATAGTTTTAGAAGCCATTTCTAGACCCACAAGGTACTGACTCAACAAAGTAAGGTTTCGCCAACACTATTAAATATCCAAGAAGCTATCCAAATGGCTCTCTGTGACTTTGAACATTCCTTCTCTTTGACCTTAAAGGCTTTCTTAAACTTATCAACTCCTCCATCTGAAGGCCTTCCCGTAGCCTTTCTATTATTACCTCCAATCTCTGGGGTAGGGAGGTAAACTGAGATGTGGAGGAATTATGGAGTCATCTAAATAGGAGACTATTTCAATGTTAAAACATGGCACACCCAAACGCCTGCTGTACACAAAGGCTATTTATAATACGTCTGATTTTCAACTTGGATTTACAATGAAATTTGAAACAGAAAGAGCAAAATTCCAGACTGAAGAAAAATTACAGCTGGAAAAATAATTTTAGAATAAAAAAACCAAGAGAGCCTTCCAAGTAGTTACTCAATTTTAGGAAGGTGGAGGTTTGCGTCCAAGAGGAAACTGCTTTGGGGACATAGAGGAATGGAAATTCCTGCCTTAGCCTATTTTTGTAGCCCTGTCTTCAGCCCATACACACATCTGAATTAGAGAAGGCATTCCTCTCCACTGCTTCCAATAAGGCACACGCCAGCAGAGGCCTCTGGTCACACTATGCAAGAGTGCGTTCAAAAGCTTCCAGCGGTGAGAGTCTGTGGGAGGACAGTTATTAATTTGCCCCTGGCTGTTGGCCCCAAGCAAATATGTGCCCTTCCTGCCTGCCTGCTTATGCCTCCCGTGTACACAAAGCATGTGGCCCCAGGTCACTCAGGAGTTAAATGTCTGGACGGGGTATGCGATACAAACGATGGACAGAAATTCTCTCCCTCTTCCCTTCTTCCCTTATCTTAAGTGGGAAGAAGCTTTGGGTTCATGGTTAACAGCCTCTCAGCAGAGTCATTTGCTGTCTGGAGGTTGCAGAGTTTAACTACAGGATGGCAAACACATGGGATCAATGCTGCCACTCCTTATTCACCTACCCGTGGCAGACACCACTGATCAAGCAGAGCACCCTTTTGTTTTCAGCGAAGACTCAACTTCAGAATCCTTCTCAACCCAACAGCCCGGAATGCCATCACCAATCAGAGTTGGCAAGTGGTTCGAAACTGATTTGCTAGCCCCAGAGTAGAGAGAAAGAAAGAGAAATGGAGAGAAGGAAGAAAGAGGAAAGTAACATTTATTAAGCACCAGCTATGTATCAAGTAGGGGCACGTTGGAGGGCGGGGAAATCTGCCCCGAGGAGAGGGTTATTTTATCACTGGCATTGTAGAGTGATAATAAAAACCAGACTTTCGTTGGCTTTATATTGTGCTTAAGTTCTCCACAATCACCCCTGTTGTCTGCACCCTAGTGCTCCCACTGTTTCCCCTTGCCCTCCTCTGCACTGCTGGGACCAAGAACTGCCAGTGGCCTTTGCACACAGTTCGCCTCTGAGAACAACCTGGTGAGGCTGCAAGGAACTGGAGTCAGAAGAGCCATCCTTTCATCCCCGCTCCATGCATAGTTGTGGGCAAACTGCATTTCAGTTTCCTCATTTGTAAAGTGCAGACAACAACGCCGTCCCTTTCTTAGAGCATTGTAACGAGGCTTAGTGCTTATGCAATTGTGAAAGAACACAGAGCCAGCATATAGGAGGAGGTTTTAAATATCAGGGTTTTTTTCCTGAAGTTATCAGCTGAACTGAACTGCCTTACGTGAATTTTAGGTCATTACAGTAATAAATAGAACGATTCATAATATACCAAATAAAGCTGTCAGATTTAGGAAAAAAATACAGGATGCCCAGTTAAATTTGAATTTCAGATAAAAAATGAATATTTTCAGTTAAGTATTTCCCAAATATTGCACAGGACATGCTAACACTAAAAAAATTATTCCCTTTTTAAAATCTGAAATTCAAATTTAGCTTTTTGCCGTCCTACATTTTATCTGTCAATGCTAACATCAAATCTGGAGGTGTGGAATGAGTAGAGAAATAACTCTTCCGAGATAAAAAATGTCATACTGGCAGGCGTGTTTCTCAAAATGGATGATTTTCAAACTTTCTTCAGCTACATTCCACAGCAAGAAATAAATTTTGCGTCACAATTCAATGCACACGTACGTATGTCAATTAACTGAAATAAACATTTCATGAAACTTGTTCTGTGTACAGTGCAGGTTGGCATTTTCTATCTTCTTCATTCTACCAGAGATTCCATTTCTTTTTTTATAAAAAGTCCTGGGACTTCCCTGGTGGCACAGTGGTTAAGAATCCACCTGCCAATGCAGGGGACATGGGTTCGAGCCCTGGTCCGCGAAGATCCCACATGCCGCAGAGCAACTAAGCCTGTGTGCCACAACTACTGAGCCTGCACTCTAGAGCCCGCGAGCCACAACTACTGAAGCCCGCGCACCTAGAGCCCACGCTCTGCAACAAGAGAAGCCACTGCAATGAGAAGCCCGCACACCTCAACAAAGAGTAGCCCCCGCTCGCTGCAACTAGAGAAAGCCCGCGAGCAGCAACAGAAAACCAACACAGCCAAAAATAAATAAGTAAATAAATAAATAAATTTATTTTAAAAGTCCTGATCCAACCTCACTTAATTGATTTCCTGACCCCCTAATATGAAGGTCAGCGAACTACAGCCTAAGGGCCAGATCCACCCAGCCACCTGTTCTGTATATGACCAGTGAGCAAAGAATGGTTTTTACATTTTTAAATGGCTGGAAAAGATCAAAGAAGAATGATATTTTATGACATGCAAAAATTATATGAAATTAAAATTTCAGCATCCGTAAATAAAGTTTTATTGGAACCCAACCACGCTCATTCATTTATAAATTGCCTATGATCGCTTTCACACTATTATAGCAAAGTCAAGAGCTGCACGTTGAGTATGACCCACAAAGCCTAAAATACTTACTATTTGTCCCTTCACGAAAAGGTTTGCCAGCTCCTGTGCTAACGTCCTAATGGTCTGCAACCTGTAGTTTGAAATGCTCTGCTGTAAACAGTTTTGCCCTGAAAGCATCTGTTTCATGTGTGTGAATCTCAGGTCAACCTTATTCTTCTCGGTTCCTCATAAGATAAACCCAGATGAACAGACTCTGGCCAGGAAATTTATTTTTGGCTGCCCTTAGAGTATGGGTTGGACTCTGTCAAGGCCCAGACATAGGAGGAGTTGAGAGGACATTGTTTACCATTATGTCCAGTCACTTGAGGTATGACTGCTCCCAGAGAAAGGAAGGATTCTGAAGAGCATGGAAAACAGAACAAATTCTTTTTTTTTTTTTTGCGGTACGCGGGCCTCTCACTGTTGCGGCCTCTCCCGTTGCGGAGCACAGGCTCCGGACGCGCAGGCTCAGCGGCCATGGCTCACGGGCCCAGCCGCCCCGCGGCATGTGGGATCCTCCCGGACCGGGACACGAACCCGTGTCCCCTGCACCGGCAGGCGGACTCCCAACCACTGCGCCACCAGGGAAGCCCTCCAGAACAAGTTCTTGATGTGAAGCCACATAGCCTCTTGACTCTTATTACAGAGCTTAGAGCTTCCAGTGTAAAGGTTTGTGATTTGCAGAGCTAAATATGATGGAATCTAAAGGCTAACCCCCTAGAAAGCATGCCATAAAGTTTATACTACACACAAGAGAATGGAAAGAGAGGAGAGGATAGTTGCTCTGGCTAGAGAGAGAGAGGCGAAGGGAGCCTAGAGGCTGACGAATCCCTGAGGGGCCCTTTCCCTTGACTCCTCTCCCACCTCGTGATTTTGGGGGCATTGAATAATAAATCCCTGAGATAGATTTAGACCTGAGAGGGTTTGCTCCTGCCGTCAGGGGGGATACGCTCAATAAAGTTTTATTGACACAGAGCCATGCTCACTCATTCACAAAGTGTCTGTGGCTGCTTTTGTGTGACAACGGCAGAGTTGAGTGAGGACTTGCCTAAAATGTTTACCACCTGGTCTTTACAGGACATAGTTTGCCAACCCATGTTCTATATGCTACAAAATAATAGAGAAGACAGAGCAACAGGGCCACACAGGCAGAGGGGCCCTGAGAAAGCCCTCTGATTGTCCCACAACCAGAAATATGTAGGAGCATCTAAAAGTTTCCCTTGGGCTTCCCTGGTGGCGCAGTGCTTGAGAGTCCGCCTGCCGATGCAGGGGACACGGGTACGTGCCCCGGTCTGGGAGGACCCCACATGCCGCAGAGCGGCTGGGCCCGTGAACCACGACCGCTGAGCCTGCGCGTCCGGAGCCTGTGCTCCGCAACGGGAGAGGCCACAGCAGTGAGAGGCCCGCGTACCGCAAAAAACAAAACAAAACAAACAAACTAAAAATAAAAGTTTCCCTTGCTCCCCACACCTTCCCCCAAATGGGTACAAAATGGCTAACAGGATCAGCAGGCCTGAGCAGTGCTTGGAGTTGGGATGAGGGGGATACATTTGACATGGAAGGCTTTTTAACAACCGAACCCAGGATGCCAAGGATGGCCGTTGGGTGCCTACAGTATGAATAGATGCCAATGGCCAAAGACCAGGCCTGCAACAGACTAAAGATGCCCATGGACTGACAACCCCCATCCCTTCCTCACCCACCCCAGCACCAAGTTTCTACACCTGAGCAATCCTAAGCTTCCAGGATCTTAGCTGCAACCCCAAGAAGAGGGAAAGGGAATGAAATGTTGAATTAAGCCACTGAAACCAGAAAAAAATGAGTAAACACCAAAGTGAGAGATTTTACTCTGGAATTCCCTAGATATTAAGTTTCTGCCACTAGCAGAACCGGGCCTAAACTAGAGATTAGGTTACAGAAAAATGAAGAAAGTCACCCTCTGTATACACAATAGGAAGAGCAGGAAACTGTGCTGCTGCAGGAAACTGGAACTTCATTCACAACAATTCAGGAGACCGCAGCAGTTCAAGTCCGATGGCTCATGACTCAGTGACTCCATACTGAATTCCTTTTCTTTCTACTTCTTCCTAGAATAAAACAATTTAAAACGGTCCAATTCTCCCAGTGATTTCCTGCATTCTACCTTCAACTTTAGAGAGCGCTCCTGTGCAAGCTTATATTTTCACCAGTAGGTGGCGCTAACATAGAGAGTGCTGGTCTACATTTTCTGGTGATGAATTAGCCAGAAACTAATTAACGTTCCCTTCACTGACTCTTTCCTCTATCACACATTCGCTCTGGTCTAACTGAACCTTGTTATTAAGTAGGCCCTGAGTGGTTTCACACCAGGCTAACTCTCCCTCTCAGGAGTGCTATTATGGGAAGAATTCCAGAGTCAGGAAACACCGGACATGAATTTTGGCTGTCCCACTAATTAGATGAATTGGCCAAGTCACTTAATCTTTCTAAATCTTAGGACCTTCATCTTTAAAATACATGAGTTGGACTTGAGTTGAATCCTTGTTTTCCAGGTCTGAAAATCAATTCGACAACCACAGTGAGACAGAAGTGTTTTTCACCCATCAAATTAATAGATTTTAAGGAAAACTCAAGATTTCAAGAAAAAGGCACTTTGACACAGTGCTGTGGGGAATGTAAATTGGTACAGACTTTCTGGAGGGCAATTCAGGAGCATGTAAAAGTCCTAAAAATGTACATACACTTTGTCCACCAGTTCCACATCTAGGAATTAATCTTAAATAATTACTGACAGGTGCAAAGATATACCTAAAAGGATGTTCAATAAAGCAGGGCATTTTTGCTTCTCCTGGGGCTTAGGGTATCTTTGTTAACTAGTCTTTTTAGTTGTTTTTTGTTTGTTTGTTTGTTCTTTTCTTCGGGTCCATGCGGCATGCGGGAATCTTAGTTCCCCAACCAGGGATGGAACCCCTGCCCTCCGCATTGGAAGTGTGGAGTCTTAACCACTGGACCACCAGGGAACTCCCTTGTTAACTAGTTTCTGAAACTTTATATCATCCTTAGCACTATATTACAATACACGTATAAGACAAAAAAAGCAAACCATTGCTTAATCATATAAAGAGAAGAAGTAGAGCCTAGGGTTTCTTGAATATTTTTTCATGTGCCGGATACCACGCTAAAAAGTTTTCTTAAGTTCTTTCTTTAAGCCTTCTTAACAATAACCCCGTGCAAAAGGTATTGTTCATCCTGCTTCACAGATAGAGAGTCTGAGGCTCAGACAAGTTAATCTTCTTCCAAGCCACACAGTGCTGGTACATGGAAAAAGAAATGTCCCTTCCACTTCATAAAGACCAAGTTCCCTGCGGGCTGGAGGAAAAGGAAGGGGAATTCAGTACATATGTGGACTTTAATTCTGTCTGAGAATTTGATCTAGGCTCTGAAGAGCCTTTAAGGAAGGACTGTAATTTCGAAGCTTCTGCCAGTTCTTTGTGCTGCTAAAAATGGAAACCCAAATTGGTCTGTGAGGGCCAAGGCTTTCTTGTAGGGAAAAGCCCTTAATTGGGCTTTTATCTGTACAAAAGGAAATTCCGTTCTGGACCCGGAAAGCCTAGACAAGGAGACTTAAGTTCTGTGTATACCAAAGGAAAAGAGTGGAGAGTTGTTCTGATATGAATGGATTTGGGGCTTCCTCTTGTGGGATGGAGGGAAGAGGATATTGGGGCTCACCACTGGGGATGAAAGGCACAGTCAAAGTGAGCCCCTGTGTGGAGGTGAGGCAGGAACAGGGCTGTACTCAGCAATATGTTGGGACCCTAAAGGTCAGGAAAGGCCAGTAGGGACCGCACAGCATAGGATATGGCCCAGGATCTTGGGTGTAGTGATGGCCAGCTCTGAGCTTAAATGTCCCTTCTGTGCACTGAAATTCCTTCAAACTTTAAGTTAAGCCAGAAAGCAATGCCTTGGGGATAAAGGAAGGCACTGTGTATATTTTGGGGTCAGGGACACCATTCAGATGGAGAATAAGTAACCACTAAGACTGTGTCTACAGTCCTTGGAAGAGCCCTGGATTTCCTGGAGTCTTACGGTTTGGAAGCTGGAGTTATTTTATTTGCATACTTTTTTTAAAGGATGACCCTGGACGTTGTAATAACCTCAGGGACACATGAGTTCTACGTAGTTATTATGTTTCAGGGAATGAGACTTAGGCTGGTCCACAGGACAGCTGAAACCATGTAGCGGGATGCCTTTTAACAGGGTTCACCTGTTGTGAGGCCTCAGCCTGGGTACAAGCACTTGGCTGCCGGCTGCAGACTAGGTGATTACAGCGTTAGATCATGCTCATAATGGGAAAAAGGCTTCTCCTCTCTGGCTGACTAAACAGCTTGCCATTTTTATTGCACGATCAATATATAGAGACAGCGATTCTGAACTCTGTCAGTGTCTCGGGTGTACACTGGCGTGACAGAAAGAAGACCTATATTAGCAAAGCGAACAGGTGGAGGGATTTGCAAACTTGCTAAGAAGGTCAAGACAGCTTGGTCTCTGGAGGTACAGGAAAAGGCTGCTGGCTCCCATTGAAACAAGAATAGCTAGTAGAAGAGAGTTCCCATATGCCAAGTCCTCTATAGGAGCTGTGCATTTGCCTTTTTCGTCTTATTTTAACGTCGAAAGAACTTCATGCTCATTATCAATCTGTATTATTTTCCTAGGGCTGCCATACAAATTATTCCAAGCTTGGTGGCTCAGAACAGCAGAATATTATTCCCTCACTGTTCTGGAGGTCAAAGGACCAAAATCAAGGTGTCAGCAGGGCTGTGCTCCCTCTGGAGACTCTCGGGAAGAATTCTTCCTTACCTCTTCCAGCTCCTGTGACTCCAAGGAAGTCCTTGGTGTTCCTTGGCTTGTAGCTGCATCACTCCAATCACTGTCTCCATCTTCACATGGCCTTCTGCTCTTCTTCCTCTGTCTCATATAAGGACACCTGTCATTGGATTTAGGGCCCACCTGCCCAGTCCAAGATGGTCACATCTTGAGATCCTTCACTTAATTACATCTGCGATTACCCTTTTACAGATAAGGGCACATTCAAAGGTACCAGGGATTAGGGTGCAGACGTATCTTTTTGGGGGGGCCACCATTCAATCCACTACAATTATTAATAAAAGAATTCAAAATGGATATAAAGAATGGATACTGCTTAGGAAAATCTCGTCAATGTATTTTCCACTTTCGATGGTCTCCTTTCTCTTCCTGCGGCCCTTCCTCATTTTCTGCCTCAGGAAAAGGAGGGCAAATAACATAAAGCAGAATAAAAGGAGGATAAAGGGGTAACGGGATAAAAGCAGGACAGAAGGACAGAAAGGCAAGAGAGAGAGCTCTCCCACTCCCAGGAGAGGTAAGAAGGGACGAAAGGAGGAAGAAAGTCAGAGGACAGATGGGGGGCTCTGTCTGGATCCCCACCTTAAGGTAGAAACCTAGGTGGAGAGGAAGTGAGAGGAGTTAGAAAACCCAGACCTACTGGGAACTCCAAGTGCGAGGGGCCTTTTGCTCATCCCTCAGGCTACAGCTCAAGACGACTGGAAATCCCGTCAAGAAGCTCCGTGTTTTTCATGGTGCCCAAGCGAAAGGTGCTGCTCAGGTGATGGTTTAAAGAAGGCTGACGGAAGTGGATACATGCACAGGTGGAGAAAGCACCCAGTTCCCACAGCCTGCTGCATTGCAGTTTCGGTGTGACTTCATAGAGGGGATGTGGCTATACAGACAGACCAGAAGAGGCCTGGAGATATCGGCACCAGGAGGCCTCTGAGTGCAGGAATCTCAATAATGAGGGAAGACAGAGGCCCGTGGACTTCTGCAGTGGGAAGTCCCCAAATCAAGAAACGACGTGATTGAGCTACATCCCAACAAGCATTTGTGCCAGATGCCCAGGGATGGGATAGGACCAGGAAAGATCACCTCCATTCCGTCCCACCTGGAGGTCACCGGGGGAAAGAACGAGGGCAGAGGAAGCTCCCGAGAGGGGAGAAAAAGAGCAATAATGAGCTTATACTCCGGACTGATGGAGTTTTAAGAAAAGGCTTCTTAAATAAAAGAAGCTGTTACATTTGACTGTCAAGATATGGGACTGTAGACTGGGAAGCAAAGTGGCATGAAAAAGCAATGGGATAATTAAGATAATGAACAAAACTAGCTTTGCGTGTATATGCGTGTGGAGGTTGGAGGAGTGGTACATGCGCCCCACTACGGATGTTCTCTTTTTAAAAGTTCATCACCTTCCCTTGAGGGAACAACCTTTATTGGTTGGCTGTGTGTCTTTTCACTGCTTTCTCCATGCTCACGGAAACGTACATACACACACAAGCACGGATATATGTTTATTTTTTTGTTTGTTTGTTTTTTGCGGTACGCGGGCCTCTCACTGTTGGGGCCTCTCCCGTTGCGGAGCACAGGGTCCGGAAGCGCAGACTCAGCGGCCATGGCTCACGGGCCTGCTGCTCCGCGGCATGTGGGATCTTCCCGGACAGGGGCACGAACCCGTGTCCCCTGCATCGGCAGGCGGACTCTCAACCACTGCGCCACCAGGGAAGCCCATGTTTATTTTCTTTAATGGGAGTAGATTATGCCCAGCTACTTTTCTTCTTACTACATTATGGACTGTACATTATAGTGAATGTGTAGGTATAGGTGCGTACACACACACATGCACACACACACACACACACACACACACACACACACACCACACACACAGCCTCCTTTAATTCCAATCTATAGTATGCAATATCCACAAATCATCCCCACAATTTACTGTTTCTCACCACCACCACCCTGCCCAGTTTTTTAACCATCCTACAGTGTTTCAATAGACGTCTACACTTGTCTTCTCATCTAATCCTCACAAGATTCCTCTGAGGTGAAAGTCTTTCTGAGACTCATGGCGCAGTGACAGGTCTGGTTATGACCTAACGCCAAGGTCCATGTGCTTTTCTCTGCACCACATCGAAGCTCCCAGAAACATCATTCCCCATGACTGTCCACGTGTCTGGAAATCCCACCTTCTGGGATGTATTCGTTTCCTAGGGCTGCCGTAACAGATTTCCACAAACTGGGTGGCTTAAGACAGCAGAAATTCATTCTCTCACCATTCTGGAGGTCAGAAGTATAAAATCAAGATGTCAGCAGGACCACACCCCCTCTGAAGGCTCTAGGGGAGAATCCTTCCTTGCCTCCTGCTAGCTTATGCTGGTTACCAGCAATTTTGGAGCAGCTTTGGCTTGTAGACTCATCACTCCAATCTCGGCCTCTGTCATCACACGGTGTTCTCCCTGTGTACCTGTGTCCAAATTTTCCTCTTCTTAGATGTACACCAATCATGGGATTAGGGCTCACAATAATCCAGTATAAGCGAACCTGATTACATCCGCAAAGACCCTTCTTCAAATAAGGTCACATATGCTGGTTCTGGGTGGACATAAATTTGGGGGATGGGGCTACTATTCAACCCGGTACAGTGGGATGGTCTTTTGAGTCAAAGTGCAATTTCTTAAAAAGGCATGTTCAAGTTCTAAAGTGCAAATGGCTGTGTGTACAGAGCCTTGCTAATATGTCCGGTGTCATGTGAATGTGGATGACAGGGTAGGTGCAGTGCCGGGGCTGGAATGTTGACAGAAACCTCAGGATCAGTCCAGATTCTTCCTCCCCGCTCAGCTCATACTAGTCACCAATCGCTGTGTTTGGGTCCCCTCTCCCCAGCATCACGAGATCACTTCCTCTTCTCCAGAGACCAGGCCACCGAATTCCTCACCCAAGGAGCAGTAGCAATATTCTCTGAGACGAATTTCTTCACCTCTGATCTGTTCTCTAAACGTCAGCCCAAGTGATCTTTCTAAGTTAAAATTAAGTCCATGCAAAGCCTACTCATGGCCTGCAGGGCAGAGTCCAAGGCTGCTGGCCAGCACACCAGGTCCTCTGTGACCAGCTCCTTGCTTCCCAGCCCAGCTTCAGCTCTCATCACCTGCCCCCAACCCTGTATCCTGTCGTCCTCGCCATTCTCAGAACCCAGAAGGCCCTGCAACACCTCCTTACCTTACATACTCTGCTCCTTCCGTCTGAAAACCACCTCCTTCCCTTCTTAACGTGGAATAGTGGGTTGAATAGCGAACCCCAGAAAGATATGTCCATGTCCTAACTTCCAGGACCTAAGAATGTGACCTTTTTTGGAAATAGGGTCTTTCAGCTATAATTAACTTCAGGATCTCAAGATGAGATCATCCTGGATTACTTGGATGGGCCTGAATCCAATGGCAGTTGTCCTTAGGAGAGAAAGGCAGAGGAAGACTTGACACAAAGACACAGAGCAGAAGGCCATTTGAAGACAGAGGCAGAGGCTACAGTGATGTAGCCACAAGCCAAGGCATGTGTGGAGCCACCAGGAGCTGGAAGAGGCAGGGAAGGATTCTCTCCTAGGGCCTCTAGAGGGAGGGTGGCCCTGGCAACACCTTAATTTCTGGGCACCTGGCCTCCAGAACTGTGAGAGAACAAATTTCTACGTATTTCAAGCCACCCAGTTTGTGGCAATTTGTTACAGCAGCCCTAGGAAACTGATACACACGGGTTCCCCTCAAGGGTTCCTGGAAGGCTGTACAGGTTGCTGGCATCACAAGGGAACCTAGCTGAGAGGGTGAGTAGGTATTCAATCCAGCTCACATTTGGCCCGCCAAGCTGTGTGCCCTGCAAGAGACGCCTCTTGGCAGAAGAGGTGCTTTTCTCTTGTTCACCCAAAGGTGCTTGCGGAGCCAGCAGCAGCCCGAATTCCTGGGTATTCTTCAGGGCTCTGCTCCCAGGTTGTTCCTCCAGAAAGCCTTCCCTGGCCCACACGCCCTCCCTCAGACCAGCTTGGACCCTTCACCTGATCCAACAGCACCTGATCATACGATCATCCTGCCGTTAAGACGACTGTTCACATTTTTGTGCCCTCCTCTACATCTTGGAAGTGAAGCTGTTCTTATTCTTCTCTTTCCCCTAAACCTAGGACATAATAGGTGCTCAAAAGAGATGAGTATGGCATAAGTGGGCGGGAGTATTCAGTGGGGCTTTAGTGAGCTTGAGGCAGCAAAAAGGCACACTCAGCAGGGGCAGGGGTGGGATGCTGTCCCCGAAGGGTGCTGAATAAAGGCAGTTCCATGCACGCCACAACTCTGCCTAAAGTAGCCATCAAACGGAACCGAAAAATAGACTTAAAAAGAGAGCATCACCAGGACATTAACGTTTTACAGATGCCATATCTGATCTTGTGTCTTTATCTTTTCCTTAATTGAGGCATCAGTGCCTAAGGATGTTTCCATTTGGGCCAAAAACATGTTCCACACGTCCAATGGGACCCAGTACTGCATTCCATGCAGACACACACATGAGCTCATGCAAGTCCCAGGGTGCTCATCTGGTCCAGATTTGAAGGAAACTATTTAGCTGATGGAGAAAAACACATGATGTATCAACTTAATACCAAACAGATTTTATGACACACTGAAACTGCTTATGGTAATCTACTAATATATCAGAAGGGTTAATGAACTAAAAAAGAACCAGCTAATCATAGTATCTTCGGGGCCCATACAACGTTTGTGTGGGCTGCAGGGATGACAGAAAGACAAAATGATGCAGGGAAATTTAGGGGAAGTTATCCAAAAGGCCCCCCGAGAAGCAATCTTGTCCCTTGTAGCAAGAGGTGTATTTTGCCAATTTATGAGCAAAGGCAATGTTTTTTTTTCTGGCTCACAATCAGGGTGAACTTTTCCAGAGGTGGAGCAGAAGGACCATGGTTTGGCTGTCCTCCTCCCTGCTAAGCATGTCAGCCGTGGACGCTGCTGAGGGAGGGATCAGTGCTTGGTCATCTCACTTAGGGATACCTCAGCCCACTGGCGGTTTCCTCATCAGCGTGAGTAGCTTCCTCAACAACCACTTAATCACAACAGGAAAATGGGGGAAATGGGGATTAAAGTGATAAATCAGCTAAGAATTTTTGGCTGCTATAGCAAAAACCAGTTGTGGTTGGCATAAGAAAAAGGATAATTGCAGGGAAGAATATTGGAGAGATTAATCCAATGAAACGGAGAGCCAACACACCTTGGGAAAGGCCAGGACTATGACAATTCTGTGTCCTCAGCAGTAGGAGCCGCCATTCATGGACAGCTTCCGGTTCTGAGCGATCAGTTCTGGGAGGAGAGAGGCTGGTTGGTCAAGCTTGGATTGGACTGGGATGGATTACTCAGTGAAGGGCAAGGGCAGGTGGTCCTCGGGAAGGGTGATCTCTGCAAGCCAGGGACCAGTAGAATTGGTGTCTACCATAAATGCCTACATGTAAGAACATGGTGAGAAGGTTTAAAGCATATGGAAATTTAATTTAAAGTTTTTGTTTGCTTGCATTCTTTAGTGCAGAATGTTCAGATGAGTGTTTGGGGGGAATGTGGTACTGTCCCTGGGATGGAGGATGGCATCTGGAAATTTGTGGAATTCTGTTGGGCTGTCTCGATATCTGGGGAAGGGAAGGGAGGAGGAGGGAGGGCCCTTAGAAGACGAGGACTCAGCAAGCTCAACCCACTGAGAAGCACTGCATTAAAGTAATCGCAGGCTGTTCCTGGCTGAATCTGTATGAAACTGAGTCCTTTCACATAATAAGAAGGGATGTTACTGTTTGTATTTGCTTTTGTTTTGAGATAGGTCGTTGTTGGCCGGGAGTGTTTTTATTTTATCATATTTTTCTTTTACATAGCCAAATCATTTTGTTGGCATTGTATAAATAGACATGTTTTCGGGCTTCCCTGGTGGCGCAGTGGTTGAGAGTCCGCCTGCCGATGCAGGGCACGCGGGTTCGTGCCCCGGTCCGGGAGGATCCCACATGCCGCAGAGCGGCTGGGCCCGTGAGCCACGGCCGCTGAGCCCGTGCGTCCAGAGCCTGTGCTCCGCAACGGGAGAGGCCACAACAGTGAGAGGCCCGCGTACCGCAAAAAAAAGAAAAAAGAAAAAAGAAAAAAATAGACATGTTTTCTAAAGGGCCAAGAAAAGAATGGAGGACATTTTTCAGGGTAAAACCAGGCTTTCAGATGCCATACTCACCTCAGGATCTCCAAGAGAACAGGAGGTCTTCTCTATTTGGCATCCTACAGAAGATATTATGTAGGGATTCTCAGCTACCAGCCAAGCCCAAAGGCTACACTGCATCAGTTCTTCATGCACATAGACAGTAAGGAGGAATTTGGGACAAAAGACAAAGGCAGAGCCTTTTCCTCTCTATTACTGGAGAAAAGCAGTAACCCTTTGTAACAAAGCGATCATGTGAGCCTTTTAAAAATAAGAATCAAGTCAGAAGTCAAGACTGCCTCGGCCGGAAACTCCAGGGAAACACAAGGAATTCAAAAGGAGAAGGAAGGAGAGAAAGGCAACCGGAGCAGCCACACTGGCGGGGATTAAGGTGCAAACGTGATTAACCTCCTTTTATTTTTATACAGGAAACCAGAGGGATGGCTAAGAAACAGCCTCATTATTTCTGGTTCTTGGCTGGTTCTAGCTCTTAGGGGACACTCCCTTCCTCAATCAGAGAGCTGTTTGTATGACAAGGGACTCACAGCTTTCTCATTGCTACATTTTCTTTGAATCCTGGTGAGCAATTAGGCATTCAAATTTGACTATTTACCTCTGGGACTCCTCTGGATATATGAAAGAATTCCCCCATCTGTTTTGCTCAGGATGTGGGCAGAGGAAGAGGTAGTAACAACTGACAGATATTTGCCTCTACTTGGCTGGAGCTGGGAAAGAACCACTGCAATCAGCCAAGGAAACATTCACCAGTGCTGACACAGCAAATAGAAGTGTATCCTTGGATCTTTGACCGTCTCCAGGTCAGAGGGAGTGCGAGTGGGAAATCCCACCTTTCAAAGGTTAAAGATAACCTGTGACTGAGAGAACTGTAGAAATTGGCAAAAGAATGGAAGGTTGTGACATAAAGTAAAAAAAGAAAGAAGAAGGAATTCGAGTCAACAGATATTTATTAAGCATTAGATGCTGTCCTCGATGACTCATCGTGATCGTAACAAGCTTAGATTGGACTGCGATGGATTACTCAGTGAAGGGCAAGGGCAGGTGGTCCTCAGGAAGGGTGATCTCTGCAAGCCAGTGACCAGTAGAATTGGTGTCCAGTAGAATAGTTCATGTTTGCTATCTTTTTTTCAGGTGCTAGGCACTGTTTTAAGTATATTATATGTATTAACTCACTTAATCTTCATAACGAATCTGTAGAGTTTATACCTGTTTTTACCATCCCCACCTAAAGGATGCAGAAACAAGACAGCAAAAGGCTAAGTGCCTCCCCAGAATTATCCAGGTAGTAAGTGGTAGAGCTGGGATGTAAACTCAGACAATAAGTCCTCAGAGTCTGGGCTTTAAATCACTATATTATAGTGTCTCTTAAGACACAATTCCTTTTCTTTCCTCAAGAAGGTTACAGATTACCAACAAAGACATGAAAGAATGCTCAACATCATTAATCATCAGAGGAATGCAAATCAAAACTACAATGACATATCATCTCACACCTGTCAGAATGGCCATCATCAAAATAATCTACAAACAATAAATGCTGGAGAGGGTGTGGAGAAAAGGGAACCCTCTTGCACTGTTGGTGGGAATGTAAATTGATACAGGCACTATGGAGAACAGTATGGAGGTTCCTTACAAAACTGAAAATAGAACTGCCATACGACCCAGCAATCCCACTACTGGGCATATACCCTGAGAAAACCATAGTTCAAAAGGAGTCATGTACCAAAATGTTCATTGCAGCTCTATTTACAATAACCAGGACGTGGAAGCAACCTAAGTGTCCATCGACAGATGAATGGATAAAGAAGATGTGGCACATATACACAATGGAATATTACTCAGCCATAAAAAGAAACGAAATTGAGTTATTTGTAGTGAGGTGGATGGACCTAGAGTCTGTCATACAGAGCGAAGTAAGTCCGAAAGAGAAAAACAGATACCATATGCTAACACATATATATGTAATCTAAGGGGAAAAAAAGGTCATGAAGAACCTAGGGGCAAGACGGGAATAAAGACACAGACCTACTAGAGAATGGACTTGAGGATATGGGGAGGGGGAAGCGTAAGCTGGGACAAAGTGAGAGAGTGGCATGGACATATATATGCTACCAAACGTAAAATAGATAGTGGGAAGCAGCTGCATGGCACAGGGAGATCAACTTGGTGCTTTGTGACCACCTAGAGGGGTGGGATAGGGAGTGTGGGAGGGAGGGAGACGCAAGAGGGAGGGGATATGGGGATATATGTATATGTATATGTATAGCTGATTCACTTTGTTATAAAGCAGAAACTTACACACCATTGTAAAGCGATTATACTCCAATAAAGATGTTAAAAAAAAAAAAAAGAAGGTTACAGGGAGAGGGACTCACAAACAGATAATATCAATATTGTTTGCACAGAAGATAATATATATGTGCAGGGTGTTTGGGAAGCCCTTAGTCCAGTCCAGGGGTCAAGGACTGCCTGGAGGAGGGTGGTTTCTAACCAGAACCTTGAGGAGTGGGTAGGAAAAAGTTAGGTAGGCAAAAAAGCATAGGAAGGGCTTCCCTGGTGGCGCAGTGGTTGAGAGTCCGCCTGCCGATGCAGGGGACACGGGTTCGTGCCCCGGTCTGGGAAGATCCCACATGCCGCAGAGCGCCAGTAAAGATCAGATCAAAGGTGTGGTTGTAGGACCCTTTTCTGACATTTCAGAAAGATTGAAGTTTATGCCTCATAAACTTCTCAACTAGATAGAAGGGCTTCCTGGTGGGGAGCTTCCTTAGACCCTCTCAGCCAGACGACAGAACATCGGAGAACCTTAAAGCTTTTGCCTCATTAGCACACTGACTTTGAGAGTCCTACCTCACAGAGATTTGTGGGGTTGTTTTTGTCCTTGACATGGATTATAATTTGACACACAGGGGGCCCACAACTTTTTTAAAAGGAATTGTATCAGCTTAAACTCAGGGAGCTATTAATCAGAGGGGAAATATTTCTTTGGAGAAGGCAAATGCACAAAGTTTAAATTACAGATATAGAATGTACCTTAAGGGATGGGTAGTGGAAAATGAAAGGAGGTCCCTGGGCCCTAAACTTCCTATGAACAGGAAGCAGGCTAAGAAAGATACCCAGAGGCAAACACAGGGTATTCTTATAAGAAATGAAGACAGCTCAGAAGATGAAGCCAAGATTCCAAAGGGAGGAGCCAGAGCCATGGAAAACCACTCACGAGGAGCAGAAATGAACTGTTAATCAGGGAATATTCTCTCCCACTGGAGTCAGAGAAAAAGGCCACATGTGTCCTATTGTATTTCAGAATTGCTAAGGACAGGAGTGACTATGGGCCTCCTTTTCTCTCCATTTTTTGAGTGGGAACATTTATTGCTTTATTCTGTCTCTTTTTCACAATTGTATGTTAGCTTGTAAGATAGCTTGCTTTTGTTTCATAAATCTCCACACCCAAGAAACCACAGCTGAAAAGCGAAATTCAAGGAGTAGATCAGAGGTGCTTTGTCTTCATTTATATCCGCTTTAAACGACGATATGCTAGACTTTGAGGCAACGCCATAATGGGATGAGAATTTTGAGGAACAGGTGAGTGCATTTTGCACACAGGAGTATGGTGAATTGTTGTGGCCAGAGAGTTAACCATGGCAAATAATCTCTAATTATGTCCACCATCAATTCCTTTCCTCCTTGAATGTGCATGCCACCTGTCAAAGGAAAACTGGACAGTAGTAGTTAGAGCAGTGAAAGCATTTTGCTCAGGACTATTGCCTTAGAGGGTATGGGACTCAGTGTAGAATCAAGCTCAATTCTGAATATGGCGTGGGCAAGTGAGAAGTTATAGCCAAGGAGCAGGGTGGGGTTGGTGGATTAAAAAATTGTGAAAAGGAAACATCAGGAGTGAGGGAGGATTCTGGCTAAACTGACCTAGCAGGAGTCTTGCTGAAGACAAGCCAGGATGACCAGACATCACCTGGGAGGTGGTGGAAGATGAGGAACCAGATTAGGCATCGAGGGTGGTCAGATGTAAGGGATGGGGGATTCTGGCTAAACTGACCTAGCAACACTATTGCTAAACTTGAACACTGCAGGTGTACGCAGAAGTCTGCAAGTCAGGTCTAGTTGAAAAAGAGTTCAGGGAAGCCTGAGTAGAGTTTGGCCAACGAAACAATCTTTGTCATACTCTCCCATCAAGAGATGGAGCTTATTTCCCCTGGGCTGGCCTTGTGGCTGCTTTGGCTAATAAACGATGCAGCAGAATAGACATCTGGGACTTTTGAATCTCTGTTAGAAGAGAGCAGGCAGCTTCCAGCTCCTTCCTTTTGGAACACAGCCACCATCTGTAAGGAAGCTCAACATCCATGAGGCAAGGACTATACAGAAGAACACTGAGGCCCTCAATGGTCAGCCCTAGTCAGTGGCCAGCACTCACTGTCAGCCATGTGAGTGAAACCATTTGGGGACTATCAGCCCCCTCAGCACCCTAGCCAATACTACAAAAAGCAGAGGAATCACTCAGTTAACCCACAGAATCATGGCGATAATAATCTGTTGTTGTTTTAAACCACTAAGTTTCAGGTGGTTTGTTGTAGCAACACGTAACCAAAACAGATAAAGATTAAGACATTGAAGCTGGAGGAGCTACCTCCAAGAGAGCATGTGAAATGATAAAGCAAGAACAACTCTGGGGAGAACAAAGAAGTTTAGGTGGCCCCAAAAGGAGACTAAGAGGAAATGTTCAAAGAGACAGGAGGAGAGAAAGAAGAAGTGACATCACAGAAAACAAGGCAGAACTTCAAGACGTAGGAGAAGGCCAACAGTGTCAAGTGTCACAGAAAGTTTTAGAAAGAAAAGGTGTGGAAATCTGTCATCAGCTTTGGAGGTGTGAAGTCATTAGTGACCTTTGCCAGAGCAGCTTTAGCACAGTGGTGGAAACAGAAGCTAAATGACAGGGGTTAAAGAGAATCCTAGCTAGGAAATTTTACTTAGTCACAGGCAGTAAAAACGAAAGCAAGCAACAGGTACAGATATCTCTTGTAACCAAGTGTCTGGAAAGGAAGTAAGAGAAACTGGACATTTGGTAAATGGGGTCATAAGGTCAACGGAAGTGTCACATTAACACATTTGTGCTTTCCGATCAAGCTCTAGGTTGCCTCAGCTTTTTACAAATGGCCATCTTCAGACTGATGTGCAGCTCCTACGATTATGTCTGTTCACATGGTTCTGTTTCGAAGCTGGGCTGAATCAAGCTTTAATGACAGGGGCACTGTGTGGTGTCAGGAGCACAGTGTTGGGAGTTCTGACACTTAGTCTGCACTAGCGTGGTGCGAGAAGTCAGCCTCCAGACTTCACCTCCTCCTGCATTCGATACGTGAATTAGACTAGAGGACCCTGAAGAGCCTTCCAGTGTTAACATTCTATAAAAGTGGTTTTATTCTCAAAAATTTCTACATGTAAATATTATGCTTTGTTCTAGCTGTTTCCCGGAAACCCAGCAAGCTTATATGGGCTAAATCACCTAACTTAGCAAGCAAAATATTGCAGCTCAATGCCTTCACCTAAAGTGCATACAATACTCTCATTTCTAGCCCATATCCTATGAGTTGGAGCCCGGATATAAGGTCCTCAACAAAGGGTTTTGTCCCTCCTGAGCCCCCAGAAGCCAGAGTCATCCAGAGTAGAGTGGCCCTTGGTCACCCCCTAGGGCAGAGAGATCTACGGCCATGCCCAGGGATGAACCAGGCCACCAAGGAAAACGGAGAGGGGCAGGGAGAGCTACCAAATACAGCTCATTTCCTAAAAGGATAAGTATGCCTCAGTTTACATGGGCTGGGGAGACAGATCTCTATCACTCAAGGTGTTGCAGAGATAAGGAACACACCCCAGGCCCTTCAATACCCCTCCCTCCTGAGGGTCAATGCTGTCAAGCATCTTTTTTCATAGTTAATGTCTTTTGGGGTATATTATTTCTGCATTCAGCTTCTTTCTTTTCTAGTTTGAAGTTATGCTCTCATCTTTACTTCATGGGGTGCCTTTGCTCCCAGGTGCAATTAAAGACGTAGCCAGCTACAGTGGCAATCATATTACAATATATAAATGTATCAAATCAACATGTTGTATACCTTAAATTTACACGTTGTATGTCAAATCTATTTCAATTTTTTTTTTTAAGATGAAGCCAGAGAGGGTAGACAGTTTTTGTATAGTCAGGAAATGTATTTAATTGGTATTACCATGCTTTCTTCTTGTGGAAGAAAAAACAACTAGAAAGAGGAATCTTATTACATCTCTCACAACTGCCACCCCAAATCCTAATACCTTAATATCAATATTATTAGTGTGATAGGAAGAAAACTATATTTGTGGCAGTAAAAATAATTTCTTATTCTCCACTCTGTTCTAAACAAGAGAAGACCCTCTGAGCATCCATGTCACGTGGAATGATGAGTGTGAGTGTGCAAGCTGAGGGAAGGCTTTGGAGAGCAAATTTGTATAGTTTAAGGAAAAGGAAGAAGGAAGAGACAGAGTGGAGGAGGGAGAAAAAGAGAATTCTGGAGAGGACAGACATGCTGGTGTCCATAAAGCTTCAGGGTCTATTCGAGGGCGACGGGAGAACAACAGAGCAGCTATTAGCTGAAAAGAAATATTGCAGGAAGAACAGAGATGCTTAATGGGGATTTTTATTGTTGCACTTTGTGCTGCATGATACAACATTCTCCACCATTTATTTCTCTCCTGAGCCTTCACCAGCTTTTCCCTTGCTGTGGTGGTTAAGAACACAGACCCTGGAGCCAGACACTGCATTTCAACTCCTGGGCCCACACACCCACTGGCTGTGTGGCTCTGGGTGATTTAATCTAACATCTTCACACTCTGGTTTCCTTATCTGTAAAACAAAGATGATAATAGTGAGACCTCCCTGGTGGCGCAGTGGTTGAGAATCCGCCCGCCAATGCTGGGGACACGGGTTCTAACCCTGGTCCAGGAAGATCCCACATGCTCTGGAGCAACTAAGTCCGTGTGCCACAACTACTGAGCCTGCGTGCCACAACTACTGAACCCCGCCCACCTAGAGCCTGTGCTCGCAAAAAGAGAAGCCACTGCAAGGAGAAGCCCGTGCACCGCAGCCAAGAGTGGCCCCCGCTCACTGCAACTAGAGAAAGCCTGTGAGCAGCAATGAAGACCCAACACAGCCATAAATAAATAAATGTATTTTTTAAAAGATAATAATAACACCTACCTCATAAAGTTTTTGTGAGAATTAAATATATTAATACATGTCAAGGGTTTATAATTGGCCTGGCACATACTTTATTTTTTACCTACTAAAACTTTCTGAAATTCAATTTTTTTTGCTTTTAGGAGGATGTGACAAAGAGCTAAATTCTATTTTATGGAAGTTAAGATGAGAAAAAGACTGCTCCTAGGGACCAATCACATCTGATGTTTTCATAATTGTTGTTACTATTGCTATTATAATTATTTTGGCTCTCTCTCCTAATGTGCATCCATGCCCACACATTTTGTTTATTACCTTTGCATGTATAGCCATTCATTATTCCTTCATTCAAGTGATCATTATTCCTTCCTTCATTCAACATTTATTGAGCACTTACTACTTTCTACATGTCAAGTGTTGTTCCAGGTGCTGGAATATAATACAATCAAGATCCCTGCTTCCATGGTGTTTAAATTCTCAAGTAGAAAGTAGACTATTATCATGACAACAAATTAAAGTGAGATAATTTCTAATACTGATATCTGCTGTGAGGACTGTGGAATTGACTTGAGGACTTGAAATTTACTTGGGGAGAGTCACTCCTTCAGAGAGGGTGGTCAAGGAAGACCTTTCTGAGGACATGGCATTTGAGCTGAGAAGTGAATAATACAGAAGAGACAGCCACATAAATGTGCTGGGCTGAATGTATCCAAACAAGGAAGGAAAAAGTCCAGGAATGTCAAGATAGAAATGAGCCTGGTATGTTTAAGCAACTGAAAGAAAACCAGGGGTCTAGAGCCCATTGAGTGAGGACAAGAGTGGAAGAACATGAGGTCAGAGAAGTGGAGAGGTGCCCAGATTTCTTGGAAAAGAAGGGTATGTTTTAACCTAAGTGCAATGGGAAACCACTCCTCGAGAGTTTTAGGCAGAGGAGTTAAAGAATCTAATTTACTATGTGCAAGTAGATATTGATTGAACATCTATTTGCAGGGCACAGTGCAGTAGCCTTGGTGGAGGGTATTAAGACGAATTGGAGAAAGCCAGACTATCCTGGCTGTTACACGGAGAATGGATTGTGGAAGGGCAAGAGAGGAAGCAGGAAGTCCACTTAGGAGAATTCTAGAAGAGAAAAGCAGGTGGCTTAGACTAGGGTGGTAACGGTGGAGCTGAAGGGAAGAGCACAGATTTTGACTATATTTTGGAGCTAGGGCCAAAAGATTCTTCTAATGGATTTTGGTAGGGTGAGTAGAGCAATATATGAGTTAATAAGAATATAGAATTTACAGAATTAGTTCAGAAAAGTCACAAAGTGAATACACAAATAATACCACAAGCAACAACAACAAAACTGAGGGATGGAAGAGAATCTGATCTCCAGAGTTACCACATTAATATTATTTTAAATGTCCAATTTCAACAAAAAATTACAAGACATGCAAGAAAGTATGGCTTACACACAGGAAAAAAAACAGTAGAAATTGTCTCTGCAGAGCCCAAGGTGTTGGACTTAACAAGACCAAGACTTTAAATTGACTATTTTAAGTATGTTCAAATAAACAAAGGAAATTATGTCTAAAGGACTAAATAAATGTGTAATAACAGTGTCTCCCCAAATGGAGAATACCAGTAAAGTGATAGAAATTATAAAAATATACTCTAAGCTCTTCACATTTATAAAAAGTTTAAACAAATATATCAAATATTATCAAGGCTTTGAGAATCACAACCAAATAGGTTTAGTGATGTACTGTTTTACAATTTACTATGAGTTGGAATTGCCCATTGAAGCTGTTTCTCTCTCTTTCTATCTGTATTTGTTATCTGTTATTACGTAACAAATCATCCCATACCTCAGTAGCTAAAAACAACAAATATTTATTATCTCACAGTTTGTGTGGGTCACGATTCCAGGTCAGGCTTAACCAGGAACTTCTAACTCATGGTCTTTCACAGAATTGCAACCAAAGTGTCAGCTGAGACTGAGGTCATCTGAAGGCTCGACTGGAGAAAGAGCCACTTCCAAACCCATTCATGTGAT
Source organism: Lipotes vexillifer (assembly GCF_000442215.2). Classification (NCBI taxonomy): domain Eukaryota; kingdom Metazoa; phylum Chordata; class Mammalia; order Artiodactyla; family Lipotidae; genus Lipotes; species Lipotes vexillifer. Next base: position 2,793,076 of record NW_006774075.1, read on the forward strand.
GGTTGACAGGCCATAGGTCCTTACTGTTGACTAGAGATATTAGCTCCTCACCCCCTAAGACTCTCCATAGGGCTACTCACTACATGGAAACTTACTTCCCCGAGACTGAGGGATCTAAAAGAGAGAGTGAGAGACTACTTACCCAAGAGGAAGCCACAGTCTTTTTATAACCTAATCTTTTCATAATGACATCTAATCATTTTTACCATATTCTATTTGTTAGAAATGAGTTAGTAAGTCCACCCCACACTCAAGGGAAGGGGATTACATGAGGGTACAAATATCAGGAGGTCCCCTACCACTCAGTCCTGGACTCTCCTTGGTAACAAAAAAAAGCAGGAAAAGTAATAACAGTAAAGTCACCACAATTGCTACACAACTTAATAAAGTCACAAGAGGAATAGTTGCTGGTGTCCTCCATACAGGAAGATCACCAATGGAAAAATTAAAGCAATATGAATTCATCCACATTTGTGAAATTTATACCACCTGTGACCAAGTCAACAAGAAATGTGTAAGGTCTTCATTACTCAAGAAGTTTCCAAGTCCACAGCCTCAAGTACAATTATTTGTATTTGCACCGTAAGATCTTTATAATCTCACGCTTTGTTCAGGGCACAAATCTTCCTAAACTTTTCAGCAAACTTTTCCCAAAATGGCATTATTTGTCCACCCCTAATTACAGCCCCCTTCATTTGCATGTGACTTTTCTCCTGACAATATTAATCCCATGAGGAGGCAGTACCAGGAATGCTCCATCTAGCTGAACTCCAACTGTGTTCTTGGCTCATCACACTCTTGCACAAGTAAGAATGTAAACATTCCACAACCTCCTCCTTCTCTAGTCTGCTCTCCCACAGTGTCTTGCTGTTTGGTGCAAGTTCCCCTGACTTCATGAGCTTAACAAATTCTATACCTGTAATCTAAACTTTGTGCACTTTCTTTCTTTAATAAAACATTTCTCTTCTGATTAATAGTTCCCCAAACTGTGCCTGTTGACATCTTCTTCCCTGGAATGGGTACTTCAGAATCATAAATTTCTAACTTAAGTTAAAAGGTAAATATCACAAAGTTCAAATAAAGTCACAAAAGAGCAATGAAGTAATTTCAGGTTAAGCTAGATGATAACCAGAGAATTTTTTTTTTCATTTATGTCCTAAATTCCCACAATATCACTCACCTACTTCACAGTACTACTTGATTGAAAAAGTTGGGCTCTTCCAGAACCTGGATAATTAGAATTAAATTGTAAACTTCTAAACATTTTTTATCTGTGATCTCATTATTTATTTTATACAAAGCATCAATAGTGTACATATGTCAATCCTGAAAAATGGCACAGATGATCTTATTTGCAAAACAGAAATAGAGACACAGACGTAGAGAACAAACGTATGGACATCATTTAACAGCTATTGACTGAACACCTCCCGGGTAGAAGGCAAAAGGCTATAAGCTCTGCAGGATAGAAAGGTGAGTTAGAAAGAGATAACGCCCTTAAGAAGCTTAGGATGTAGATTCAAATCAATAACCGTGATTCAAGGTAGAAATGACAAAAACACCTTCAACCAGGTCCCAGAGCAAACATTACCTCCTCCAAGAGGCCTTCCTGAGCGCTGCCTGTAATGTGGCCCTCATTCACTCCTCAGCGCACTACCTAGTTTTAGTCTCTTACAGCACTTTCGTTATCTGACATTATCATGGTTATTAGCTTAATTTACTAGATTTTGGTCAGTCTCTTCCTTGAACATGGGAGCACCATGAAAACAGAGGCTTCCTCTGCCCTATTCATCACCGGAAAACGATGCTTCATAAATCCCCGTAGAAGAGCAAATGAGAGGTTCAAAAGCAGAAGCTCCAAGAACGCAGAAGTCCTCAAGTCCATTCTCTGCGTCTGCGTCTTTATTCCTGTGCTGCACCTAGGTTCTTCAGAACCATTTTTTTTTTTTTTTAGATTCCGTATATATGTGTTAGCATTGAGGACACGGAGAGGCGGAAGGGTCAGCTGAGACGAAGTAAGACAGTAGCGTGGACATATATTCACTACCAAATGTAAAATCGATAGCTAGTGGGAAGCAGCCGCATAGCACAGGGAGATCAGCTCAGTGCTTCGTGTCCACCTAGAGGGGTGGGAGAGGGAGAGTGGGAGGGAGACGCAAGAGGGAAGAGATATGGGGATATATGTATACGTATAGCTGATTCACTTTGTTATACAGCAGAAACTAACACAACACTGTAAAGCAATTGTACTCCAATAAAGATGTTAAAAAAAAAAAAGAATGCAGAAGTGAGGGATTATTTCTGTGTGTAAAAGTACTTGCTAAAACACTACCAATTTTCCCAATAGGAAAATCCTGGTCTGTGAGTTTTATGTCTCAAGGGGATGTGCCCTCCCAGGACTGAGCTTGGGAAGGAGACATAATTGAGTAAGTCTGGAGGAGAAAGAGGAGTCTATCTTCCAATCAGCCCCCGAAAGTAACGATCCCTGATTCTCACCTTTGGTATGGAATGACTGACTTACGGCATCTTCCTTGAGAACAAAGAAAGAAAATCAATTCTGTCAGATGAAGCAGCCCTTTCACACTACTCTTGGTGGGTTATTTAACACAACCGGATTTCACACGTCAATGCCTTATATGAACAAACATAAAAACGTGTATCAGAGAGCCTTTAGGGGCTTCCCTGGCGGTGCAGTGGTTGAGAATCCGCCTGCCAATGCAGGGGACATGGGTTTGAGCCCTGGTCCGGGAAGATCCCACATGCCGCGGAGCAACTAAGCCCGTGCGTCACAACTACGGAGCCTACACTCTAGAGCCCATGAGCCACAACTCCTGAGCCCGCGTGTCACAACTACTGAAGCCTGTGTGCCTAGAGCCCGTGGTCCACAACAAGAGAAGCCACTGCAGGGCTTCCCTGGTGGCGCAGTGGTTGAGAGTCCGCCTGCTGATGCAGGGGACGTGGGCTCGTGCCCTGGTCTGGGAAGATCCCACATGCCGCGGAGTGGCTGGGCCCGTGGGCCATGGCCGCTGAGCCTGCGCGTCCGGAGCCTGTGCTCCGCAACGGGAGAGGCCACAGTGGTGAGAGGCCCACGTACCGCAAAAGGAAAAAAAAAAAAAAGAGAGAAGCCACTGCAATGAGAAGCCCGCGCACAGCAACGAAGAGTAGCCCCCGCTCGCCACAACTAGAGAAAGCCGGCATGCAGCAACGAAGACCCAACGCAGCCAAAAATAAATTAATTAATTAATTTTTTTAAAAAAGAGAGAGGCTTTAACCTTTAGAATATACTTTAAAACCAATATATGAAGTACCAATAGGATAACTACCATTCGAAACAGGAAAAAAAAAAAAAAAAAGAAAGAAAGAAATCCTGCAAATGCTCTAAGGTAATTTTTTAATATGATGAGACAAAGTTTAAATAACCCAGGAAATATCCATGTTTTGTCTGAAAAGACTATACTTAAATGTCTAATAAAAAGAATATGACCTATAATTCCCACCATTTCTTCTCTCACTTACAGTCCTTGCAAGATCAATAATAAAATGCAAGTTTTTACAACCTCATTATAGTTAAACTGCATTTGCTAACAATTGCCTCCTTCTTCATTAATATAACATTTCAAAAAAAGAAAAAACATTTCATTCAATAACTACTGCAAGTGTCAAGTCAATTTACCCAGGGCTCCTCGATTTCCATACTGCTATGTGCTCACCACACGGGACTCAGCTATTCACGTTTGTAATCTCAACAGGACTTCTCTCCACTGAATGACAGTGAAAGGATGCTCTTCCTTTCACTCTCCTCTGGGGGAGGCGGGGGAAATAAAGAAATTGTCCTCTTTTGTGTCTCAGCATGGGACATGATTTTGCGGTAGTCTAAAAATAAATCCATTCTTGATGCTTGACATAAACCAGGGACTCAACGAATAGTCTTCAGTTGTTGAAATTCCTCTGGAGTAGGGGTGAGTGATGACATTAACAGCCTCTCCAGAAAAAGAATTCACATTTATAAAATCCCTCCTCTATGCTAAGTACTCTACATACACTGTCTTGTTTAATCTAGTGCGGAAAACATCTAACAACTATGTGTTATTTACCACCATGTGTCTTAGACTGCTTCACTTTGGGGGAGTGAAGAAGTGAGAACCTACCCTCAAAGGTCACATGTTCAGTTTTCATAACAACCTTTTCGGTGGGTGACTACTATTCCCCTACTATTTTATATACAGTGTAGTTTCCAACTTGGACTTAAGCTATGTCCATCTTGCTATGCCCAGTAGATTAAGCCATCAGATGTCTATCTGCATGAAGGAGTGAAGAACTTTGAGAGAGAACTCATACCAAGGGAAGGTGAACCCAACGAGCTTAACCTAGTTACAAATACCCTATCGAAAGGGCCAAGAGAATGTGGTATTTGCCACTGATATCCTTGAACCAACTCAGAAAGATTCGTGTCTGGGCCCTAAGAAGATAAAAGGGTATAAATACAAAACACGAAAAAAAACATAGTCATTTCTCTAAAAACTGTGTATGCCCATGGGCCATAAGCCGCAGGTTTTAGTGCCACCCCTCCCCCTCCTTGGCCCAGACTAGAGGGTCCTCTGCTCAACACCTATTTTCCTTCTTTATTCTTTCCTAACATAATCTGCAAATTTGTCCAGTAATCCACTCTTTCTCCTTGAAGAGGAAGCTTACCCTGGGGAAACTCGCCCCACCCCCAGTCTGAAGGTGGCTTTGACTGGTGTAGATGTGATCCCTTCCCCCTTGCCATTGATTGGCTCAAAAGTGAGCAGGGACTCAATTCAGCTTTGCTAGGGTCTTGTGGGAAAATTCTCTCACACTCCTTTAGGGGAATGTCCAGAAGCAACCTCCTTTCTCTAGACATTGTTGTGGTGGGCATGTTCTGGAACTGTTTCAGTTGTTTTGTTACCAGATTCAAATGAAGCCAAAACACTGAGTGGAACAAAGCCAACAGAATCATAAGAAAACAAAGTTGAAGCCCCTGGAGTTCATCAACCTGAAGGTGTTTGGGCAGAAAGTTTCCTCCTGTATTTATTCTCCCCATCTTCCACGTTTTAGAGCCCCTGTTAAAGCTGGACACATGGCCATCCAGAATAAAGATGTCATTTCCCTGCAGTTTTGGTGTCTCCATGTGACTAAGCTCTGGCTGATGGAATACAAGCAAAAATGTCATGTAACAGCTTCTAGGTACCTTCCTTACAAGACAGCTGGTTCATGGACATCTTCATCCTTTTCTACTCCCTGCTGCTGGAGCATGAATACAATGAGTGGAGCTCTAGTCACCATCTTGGACTATGCCAACAGTGCTGACCCTTTTAGGAAATGACAGAGTAGTGAGCTGGAAGGAGCTTGGAAGAAGATGAAAGTTTCTGCAGATTTTGTTAGCACAGTTATGCTAGAAGCTGTGGCCTTCCTATCTCTGACTTTGTCTCTGTGTAGGAGAAACAAAGCTTGTTTAAGCCACTGTTAGTTTGGTTTTCTGTTCCTCACAGCCTAAACTAATCTTCACTGGTACATATGCCTTCTAACCTTCGGACTTCTACTTTATTGTCTAACAGACAATGAATTCCACTTGTTTGATCCAGATTGGGTTGAGTTTTCTATTAACCTGCAACCTAAAACATCCTAAGTAATACATGAAGTAAGGCAGCCTCAACCCCACTTGTCTATGAACCACCTTATAGCTTTGACAACTCATAGAGTGTACTGTTGGCTACACCAGGGTAAATCTGGCATTAGAGAGGTGGTGCCCATCAGGAGACATTACTGCTCAACAGTGGCCAGAAGACATGACAATGCCCATCAGAAGGGGAAAAACTAAAGAGAAAGATGCACTTCACATGGCAGTCAACATGACAGCTAAGTGGATTTGACTGGGAGTTAATGCAAGACACCCTGCGACTCTCAGAAATATTTGAGTATTCTATTAACTAGACAGAATAAGAATTAGTTCAATATGCTTTATCACCTTTAAATTGAGCTCTTTTTAGCCAACAGGTTGATGAGAACAGAAAAATTTGAACTCCATACAGATGAGAAAATAAGCTCAGAAAAGTTTAATAACTTGCCCAAGTTCGAGTAACTAGCCCCACAATTTGAATCAACACCAAATTCTTATGAAGGGCTATTTTAATGTCATGTTTTTCCCCTAATATTAACTATTGCTTTTCTCTAAACACATGCATCCTTGTTGCTTGCCAAGGATTGTCTAACATTGGCTTAGAAACTAAACCATATTTACAGTAACACCCACTGACCCAAGACAACTGAAGATAACCTAACAGGAATGTTGGTACTTGGAAGTTCCCTTCTAAGTGTAAGCTCTCTGATTCCATGACCCAATCACTGTAAATGTTAAATTATGTTTTTGAGACTCAATCTATATAATTTTTAATAATGCACATATTCCTTCATAAACTTAAATAAGAAAAAATAAGATTTAGTTTGGAATTGGAATAATCCAAATAATTTTCACTTTCGGATTGTTCAGCTGTTAAAAAATCTTCTTTCCAGTGTCAACCAGTTGGCCTCAGCTTTGGAACACCTGTAAATTAGTAAACCTGGCAGAGAGAAAAGACATTTTTCCAAGGATTGGCCAGAAAATGTGTGATTTTTTTTCTTGCAGGCTGTTGGCTTAGCAGTTGCAAAGGGTGAATCTCAAGAGATTCAGAAGCTTAATTTGAATAAACAAGTAAAAGATTGGATGCTTATCAAAACTCTGGCAAAACTAGGCCAGAAAGGGACCTGACTTTCTAGTGAGGTTTCCAGTATTTCCTGTTTCCAGTAGGACTGGACTATCTTAAGAAGAGTCTACTAATGACTGGAACCAGCTGGACATAACTGGAGAACACTCAAAGATTGAAAAAACAAGAGAAAAGATAGTGTGTGCTGTTTCAAGATGCAAAAGAGATGGAGATAATTAAAACATGGTGCTGAAAATAAGTATCAACTGCCTCACTTGTTGCTTCTTTTATTTCCCTTGGGAAAAAAATCTGAAGCATTTTGTCCTTTCTGCTTTTGGTACTGTTCCTGGAAAGAGATCTACCTGGTGGACCTCATGCCATCTGTAGTGCGGACAGCAAACAAACGTATGCAATGACTTAGTGCCGTGGAGGGAAGGGGGCTATTTATCTACCCTTAGCCATGACTAAATTACTGTGCGTCAACAAGCTGGAAGAGGCTACAATGCAATCTATGATAAATAATAGTCTGATAATGAGTCATCCTTCCCTGAGCCAAATAGGACGATCCTCAGTAATTCCAAAGAGGTGGGCAATAAATCTATTTGGAGAAAGATTCTGAAGAGCCACTGAAAAGTGAGGTTAACCCTCTGTGGTAAACACAGTTCTTCAAAGCACAGCATCCTTTCCAGCTTCCTTCTGGTGTGCCAGCTGGTACAGAAGAGCTGTACATAAAGCTAGACAGTGTTTCCCAGGCTTCTTTGCAGCTAGAGTTCTAAATGTCATTTGGATTCCACTCATTGGAATCACTAGTGTAAGATTTGAGGCAGATAGTGGGATGGAGGCTACACTTCTGTTTCTGGTACTTCTACAGGCAAACACCATCATAACAGAATTAGTGCAGTCCCAGTAAACTGGTGTTAGCTTCGTGTGAGTCTAGTGGCAGGTTGTAAGCCATCCATTTTGCAAGCATGGATTCTAAAGCTGGCAAGTAGCAGGAGCTCACTGATTACGGCACATCCTTGATGGTGTTGGTATCCTGACTGTGTGCCCTAATTGCACTGGAATCCTGACGGTGGTCATGGTGGGTGGTTCTGGAACCAGAAGCTATAACAGCAGCTTCCAAATTTGGTGAGTAGATTCCTGATTATGGAAGATTTAGTAGCTAACTTGGTGTCCCTTTTCTGTAGTATGACTTTGAAAGTCATTCCTATAAACTCAGTCTTCCCATAATCCTATATACCATCGAATACTCCTTAATAAACCCCTTTCTGTTTTAAACTGACTAGAGTGTGTTTAAAACCACTGCACCCTAACCAGTGCACCTTGTCCAGAAGGTGCATGTACAGAAATCCCAACTTCTTCCCAGTTTTTGCACATGGACCTGGGATAAACTGAACAAGAAGTGAGGGTGGAGTAGAAAACAGAAGGGGTGTTTCCAGGAGCTGACTGAGCTAGGGAGAGTGTTACCCAGGAGACCACTTCTCAGTTGATGAGTTGTGAAGGAGAAAGAAACTCAGAAGCCAGGAAATGGAGCCAAGGCCAGAAAGTCTATGTTAAGTGGGAGTGGCTGAGATGAAGACAGAGACCAGGGGTGAATTGAAAGGTCTGTAGCAAAGTTAGCAGTGTGGAGCAAGGGGAGAGATGCAACTCGGGGTGACCTCAAGTTCTTCCTGTTGTTGTAATCAATTGGTCCTTAAGAATTAGGTAGAAATGGGCTCAAACGCCAATCCTACACATCTTAGTAAATCAGGCATTCCTCCCAGAACACCAAAGTGCCTAGGAAAGGAGAAGTGACTCCTGTTGCTTCTAACCCTCTCAGGTCCTCACTTCCATTGTTTTCTCCATCTCTGCTTCCACTCTCCAGAAGAGCTGCTCCATTCCCCAAGGTCACCACTTTAAACCCTTCATCTCCCAAAGTGCCACCAGTAGCAGACTTCACTCAAGGGTTGGGGTATTACATCACAGCTTGTTACAGAAAACGACAAAGCTGAATGGGAGTCGCTTTCTTAAAAGTCCTTTGGCCAATTTGGCCCTCAAAAATTCTCTTTGGTTCTTGCTTTTATTTGAGTTCCTGTCTCATCTCATTGTCTTGTGGTCAAGACCCTCCTCTTCCCTGCAGCAAATTCTTATTTATTTCTTCTGCTGAGCTGTTTAAATTTTTGTCCCCTTCCTCAACCAGCCTGGTCTGCCTAGACAGTCCTTTCTCCAGGCAAAATGGCCCATTAAGACAGTGTGTCTCCTAAGAAGTCCTCCACCACTAACTCTTAAATCAGGGTAGAGGATGGATTTGAAGACATAGTAGAGAGGGTTTATGTGGATCAAAGTCCCAAAGGAGAGATGAGAGATAGCATTCAGGCTCAGATGGAAGGGGTGATTCACCTTGCACCCCTCCCTCTGAGATGGAGGAAGACAGGAGCAACGGAGGGGCCAGAAGAATGAAGACTATTCCTGCTCTTACTCCTGTAAGGCTGGGAAGCCAGTGGACAGGGTCTTTTTCCTTTTGACTCAGCCTTGGTGCGTCCCATGGTGGTAGAACATGGCGGTAAAGAGTGCCTTGTAGCGCTAGCCTGCCTGAATATAAATATCTGCCCCAGTACTCACCAGCTATGTGGCTTTCAGGCAAGTTTGCCTGATGCTCTGCATTTGTGAAATGAGGATAACAAAAGCACCCATCTTGCAGAGCGGAGAGGATGAAATGAGAAAAGGTATGAAGTGCATAGAACAGTGACTGGAATACCTTCAGTGTTCAATAAAAGCCAGCTGTTATTATGCTAAAAGAAGTACCCTCTTACAGGAACCAGAGTGTCACGGACACATCTAAGACCCAGCACATTCAGTTGGGCAGTGCAGCAAGATTAAGTAATAGAACTCCCACTCGACTGTTTAAAGCTTGTGACCCTGCACGAGCTGCTCAACCTGTCAAAGGCTCAGTTTTCTCCTCCATAAAGTAGGGGGTGACAATAGTTACCTCATGGGGCTCTCTAAGGATAAAGGACAATGACGTTTATAAAGAGGGTAGCACAATTGCACTATTAAGTCCCTTCTTGTCCAGCAAGTCGTCTCCACTGCCAAGCTGATCTCTCATTCTTGATCTGCCCCAACCAACCTTTGAAGATTAAAAACACCAGCAACAATAAGCCGTAAATGTCTCTCTTGCCTTCCTCTATTTTTCTACATTTCCTCCTGTATTCTCAGTAGACTTTATGAACCAAAGAAAGTGGAGTAAAATAAAATTGAAGCAACAATAAATATACCGTCATAATAATGATGCTCATCACCAGCATGAAGCTGACTTGCCAGAGGGCAGACAGAACCCATTTTATTCTTTCTCTCATCACCCGTTCAACGTGCTCTTTAGCTCTCTTCTTCCCTACTCTGGGGTGAAATCTCCGATTTGGTCCCATAGCTTTACTCCATTATTCTTAGATACTAAAAAGTCCTTAGGTCATTTTCAACCATTAGAGAGACCAATCCAATGCAATAGTCAAATAATCAAAACTATATGCTTTCACAAAGTGAATGGCCCTTGAGGACATGATGCCAAGTGAAATAAGTCAGACAGAAAAAAGACAAGTATTGTATGATCTCACTTATACGTGGAAGCTAAAAAAGCTAAACTCAGAGATATAGAGTGGTGGTTACCAGGGGTTGGAGGGGTAGAGGACATGGGGAGATGCTGGTCAAAGGGTGCAAACTTCCAATTACGAGATTAACAAGTTTGGGGATCTAATGTACAGCATGATATTATATCTAATAACACTGTATCATATATTTGAAAGTTGCTAAGAGAGTAGATCTTAAAATGTTCTCACCGCAAAACAGAAATTGGTAACCATGTGATGGAATGGAAGTGGTAGCTAATACTATGGTGATAATAGCTTCGCAATTGATAAATGTATCAAATCAACACTTTGTACACCTTAAACGTATGCAATACGTATGCAATGTGTCAATTACATCTTAACAAACCTGGGGGTAGGGGGAAACTACAAGTTTTCACTTGGTTATAACTTTGCCCATCCCCCCTCACAGGCTTGCAGCAGGCAAGAGATTGCTCTCGATTTCTCAATACGGCTTACTCCACCTCTTCCCAACTCACTAGTTGCTGATTATGAACCTTTGGGGTCCAGTACAGGGCGACAGGAGGAAGAGGTGGTGGAAGAAAAGACTTACTTGAGTGGAACAGTTGAAAAAGGACACTGGTGCCCTGTGGCCCGGCAGATGTCCACAGCTAACTGATGATCTCCTGGAACTGTTGCTGTCTCTTTGGAACACTTCTTGCTAGGCACCTCCAAATCCAGCTCTTTCATTATAGGCAATGCCTGACCTCCAGTTGGCTACTTAGAACTCTCCCCACAATGTTGATTTCCAGGAGCCAACCCTACCATCAAGGTAAGTGGACAACTGTCATTTACACACCCACTCACATTTTTATTTTTACGTTTCCCCACAGTACGAATCCCAGCTTCCCAGGCAAGAAGCCACAGCACAACAATGCCCAGTCCCCTTGGTGCTGGGGCATGGACACGCGACAAAGATTCTGCTGATCAGAGGCACCACGTGAGGCTTTCATTCTGGAGTTAGTCATGGGAGGGAGCAGGCAGGTGGGCATGGCTTCCCTGGCACTGACGTGGGTGACGACAGGGGCAGCTCGGTCCTGGAGTCAGCGGAAGCCCAGCAGCAGCTCTCTTCCTGGGGTGAGGTTCTGAGACTTCTTCCCAGGAGGCCAGACTTAAAGCTTGTCCCAAATAGCCTGCCAGGTGCTAATGTTCCCTCCTAAATCCCTCCCTACTTACACTGACCGGAGGGGCTTCTGTCATCTGTAACTAAGAACTCCCACAAGATAAGAGCCTCTAAAATTCATTGGTCGGGCTTCCCTGGTGGCCCAGTGGTTAAGGATCCACCTGCCAATTCAGGGGACATGAGTCCAAGCCCTGGTCCGGGAAGATCCCACATGCTGCAGAGCAACTAAGCCCGTGCACCACACTACTGAGCCTGTGCTCTAGAGCCCGCGAGCCACAACTACTGAAGCCCATGAGCCTAGAGCCCGTGCTCCACAACAAGAGAAGCCACCACAATGAGAGGCCCAAACACCACAATGAAGAGTAGCCCCCGCTCAACGCAACTAGAGAAAGCCTGTGTGCAGCAGCAAAGACCCAACACAACCATTAATTAAAATTAATTAATTAATTAATTAAAGGTCATTGGTCCAGCTCTCTGTGGAGATGACCCCAGACCAGCTTCCTTCCAAATTCCTTCCAGGGGCCATATCCCAAGGATTCACGATCACTAACGGTGCAGCTTGCTCAGGTACCACCGCCCGTCCTCCACTTTGCTGCCAGAGAGAAGGCCCACCCTGTGGCCCTCAGACTCTTCTTGTGGGAGTCAGACACCAGTCCCTGTACCCTTTAGCTCCAGGAGACTCTTACTATCTCTGCAAGCAGCTTTCCAAAACCTCCTCCCTTGGCTTAAGGTGAAGGGAAGGCACTCCTTTCCTCACATAGAGTCGGGCACTGACATGCCCAGAATCCCACGATGCACCCCATGGGATTCTTTTCCTCCACTGGCCTCCTCACGTCTTCCTTCTCTTCTTCTATAACACAGGCAAGGCTCTTGGGCTACAGCTGACGGAACAAGCTTTGTCATTTCTTAGCATGCTGCACACAGGGGTCTAGCCCCTTGCTACAGATGAGGCAGTACTGGGCAACTCTTATACTGTTCTCAGCTTTCGAGGCTTCTGAAAAACCCTAAGATAGAGAGAGTCCCTTTTGAACATCCTGTTAAAAAGAAGCAAGCACCATGAATTGAATTTTTCAAAATAAAACCATCCCCAAATTAACATTTAGTTCCAAGAGTCCAAACTTTCATCAGGTTCTCATTCAATAATATTAACCAAGCCAACATTTCCTGTTTGTGCTATCAGCACTGAAAAACACACGGCCACTCATGTTGACAGCCTCTAACAGACTGACTCACATGGAAGCATCAACAGGCCGCGCTGAGCTGACAGGTTGTCAGACCGATAAATAGACAAGGATGATGTCAGGAAACTGTTGCAATTGCTGCCTGTGGCTGGTGCTCATTATATGGAATGTCAGGTATGCTGTGAAAGGCTAGAGAAAGAAAACCTTTCCTGTTCTTAATCTGCGTGTAAGTCAAGTCTCTCAGGGAGCATTGGCCTGGGGAGACTAGGTTTACACACTATTTCTGTCATTTTTTTCCCAGCCTGCTATTGCAGGACCCTTAGCCTTCTCCATCTTCAAGGTCCTCCCAACTGTTTCTGGGGTCCCTTGGAGGCATCAGGTGTGTACTCATTGGACCATCCTCTCAGCTATCCTGGGCATACACCAACTTTTTCCTCTGTAGCCCTTGATTCCTAGAAAGAACTAGAGCAGAAGATTCTCATGCCCATAAAGGTGCATTGAACAAACTGCAGAGGTATGATCAATCCACACAGGGTTCCATAAAGCCACTGTATGCCTGACATTCTGCTATTGCCAATGCCACCCTTTCCCCGGGGCCACTGCCACTGAAGTCACAGGCTGCCAAACCTGCCCAAAACAACCCAAAATGGCACCAAGGCACTTCATCTTCTCCATCACTAGGGAGACACTTCTGTCCCTCCTGGGGTGGCACTCTGCAGTCTAGGTCCCAGTGCTGATGTGACCTGGGCTTCCAAGTCTCATATAGGTTCTAGATAAACCGCTCCTGAATAGACTTGCCGTGTCCTGTGGCTGAACCAGAGGGAAATCTGAGAGGCAGGCTGCTAGATTCTGACTCCAAGACACCTGCTGTGGACCACTTGTGGGGCCTGTGTTCTCTTCTCTGACGATGAGTTCTGTCACAGGACATGCCAGGAGAACGCACTACAAAGATACATTTGTATAAGCCCAGGCCTGGGTACACCCTATGCTGAAAATACTTTTGTTTCTAAGAACGGTCTCCCAAGGATTGAACACCACAACCATTTTTCAGAGGAAAAGTCATGTATTCTCAGAGGAAAAATCAAATAGTCAAAATTAACTAGTGAATTTGCAACACCCACTTAATATCACTTGAGGCAGAAAAGTTGATTTCTTGAAGTGGAAGACTGTTAACGTTGCTCTACAGAACGAAGTGGGCTTCCAAAATGGAGAGAGCCAGCAGTGAAATTCAGCCCTTGGCACTCCTGCCCCATCCTCTCAAACATCTTCAGTGATCACAAAACAGAGGATGCAGATCCCCAGAGCCCCACCATCCTGCTCTGGTTTTTCTGGCCCCAGATATCTTACTTTACCTCCCCTTGGGTCCCCCCAAATTCTGACCATCTTCCCAATATGATCTGAACTCTCACTATACCTAAAAAGACCAGGCCTTGCTACATTCTATATTGTGTAATATACATATACATAATATGAAATATTACAACCTGTGTTGGCCAAGTTGGAAAAGATAACTTAATTCAGCATTGCACACACACACTGACCACTTGCCAGATGACAAGTATTAAATAGTGGAGACGAATCAGACCGACTTCAGAGTTTACCATCTATTCCAAAAGGGCACAGATTTTGGGAAAAAAAGCTGGGCTCCTCTAATTAATTAATATTGTAACCCTTAGACAAAAGAATTAACTTTCCTGTATACACTTATTCATCCTTAAAAATGGAGATAAGAAGAGTATCTAATGCTTGGTATTGCTATGAGGAAGTAACGAGTCAATATACACTTAACACCCAGAAAAGCACCCAGCATTATTAGCATTTATAACATTATTAGGGAAAATAGGCATAGACATAACTGCCTATGATATAATAGAATAAATTATTTAGTAGTGTAGTAAAAGTACAAACAACAACTATACACAATTCTATATTGTTATTTGAGGCAAAGATGTGTCCACAGCTAAGATTTAAATGTACATTCATATGTAAATATATGTGTACAGATATATTTACTGATACCCTACAATGTGCCAGACACTGTGCTGGACTGGGAAGACAGAGTGATAAGCAGGGCTCATAAGGACTCAGCCGCCCTTAAAACACTGACTGCTGGGCTTCCCTGGTGGCACAGTGGTTGGGAGTCCGCCTGCTGATGTAGGGCACACAGGTTCGTGCCCCGGTCCGGGAAGATCCCACATGCCGCGGAGCGGCTGGGCCCGTGAGCCATGGCCGCTGAGCCTGCGCGTCCGGAGCCTGTGCTCCGCAACGGGAGAGGCCACAACAGTGAGAGGCCCGCGTACCGCAAAAAAAACAAAACAAAACACTGAAACACTGTTTTAGTGGCGAGACAGTTCTGGAGAATTAGAGACACGGGTCTACGAGATGTTTATTTGTGTGAAGAATTGAGGAAATGCTCATGAAAAAAGTTTATCCTTCAACATTAATCATGGCGGGGCATGGGTTACTGGTCAATCCACGGTTTGGTTACTCCCCAGCCAGCTGTGGCCAAGTGGGTGGGATCAATGGTGCAAAACAAGGCTGCCACCTTCTCCCTGGGGCTGTAGCCAAGGTTCTCCTCTAGAAGAGTGGCTGGAGTGGGCCCACGTGTACATTGTTTAACATCAGCAGGCAGGTGTGGAAGATCAGTCAGGGTTGTAGAGAAATGTGGCCAAGGTACAGGGAACAGAGTGGTCATTCATGCCAGTCCAAATACAGGAGAAGAGATGGGGTCCTTCGGTTCGATTGGTCTACTTTTGTAACAGTGAGTTTCTGACCTCTTTATGTCCTCTAATTTCCACGGCTGCTTAGGTTGACTCATATATTTTTATCGTAAGGAAGGGTCAAAATAAGCTCATAACCTTATTCATCTTGCACAGTTTCCTTTTGAACTCCCAACTCCCAAGACAGAGGTACTCCTTTATCTGACTTTTGTCCACAGCACTCCCCATCACCCACTCTTGAAAACTTGACACTCCCTTTGACACCACTCTTTTTCTTGCCCCTTTCATTAAGTCAATTGCCAATGACTTTGGGAGGCAGTCCAGAGTAGTCAAAACAGCAAGACTTTTGGAGTCTTCCAGACTTGAGTACAGATCCTAGCTCTATCATGCACCAACATGAGCTCTTTAACAAGTTACTGCATTGATCTGAGTCTCCGTTTCATGATCTGTAAAATCAGACTAATAACACCTACCTGATACCATGGTTACATTAAATAAAATATTGTAAGGAAAGCTCCTCACATGGGCTGCAAATAGTGAATTCTCAGTAACCGTAAGTTCATATTTGCTACCTCTGACAGGTATTTCACATTTATTGTCTTATCTTGTTTTCTCTGACACACTCTAGCGTGACAATAACTTTCTTGTTTTCCATTGTTTCCCTCCCCAACCCATTATATACATACCCAGTCAGAAGACTCTTCCTAAAAACAACTCCAATCCCTTCATTGCCCAGACTGGAAATCTTTAATGACTCCTCCAATGTCAACCCAATAAAGTTTAGACTCTCTAGCTTGGCATTTAAATTTTTCAGATTTAGCTCCCTTTGCTCCCTCCCAAGAAAGCCTCTGACCTACTCAGACTGGATGAGTCACCATTCCCCCCTAATTTTCCATGCCCGTCCTTTCTTAACACTGTTCTCCCTGCCTAGAATGCACTGTCCTTTTCATTCCTTTCTATCAAAATTCTATCCATCCTTCAGTGCTCCATTTTACTTTGCCTCACCCATGAAGCCTTTCTGAATCACCAGTTTTGTTTTGTTTTGCTTTGTTTTCGGTAGGCGGGCCTCTCACTGCTGTGGCCTCTCCTGTTGCGGAGCACAGGCTCCGGATGCACAGGCTCAGCGGCCACGGCTCACGGGCCCAGCCGCTTCACGGCAATGTGGGATCTTCCCGGACCGGGGCACGAACCCGTGTCCCCTGCATTGGCAGGCGGACTCTCAACCACTGCGCCACCAGGGAAGCCCTGAATCACCAGTTTCTAATCAGTTTTCTGTCTGAACTTCCACAGAACATTTAAGCACCTTGCATAATATAGGTCATCTTCTATTTTACAGTGGTACTATCAGGGTACCAGCCTCAACTGTTTGTGGTACAAAGCAGAGATTAAATAAATATATCCAAGTATTAGACATGGTATGAACCCTTAAAATGCCTGAAAGTTACAGAGACCCCTTTCTTCATAACTTTTATATAAAACACCATGTTTTGGATACTAAGACATAACCACCCTGGCTACAAATGACTGAATATAGGGCTTTGTGCCTGAGCCAAAGGAATCTGTTTTATAGGCAGGTTCTCCTTCTAGGAAAGTTTGAATTTGAGCCACGTAGAAAGAGAATAGTTGGAAGAACCAGGCTTTGAGAGAACCCAAGAAGCCACGAGTGATTCCAATAAGCAGGCATCATGGAGCAGAAGCCGAGAGTGAACAAGAAGCATGAAGTCGAGCAGAAAGGAAAGGAAGCAAGAAGTCAGCAGGAGGAATAGATGCAGACTCAGCCCAGTAGAAGTAACAAAAGGAAAACTGAGTCACAGGAGAGATGAACCACTAGGTTGCTGCTGGGACCTGGAATGGTTTGGTGTCCTAAGCAACCTTCCAGATCTCCACTGGGTGGGCTCTTCAGCTGATGCTGACTTTCTGTGCTTTCTTACTAGCTCAACACCCATACAGAAAACCCCCATCACCTTGGGCAACTGAGTAAATATTTGTTCTTAACAGTTTAGAAGAACCTCCCATAGTACACCAGACATGAAATAGCTCTCGGTGCCTCTGTTTCCTTTTCGGAGACAGATTTAGTTCTCTCCGTCTTGCCACATAACACATTAGTGAAATGCATAAATGCTTCTGGCTTTTCAGACTGTTTGGACAGTAAATGTCTTAAGTTTCTTAGACCTGATTGCTTTCATCCTGGCCTTGGCATCTTATTGCTTGATACCATCTTGTTTGAACATTCTGGCTCAGCCCTTTCTCTCCTAATGGCCATATGTGAGCTTCTTAACCCAATAGGTTACTCAAGACCATCATCTTTACTTTATAGATGAGGTGGCTGGGGCACAGATGACTGAAGTCTGGCAAGGGTACTGTGGTTTAGAAGCAAGAAATAATTTATAATTCCTGAGATGACTTAGCTATTGTTCTCCCCTAGTCCCTATGTGATTAGGCTGAAATGAATGAACATGAATTAAAAAAAAAAAATGAAAAGAGAAGAAAAAAATAATCTAACATCTTCAAAAGTGGATAGTGACTGAAGCAGCAATTTAACAAAATGATTGACTTCCTCCTGGGAGCCTTTCAAAACCTCCAGGAAAATGATAGATTTCAATACTTACCTGAAACATCAAGCTCTGTGGGCACAAGCAAAGATTTGATCTGATAATGCATGGATCTGAAGCCAGTTGGCCGCCCTGCTTTTTTCACCTCTGAATTTTACTTCATCAACCAATTTTCTCTTGCCAAATGCTTCTCTGTGTACCGTCAATAATGTAAGCGCCAAATTGGCAGAGACTGATTTGTGCCCAAATAACTGAAAGCCCAGAAGAGAACCAACTGTCAGGAAAGAGAATCCTCAAAACAAGCATAAGAGGTCAATCCTATCATCCTGATTTTAGAGAAGAGTAAACTGAGTCTCAAAGACACTAAATAAGTTGTCACGACCACCCAAGAAATAGAAGATCAGAGCTTCACATCCACATTATCTAACTCCTTATACCAAGGGTCCCCAAACCCCAGGCCTCGGACCAGTGCCGGTCGTCGGCCTGTTAGGAGAAGCGGGCCACACAGAGGGAGGTGAGTGGCAGGCAAGAGCGAAGCTTTACCTGCCGCTCCCCATTGCTCACATGACCACTTGAACCATCCCCACCCTGCCCCCGTCCGTGGAACAACTGCCTTCCACGAAACCAGTCCCTGGTGCCAAAAAGGTTGGGGACCACTGCCTTATACCACCCTTTGTCTACCACTGCAAGATTCTGCCTTTTACTTCCTGCTATTTGGAGAAATTTGGGTGTTGCCTACATTTCAGTTTTCAACCAGACATTTAAACTCTGAATATATAGCCTTGGCTAAAATTAATTAAAATAAAATAAAAGAATTATTCAGAGTTCACATAGGCATTGTGATGTGCTGAGCTTGGTACAGTAATTTTTAAAATAATCAATTAGCCTCCAAATCAGACAATAGAGCTGCACATTACCCTTCAAATAAATGTAACATCACACACCCAGAAGCAATCAAGACTGCATACTGAGATACTTAAGTTGCCTGGAATGAGCAGCAATTGTTTTTTTTTTTTTGTTATCTCCCAGGCTCCCTTTTTTGTCTTCTAGGTAATAAAACCAGTCTTTCTTGACAGAAATCCATTCTGTTGTTGACCTTAAGCCTTCTCATCTGGCTAATCAAATCACTCCCTTCCTCTAGACACAATGACTTCAGGCATAAACTTTGACTCAAGCAAAGCCAGTCAGAACTGTCTCTGAAATTTGTTATGTGGATATATTTATGGACTATTAGCCAGAAGGATGCAAGCTCCAGCCTTCCAGCAGCCATATTTTCAGAGCACAATGGCCCATTTAAACAGATTATTATAGATAAGCAGGGCCAAGAGATGGAGAGAAAGAGAGAGCCAATAAATTACCCTCATTAAGTCAAATTTTGGCTACAAGCAATCAAAATGATCCTTCCAGATACAATACCAGATCCAGGATTTTTGTAAGAGCTGGCAAGTGGCTCAACTGTTTCTGACAGGGAAGAGAGTGACAATAAAAATGTGGGTTTTGCAGGTTCATATAGGGTGATGTCTAGAGTAACTTCATTCATTTCATGCAGAGCTTTTTTTTTTTTTTTTTTGAGAAGGATTTAGTAATGAAATGAGAGAAACATAAGACAGTAAAATATCCTGAGGTAGCCATCATTAATATTTTGGTATACATTTGAATTAATAGGATAGAGCAGGGGCCATCAAGCTTTTGCTGTAAAGGTCCAGACAGCGAATATTTTAAGCTTTGTGAGCCATATGGTCCCTATTGCGCCCTGCCATTGTAGCCATAGACAACACCAAAATGAATGGGGATGGCTTTGTCCCAATAAAACTTTATTTATAAAAACAGGTGATGGGCCAGATTTGACCTGCAAGCCATAGTTTCCTGACCCCTGAGATATAGGATCAGCTGCTCTAGCAAAATTCCAAAATGATAGTAATAAAAATAAACTACAAATTCATTCTTCTCTCAGGAACAGTTTGGACATAAAGAGTTCAGGGGCACGATGGCAACTGCAATGTGTCAGAGACCCAGACTCTTTCTGTCTTGTTGCTCTGCCACCACTAGGATGTTGCCCTCATATACATTGTCTGAGATGACCTACTATCATGTCCATGATCCAGCCAGTAGGGAAGGGAGAAGGGAAGAAAGGAAAAGGGAAAAGGAAAAGCACATTCTTTCCCTTTAAAGGTGCCTGGCAGAAATTGCATATATAACTCCCACCATATCCCATTGGCCAGAACTTAGTCATATGACCACATCTAACTGCAAAGGAGGCTGGGAAATGTAGGCTATATTCTGGGCTGCATGTAGGTAGCTAAACACTAGGGTTTGTTTGTTTGTCTGTTTTTCCTATAGAAAAGAAAGAGAACAGATATTAGGAGGAAAGTAGCTGCCTCTGCCACAGTTTTCCTCCTTTCTCTTTAATGTATGTATGCATGTTAGGACAGGCTCCTCACCCCCCTGCCCGCACCCCACAGCCTGGGAAGAAACCCAGGAAAAAGGAGTGACTGGAACAGGTGGTTTCATTGTCAAATTGGTAAAATAGGTTTGTCATATAACTCAGAGTCGGAAGGTGGATAAATGCCCTTTAAGGGTAGTAAATTAAAGTTATATTACCAGGAGGACATGACTATCTTGTCTAAACTTGAGGTTTTTCAGCAAGAGACTAGCTTTAGTGGTGAAAGATATATATGTTTTTGATTTTGATGCTTGGAACAAAGTCAAGTGTCATTAGGATGGGAAACACTCCCAACCCTTCTTCTTTGGACTCTAAGTTCAAGTTTTTCCACCAGCAGCAGAAATGATAACCTAGACTATGCCTTTGACTTGCAAGCAGGTTTTAGAAGCTGGACAACTACAAGACACAAAAGAGGATATGGAACTTGGTGAATAATACAGAGAGAAGCACAGAATGTCCCAGAAAATGGGGTTGGGTAAGCAAGTCAGGACTTAGTTTGAGAGGGAAGACTTAAGTAGAGAGAGAATAAAGAAAGATAGAAAAGGGAGCATTAGGACAAGACAGAACATCTGTAGGGAGGCACAATCTGGAGCCCCATGTGAGGAATCCTGAGATCTGGGCAGTCAATACCCCTCACCCACTTTGGTGGGAAGGGGATGGAGCCAGCCTGGGGATGCAGTGATTGATTTTTCTACACCCACGGCTCAGGGAAGTTTTCATGTATCCCTGCAATCTCTGAATAAAATGCTATTTAAACTTTCCCTGGAAGACAGGTTTTCATGCGATTGTTTTGAAGAGGGCAGCCAAAGTTGTAAATGGAACAGAGAGAAAAATAATCCCTCCTCCTTCGTTATCAGCAAACACCCTCTTGGTGGATTAAAGGGTGATTGAAGATTCCACCCATGACAGCAACACAACTAGAGGAGCAAAATGACAGAACTCCATGTGCCCCCGCCCAGTGCAAGGATAGAGACATACCTGTTTGCTTTGGTATGTCTCACACAGTACGTGTGTATACGGATAGATCACTGCCTGTAAGCTCCAATCCCGCTTCTAGGTTTTAAAGCCTGTAAAGAATCAGTGTTTTGTGTATCCATCTTTACATTCCCGAAGAAGCAAGCACCAGCCTTTCCATATGTGTTGGCTCTTTGAACGAAAGAGATCATCTAATGTGCAATTTCTTAAAAAACGTCTATTAAACACCTATGGAGAGCCAGTCACTGGACATCTGAGATACAAAGATGGAAATTCTAAGTCCCTGTCATAAACACTTTTAGCCTAGGGAGGAGATGGACGCTGAAATGGACATCTGCTGTTTTTTGGCTTCCAGCCCCCGGCCCCAACTTCCTCTTAGCATCACTCCCTCTTTTGGGAAATCCCCGATACTGTGTGTTTGGGATGGGCCGTACTCTCACACCACGAAAGCCAAAGTTGCTAGATGCTCTTTCCC